>NW_008825501.1:4129750-4154401 GCF_000699105.1 Pygoscelis adeliae
TAGCAAAGGCCTCAGAGAGGCAGAACAAGAAGTCCGTGGATGCATCAGCCATATGGCCTCAGCTCCAGAGGCAAAAAAGTCAGGAAGCAAAGGAGGTTCTCCTCTGTGTGTGTTTTTTGCCTCCCTTCCTCATGTACCACCTGCAAGCAGACCAGACAAAGCTTGGCACTAACCCTGTGTGCTGTTTCAGTGACACAGAAAGACACATCAGACCCACCTCAGCTCTTTTGTATGCACCTCAAGGCAAGTCAGGTTTCATGGCTGGTTGATCCACATCATACTGTGGATCCACATCAGCTGGGTACGGATAGCTGTTTCCACAGTCTTAGTTAAAGCCAGCTTGAGGTACAGGTCTGAACTCAGCCTGGAGAAAAGGAAGCTGATGCTAGGTGGCACCACCTTTGATTTGCTGCCAGTGGCGAACAAACCTGCAGGGACACACTCCAGCCCAGAGCAACACAGCACACCTTCTTAGACCCTGGTAAGCAGTGGGGTGGCCAAGCCCAAAGTCATGAGCAGTAAAAATCAAACCGGACTATAAATGGTGGTAAAGCAGCCCTGGCGCAAATAAGCAACCGTGGCAAAAGTTCCTGCAGGTCTTCTTTCTATAAAGAAAGTGGCAAGTAGTTAGCGGCTGTCTCATGTCACTGCTGCCAAACCATGCAGAAAAGGAAACATGTACAGTCCGAAAAGGGTTGGGAAGATGAGAAAATGCAGAAGAGCAGAGCAAGAACAAAGGAAGGAGCCTTGGAAAGTGACCGATACTGTATAAATTATTTAATTTTTAAATTATTTAAAATAAGATCAAAGTCATAAATCAAGTTTGCATAAAAAATGGGGTGGGAGTGTTAGCAACGGTCTCCTGGCCAAATTCCAGCCAAGGAACTGATTGCATCCTGCAGCAGGGGACAGGCATAGAGTTAGTGAGTAAAAATGGACAGATGGGGACAGGGGCAACATAGGCAACAGTAACATTTGCTCTCTGGCCTGGAGCAAATCCTTTCCCTTCAGTAAATCCCAGCTCCCCTCACTCTGAAAAAGTACAAATGGCTGCAGCTCCTGAACTGCAGACAATGACTGCGACAAATCTGGGAACATCCAGCACAGCATAGATCTCAGTCATCATCAGAAGTGGACACCTTGGGAAGTTAGGGCAGCAGTGACTACCGTGCTGACCATAAAAGCCTATGTTCCCCCCTCTGGCTCCCTGTCCCAGCTCCTCTGGAGATGAAAGGATATTTCTGCTAAACGATCTGAGGTAGGGCCTGAAGGGAAGAATTTCTTCTTCCAATATTTATTCAATTCATACTGCGACATTATTTTGGAAAGATACTTAAAAAAAATCAGCTAGCCTTATGAAATCAGGGAAAATTTACTGAACGTAGACTATCTTCTGCATATAATAGTTATTATATTTAAATGACCAAAATGGGACAGTATATTTGGTAAATAGTACCCGTTATGCAAATCACTTGTTCTGATCCATTCCAGAAGAGGAAGCTATTTTGAAGTCATGGTACTTTGTAGCAGGGCTAATACCATATTTCTGATTGTCAGCTCCTTGGTAATTCAGAAATAATGAACACTCAGATTTGGACTCTATACACATATTTTCTTTTTTAGGTTTTGGGGTTTTTTCACAGTTCTCAGGAAGTTAGAAATACAAACCATTGTGTATCAGGCTTCAGAAAGACACTAAGACACATGAATCCAGGTGTGGCACATCTGTTTATTTTTTAAAATCTTAATTAAATTTAAATTTTATTTTCAAAGCAGAAATTTCTGTTTCCAAGAAGACATTAAAAATGTCTGAAGGACCATTCTGATTTTTTTTCAGAATAATTTCTGTTTGTTTGAAGGCTTGGGAGATATTTTTGGGTTTATTTCCCAATGGCCAGTTAGGTAAAACAGATGTGAATTTGTCAATTCTGTGATTTTACCAAATATGAGTCCTCTTACTGTTTGATTGATCATTTTGCTTACCTCTTTCTATCACAAGGATACCATGAGTATTAATTAGCTAAGTGTTTGTATAGATTGTTGGAGGTCAGAAGCATGGGATGCTGCTATTACTTTTATTATTATTATTGAATGAAAAATATGAAAAGTCAAACAAAACGTCATGTGATTCAGAGACAAGAATAGAAAATAACACTGAAAAAAAATGAGAAGGTCATCAGATCGTTCAGAGTAAGCTTTCTCCAAGGGCAATGATCATGCTATTTCAAAAAGAGCACATCAGAAATAATCCTTCTCTCTCCTCTTCCCCTTCTTCAGTTCCACATGTATTTCCGTTGGGGGCTGGGGAAGGCAGGCTGTAGCATCCTTGTCCTATTTCTAGCAGGAGTTTTTGGCCTTGAGTAAGTCATTTCATCTCTCCGTGCATCTGTTCTTCCTGTAAGAAAAGGATAATATTTCCTTTCATTGAGTGCAGTTGCTATCTAACAGCCACCTGGTGCCAGAGGCAGCCATCCCATTCCCAAACCCACCTCTGGCCACATATTCTCAGCCCACACCACTAGACTGACAGTGACCACACAGGGAGACAATTCTGGGAGGAAAACCAGCAGTAAGAACTGTGTTTCTGTGTTGTGTGGTTAACTCTTTGCTGGTGTTCCTGAGCGGGTGCTTGGCAGCATCAGGTGTGCATCTACCCTGGTAGCGGCAAGACGTGGAGAGGGAGATGTGCATCGGCGAGCTCTTGCTTTGGTTCAGCTGTATTGCAAAACTGTATCCTTTGCTGGTTTTTGTCTTAATCTCCCATGCTAGGAAAGGATGGATAAGCCTGTGGAGGTACCTATCCATCCATTGGTGACAGAGCCGGCTGAAGTTTAGCCACCTCAATTTGAGGTAGCAAAAGGATGCGTGAGATGAATCCTCTCATCTCTCTCTGTTGACCAGCCATCGCTACCTCCCCTCCCCATGCTTTGGATGACCTTATCAGTTCTCAAGCCTTTGAGTGGGGATTGCAGGCTCATAGCTCTTGAGGTGCTGTCCATGGGCATGAACCAGCTTTGTAGCGTCTCCTGGTCTCCTCAGAAGATAAATATTTGAGCCATAGTAAAGGCCAGGTTGGAGGAAAGAGGGAACAAATCTATCAAATCAGACGGGAAAAACCTCTAAATGCTGAGGCAAAGGTCATGCCAAGGAAGTGAGAGAAGCAAAAGGAAATACGTCCTTTCAGCTGAGGAAGGGAAAAGCTCCTCTCCGTCCCCTTGAATCAGTCTGAGATAATAAGGCTGCTGCCATTCTGATTAGTGCTCTGTGGCCCCAGCCCAGGCAGGGAAAATCTGCATTTCAAATGGCATATTTTAAAGTACACAATACCCAGGGGCCCTGCTGCTATTGATTTGCCTCTGGTGGGGTCACTGCCTCACTTTCTACAGCTTTATTAACTGGGACCATACAGTGGGCCTCTTTCAAAGTGAAAGGAGAGTGGATGGCATATTTGTCTTCAGGGGGAGCTGGGGAAGGAGTGGAGTGACTTTTATTTGAGCTCACTTGGGAATGCCCCAGAGGTTTTATAAGGAAGACTGGTGACCCTTACAGGACTTGCCCTCCTTTTGTAAATTTCTCTGGAGCCACCCTGGAGGAAGGAGGTAGGTCTATGCTGTCAGCTTCTTTCAAGGTGACCGTCTTTCCACCCCGGCAATGCCACTGCACTCAGCTGGGCTGTGACCATCAGCCTCTGGGCTGGGAAGGACCCCCTCCCCCTTTCCCCTTAACCTTTACCCCTGAGCGGCTCCGACCAGAAAGGGAAGGGCATGAAAAGGAAACGTGACAGCAGAAGGGTGGCAGGAGTGTTGCCAAGGGTTGAGATGTCCAGACGTGGTTGGGACGTGGTTGGGGTCCCCTCTCCAGCCAAGGAAGCAAAGCCAGTTAGCTGGGGTATGTGGCTATGTTCAGGTATGGGATGCTATACTCCTTCCAGCTCTGGAGGAGACCACAGTTTAACCCACGGGCTGGCTCTGAAGGCTGCAGCAAGGTGTACATCCTCTGGGTCATGAGGTACAGGGCTCCAACTCATTTCACCATGCCAGGGGGGTTTCCAGGTATCCAGGGCATCTCGGGTATCCCCAGAGCACTGAGCATAACAGAAATGGGGTGGCTGCTCCCTGCAGGATGCCTGCTGTAGCAGAAGCAACTGAACCTAGTTTCCCAAATCACAGGTTAGGACCTTATTTTTACTGCATTAGCTTTTTAACCCTAAGCTAAATTTAACCTCTTTGCTCCTCAAGCTCCTAATTCAGTCTCTGTGGGAGTATGGCCAGTTTTAAGCAACTGTTTCACTGAAACCCACCAGGCTTTAGGCTGCAGACCCTGCACTTTCAGCACTAATCAGCAGATTAGGATCGTGTAGTTCTCCCCAAAAGGAGAGAGACCTTTCTGAAGGTCTGTGACAGAATTGCATGAATGACATTACACTGCTAAAAGAAGCATGCATGTGGCCAAGGTATGTTCTACAAACATGCATCTTCCAGTGCAAATTTATAACTCCTCTGAATACACAAGAAGCCGCACACTCAGGTTACCTGGTTTGCAAACCAGGAGGACACCTGCCATTGTGAAGTTAACTCTGAACAGCTTAGAGACATCCATAAGCAGGAGAAGAAGTTGCATAAACCATAAATAATGTCACAAGTGATTGCCTAGCTCTGCTCAGTGTAAAAGGGAGATTGTCTTTGGAGAAGCACAATCATTTGTACTACCATTGGCAACGCAGTATCTTTTAGATAGACCCCTGTTTCTCTTGCAGCACAGGTGAAACACAAATGAAAAAAGGATTAACACTTTTCTTTTAAATAGTTGGGAACCAAGGTCCAAAAATATCCACCAAGAGGCAGGTAAGGGGTGGGAATGATTTCATCTGACTGTGTTGGTACGTGCAGCTGAACTGATCACCTGGGACTCCACATACAGTCAACAGGGAGAAACAAAGCTGCACTTCATCTGCCCAGAGGCATTCGGGTACAGAAGGAAGAGATGAATCTTGGCCTAGACTCCTCTGTCTATTATCAAGTCCACTGTAATAGGTGACCAGCTCAGAGGAAACCCTATCTGTATTCAGGTTACTGAATCTGAAAATGGGAAATGCCAAAAACATAGTCCTCTGTCTGCCCTAGAAGGTCTCTGGTACAAATACCAGGCTGTTATCTGCCAGCCAGACTGACCACAGCACACACATGACCAGCCATATGTCACTCCATGTTTTGAGGTGGGTTCATGCAGCTCTGGTCAGCTTTGGAGAAACACACAGAAAAGTCAGCAAACGCCAGACTGTGACTGTCCCAGCCCTTGCAACTGCATCCATCTCAGAGATGCTACTTTGATCAGCAGCACTAAACAGATCCTACAGACACAGATCTTGGCCATCATTTCTGCAACCGGCCGGTTATACCCTCAGTTGTCCCCAGGTGAAAATAACCAGCACCGAAAATGAGATATGGGTCAGCACACCCAGCGCTGGAATCAATCCAATGATAAAGATGGATGGATTCCCACTTCCTCATTCACTTCATTGGCATACTTACTAAAATCACCTGCTCAGTGCCTTCTCTGGAGAATAAACTCAAACAATTCCTAGAAACAAATGTAGTCCTTAAAGGGGAATCAGCATTGTGCTATAATAGAAAAGATTGTCTAATCACTCCATCAGTAATTACAAAGAACAGGTTACCACTAATTAAAATGTGAAAGTCTCTTATGCAGGGTATAATAAAAAGGGTAATTAACAATCAAAGGGAAAGCCACCACCTTGCCACCAATCTGCATTAGGCTACAAAAAGTAATAGTACTCAGCTCTAGTACAGCACTTTTCATCTGTAGATCTGAAGGCACTCCTACATGGGGAGGCAGGTATCCTGTGTCCCATTTTATTGCTGGAGAAACCAATACAAGTTTATACAGCTTGTGCACAGTTATACAGCAGGTCAGTGGCAGAGCATCCTTCATTTTGGTCTCTTCACAGATGGTGACAAAGAAAGTTTCAGCATTTGAATGAGCGCAGTGATTTCAAGGATTTGTTTCAGTGTGTATGTGTATGAACAGCTAACTTAGCAATATTTCAATATTAAACGGAAGAGTAGGGAACGGTCTGTTCCTTGCCATGACTTTTGAGGTCTGTTTAATGCTGCGAAGCATGTCCCGTATGCTTAAACAACAGCATCAGAAGGTGATTTCCTGATGGGAGAGAGAGTGAAATCACAGAGAGCAGTAAAACAGAGGTACTCCAATTCTGGAGACAGCAAAGACATGAGTCACTTCTAAAATCACTACAGAAAAAGTTTCCTTCTCCACTATTATCATCAAGTCATGCATTACCAGAGGCTGGGGAATGAACAGAGTGAGTTTTCACTCTCTGTTCATCCTCTTTCCCCCACACTTTCTCTAAGCATCCACCACTGGTCACTAGTGGGGGCTGGATACGGACTCAGACGTACCTCATCTGGCTCTTCGTACAGCTCCAGGGAAGGGGACAAGAGGCAACTTCATCCAAGCTGCCTTCTCCTTCACACCAGGAACATTTTACAAGCCCACTGCAGCCATACTGTACACATGAACTGCAACAACTGTGTGCTAGATTCAGAGTGTAATATAATGATAGCGAAGTCTGGTTTTAATGTAAGAAGCATTTCCAGCATGCATAACCATTCACTACCCTTCTGCTCCAAAATTTTTACCCCCAAATGCCTGAAAAAACTAGCCCGGGTTCCTTGTTTCTGCCTTTTTTAGGTGTCCTAAAGGAAGCAGCATTTTAATTGCTTTCTGGAAAAAAAATAAAATCAAGGAAGTCATCCCAGATCAAAACCACAGGGGAGGGTTTTTCCAACTACACAGTATTAATCTTGCTAAAGTAGGGGAGCTCCCTTCTCTTGTATAGCTCTTCCAGGAGTCTCTGCTTGCTTGTGTTGGAAATAGGTGCTGTAATCTGATTAGAAGATTTGGTCATGGTTTTGCTCAGTGCCCACCAGAGGCCTCCCAACAGCATAAGAAAAAATTATTTTTGTCACTAACAGATGAAACAAATCAGGTTATCCCCAGAGAACCAGCTAAGCTTGCTGCTCTGGAGAGGGCATCCCCTCTCCCCACCACTTCACATACACTGGTCTCCCATCAGCAGCCACCAGTGCTTTCCCAGAGCTTTGCTACATCATAAACCATGAAACCTCTTCGCTCAGGAATGTATAAAGTCTTCTCTCTGCCTTTCTCACCAGGAAAGGGCTAGGGATTCAGAGGGCTGAGTCCAACTCATGGGAGTCCTCCACAATGGGGAACACATCATGGGAGTGGGGACCAAAAAGACCCCAACATGCAAAGATGCATTTTGCCTCCGGCCCCTATAGTGACAAGGAAGGCCAAGCCTGGAGGGTACCACAGGCATGGCGGGCTGACATCTCAAAACAGAGGGATACCTCACACCCTCACCGGGTCCCCATCCCGGTGCCGGTGCCACGGGCTGCCCTTCTGGTGACCGCGTGATATTTTTTCCCTGCTCTCTTTGTTCCAGCTGATGCAGCAGCAAGCCGCGATCATGGCTTCGGTGGCGCAGGGTGGCTACCTGAACCCCATGGCAGCCTTTGCCGCAGCCCAGATGCAGCAGATGGCAGCTCTGAACATGAATGGCCTGGCAGCCGCCCCCATGACACCAACCTCAGGTAAGGGGCTGGGGGGTTGGAAAGGGCAAAGGGCAGGAAAATCTGGCCAAATCCCAGAGGAGACCTGGCAGGATATGTTAGCTGACAGATTCTCCCCCAGTGGGTGTTTACTGAAATGTTGGTCTTGTTGGTGAAGCCCATCAGAAAGTGAGGAGTGGAGCTGACCAGATCCTTTTGTGGTCTGGGAGAGGGACATGGTTTAGTGGACATAGTGGTGTTGGGTTGACGGTTGGACTCGATGATCTTAGAGGTCTTTTCCAACCTTAATGATTCTATGATGCTGTGAGGGGGAAAGGGGCAGAGAAAGGTTGTTACCGCCTCTTCCAGGGCTGTGGCCAGCTGCAGGTCAGCTTCTGTATCGTGAAATAGTTGTAAGGGCAAAGTGAAACAGCTCACCAGCAGTGGGCTGTTGGGCTAGCTGTGCCCCTTGCTGAGTGGCACTCACTGGTGGAAGAGTAGAGCAAGAGGGTTGAGACCCACCAGAACCAGGATGCAATGGGCTTGTTGGGGAGGAGGAAGGGTGCTGGCAGGGAAGACACTGGAAAGGACTTTCAGCCATGACCCTTCCCTCTCAGCCTTATCCCTTACACAACATTCCTTTAGCTCTGAGCACCCTCCAAATGGCACAAAACATCCCCCAGTGACCTACACTGGTTTATTGGTGGTGAATATAGATGTCCAAGGAGTCAGTGCTGATGCTGTCACAGCCAGGCTGGTCCAAAGACAAAAAAAATAAAGTTTGTGGTGAGATGTAATATCATTAACAAGATGAGCTATGTCTTTTGGGACACATAAACCTTTCCCCTACTGTGAAATAGGACAGGAGGTACTCAGGGAAGACCTCTGGTGCTACCTGGAATGCAAGTGTTTGGTGAGAGGGTTTCTGGCTGCTGGAGCAGAGTCAGGTAGTCGTGAAGGGCTGCCAGGATCTGGCTAGGCTGTGAGGTGTCACAAGAAGCCCATGCTAGGAGCTGCAGTATATGATTCAGTGGGCAGACAATTAAGCTAAGATGGAAACAGGACTGGCTTTCCTGGGGCTTGAAGCACAAGGAAATAATTTGGGCAGGAACAAGTCAAGGAACCAATAGGGCTGGTAGTCATGGAACGGCATATGACCTAACAGTGGGGAAGTAGGGCAGAAGGGAAAGTGGGGCTGAACCATGAGAGAAAAGAAGTGAGAATTTGGAGAGCTTTGCAATATATCACTGACTCTGGTAGGGGAGCAGAGGACTCAAAGGTACACCTTCAGAGGACCATTTATAAGAGATAGGTTGGGATAAAAGGGTCCCTGGGGTGATGCAGGTTGTTCCTATGAGAGGCACTAGGGATGGGACTGTGTTCAGAAAGACATGGCATACCAATGCCCTTGTGTGAACCTTGAAGCATCAAGCTGGCCTGGAGGGCACCAGCTTGACAAAGGTTTGGGGTGAGACATAGGAGGAGTGAGCTACACCTGAGCCAGCTGTGGTACAGGTAGCGCTGGGCAGAGCAGGATCTAGGACTCCAGAGCAAAGCAGTGAGAGAGGAAATGGGCAGCTTCATTGCCAAACATGAAGAGGTCTGCACGAGCCCTGGAGCAGGAAAGGGCCATCTGACAAAGCAACCAGGAAAGATGCCTCATGGCTGAGAAACACTGGATGGCAGGGAGATAAGGCACCGCAGCAGTGCAGGCTTGGGGGCCGTTCTTAATGAACTGAGTTTGGCTAACCTGTCTGCCAAAGAAAACCTCCCCATTCACACACAGCTTAGCATCTATTTGCAATCTGCAGCTGGGAACAATGTCAGCAGCTACTGGATCAGATACGTATCTTTTCATTTGCTTATATCAGAGTATGGGGGGAGCGGGAAGGGAGAGAAAGACAGATCTCATTCCACGCGAACTTACAGAGACCCAAGGAAAAATGCTTGACTCAAAAATCTTATACCACACATTTTGAAATATATGTTTACGAAATGATAAATGGATAAACAACAAGTTGATGGAGCTACTGCAAATCCAAATAGAAAAGTGGCTTAATTATATGTGCACCCTTTAAACCCGCTGCTGGAAAGATTATCATATTTGCATTAGCTAGATTTGTTTTGTGTTAGTGGTAGCAGAGAGAACATCAAACAAAGACTGCCTGGAATTCAAATGTTTTCAGGGCGTGGAAAGCTGAATCTAGGCATGATGGCCCCACCACAAAAGAGCACAAGCTCTTTTGCATATAAATAAGTCTTAAGAATGAGCGAGTTCTGTGACACAGGCGTGTAAATACCAGTACAACAGCCAAATTCTGTGCCTACCATGATATCCAGCACATGAAAAATATCCCAGTCCTTCTTTGGTGTAAGCTCTGCTCCTCTTCTGGTGTGTCTGGTGCCTTTTGGGGACTGTTAAACTCTTACTGTCATAATACAGGAGAGGAAAGCTTATGTTTTTTACATGCTTTCCAGAGCACCCATGACTGGTCATTATTGAAAATAAGATGGTGGTTTAGATGATCCCTTCATCTCTTTCATGATGGCAGATTTTGCGCTCTCCTCAAGACGTATTTTCAATCATGGAGACTATGCACTTTGACATTATTGCAGATTTACCTTGAATGGGTAGCTTCCTTCATGAAAAAACCCTGTAATGGGTTGTGGAAATGTCCATTGACAATTATTCCTTGGGTGAAATGTTTAGACTTTAAAATGACTCCTTGTATTACTACAACACTCACAAAGGTTGTGATAAGATGCATAGAAAATGTTTCATATAATGTCTGAGCAAGCAAGCCTACAATACTGGCAGGAATTTCTGAGTAGCCAGGAGATATCTGAAGCCTAACGTGAATTCTCCTGCTGGCTTTTGTTAGCATTCAGAAAGCCAAATGGAAAATGATCACTCTGCTTCATAGCAGGATTTCCAGTCATTGAAGTATATCTTTGTTCTGACTTGGAATGAAAATGAAACATTTCAAAGTTCTCTGAAAAACAGGCATTAGAAAAAGGGTTTGGAACATTTTTAAAAAAAAAAGAAATGTTTTGATCTTTCCTAAGCAAAAGAAAAAATGTGCTAGAAAAAGGACACTGGTAACCCAGAAGTCCTAGAGACCTTGGAGGTATTGGCTGAGCACAGTGCCTCTATACTGGTATCTTCAGACCTCCTAATCCAGCTGGTTTTCTGTGCATCCCACCTCCAGGAGAATGGGTTCCTTGGGACACGGCCATGAGTTCGTTCAGGTTCAGGAGTTCCCATGGGACCTAGGAACTTAAAGAGTTTTGGATCCAGGCAAATCTAACAGACTAGAGACAGGATCCATCTCACCTGGCTTTAACCATACAAAAGTTAGACATCAAGTTTAAACTAGTCACCTGGCTTTCCTGCAGTCAATGGTGTGCAGTAGGCAGTCCCAGTGGATAATTCAGACCATAAAAAATTTATGTTATTTCCTGGCATTTTGATGGTTCCCCATGAAGAGTCAGGTTTATCTCACACAACAGTCTGTAACTGCGAGGCAATTAAATTGACATCTCTGAAAGTTTGGTTCAAGTTTTGCATTTATCCCATCATTGGTATAATCTGGGTGAAAAGTGGGTCTGCAGTGGGTCTGCCACTCTGTTAACTGCACAGAGGGGGTAGAAATGAAATTTCATTTAGGTTTCCTTCCTTCCTTCTCTTCTCCCTCCCTCCCTCCCTCCGTGTTGGAAGTCTGCACCTGGTGCAGCTGCAGCAAGAGATCTCAAACCAGGGATGAAATCCACAACTGGCAGGCACTACGGACATTTCTTCTGTGCAGTGGCATTATGCCAGTTTTACTCCAGCTACAAATCTGACCTCTCCAGGGGGGTTCTTTATAAGAAGAAAATTAAAGAATTGCAATGAATATGTCTAAACTTCCTTAGACATGCACAAAATAGCAACCACAAATCCCTTGCTGCGATTTTAGAAAAAATTACTTACACTGTCTATGCAAATAAAGGAGAGATCCAGAAAATCAACTGAAATTTTAACTAGCATTTGTGATTTGCAAGCTGATGGCATATGCTAAGAGCATTGCCTTTGGACTTCAGTTGCCACTGCTGGCTCCCTGTACCTCCACAGAGGACATTTTTAAAGGCCAACACCATTTAAATAAGCAAACGGGAAACAGCAGCTTGTCTGCTCAGGGTATAAGAAAAGATCTGAAATATTGCTTGCTTTTTGGGCTACTCGAATCAGAACATATTAAAATATCTCATGCATCTGTACTGGCTTTCTTAAAGCACCAACACAGATTTAAGCAGTCGTTAAAGAGTTTTATTGGACTAACCCTTCATGGAACGCTGCTATGTTGAAGAAAACTTCTGCAATTGGTTTAAAAAAGAGATTACTGCAAAAATAGTGCTTTCAATCAGTAGTATACCCTGACACAGAAAGATATTGCTGAAGATAAGGTAGTTTAACTTCCTACTCACAGCTAGCAAGAGAAAAATACAATTTCACACTTATTGAAAACTGATTTTTGGTCCCCAAAAGCATCCTGAATAAGTTGTAAGAAGCACAGACTGCCCAGTCATTTTAAGCATACATAGGAGCAGACAATGAAATAGCTGGCGGATTTAATTCTCCCCTCAGAAATTTAAGAATTCTCTACCAGTGGGTGACAGGATCCCACCCAAAACATAAAGACTAAATTGTTCTTCCAAAATAGCAGAATTACAGTTCCCCCACAGGATGCATCTGGGAAGAAGGGGAGGAATATGATTCCATGAAAGAAACAAATCTAGCCCAAATTTTGCCCCTGTTGAGTGGGAGATCTCTGCTAAAGCTCTACAAAGTCAAGTTTGGGCCAAACAGTGACACTAAGAAAAAAATATCACTGGCTGCCTTTGGGCTACAAATCAACTTGCCAAACATTTTAAGGATCCCTGGTGCTGAGAAAGTTCAGAATGAGTTTGTACATGAAATGTGTATTCATGAGAAAATGCAGACAGAGTAGTCCTGGAAATCGATACGCCCACAAAGCTGACATCTCCAAAGAGAAACTGAGAGGAACTACTGTAAAAAGGTGGGACTGAGAATTGCTTCTGATACTAAATGATATCTAGGAAAGAAACATCTGCTTATTGAGCAATTTAAACAGGTAATACTCCAGGGAGAAAGTTGAGGAGGAAGGATGATATGATGTTTCTATAGTTTTCTATTGTTTGACATTAACCGTGGATCTGGACTAGAGACCATGATCACCAAGCAAAAGCTTCATTCTGTTGAAGAAAGTTTTGCAAGACTTTCTTAAGTGCTTTCCAAACAAAGGAGCAATGGCAAGCAATCCCTTTCTTTGCACAACAGCTTGGGAGATTTTTCATTTCTTGGATTATCAGAAGGTTTCTGTGTGCTGGTCACAGTTGTTGTGTCAGCAGCTTTCTCCATGTAGTTATTGCTTCTAGTACTCACCAGCTCTGATTTTGTGTCCTCCCCACTTGCAGGTGGAAGCACGCCTCCTGGCATAACTGCACCAGCTGTGCCTAGCATCCCATCTCCAATTGGGGTGAATGGTTTCACTGGCCTCCCGCCGCAGGCTAATGGGCAGCCCGCTGCAGAAGCCGTGTTTGCTAATGGCATCCACCCTTACCCAGGTAAGCCAGACCAATGCTGTGCCCACCTGCTCCTTCCATCTTAGGGAGTTTGTCCACGTCCACAGACTTTGTCTAGCATGACCTACCTCAGAAGGACTATACCCCACACCATCAGGGCTCACTCTAGCATTGGTGTAGTTAGGTCTTACCCAGCTACAGTTGTTATACAGTTAAATCTGGGTGATAGACATCAAGGTCATGTTGGAAGTGGAAAATTTTTATGCTGAAGAACTGTGTGCTCATCCGCTGGATGACATGTCTGGTGAATACAATCAGGACACCCAGCATGTTTTGCTTTAACTAAAATTTGAACTGAGGCCTGACTAATTCATGCTGGCACATCTCCTAGCAGTACTCCCAAGGGTCTTGCTCCTGGCTGGCCTTGAAGGAGCTTTGCTAAGACTGTTTGCATCTCCTAGCACCATTGGTATCTCCTGATGGGATTCCTTTGCAGCCTTATGGCTCTGGGAGGACAAGTCCAGAGGGTCCACACAGCTGCTGACCTAAACTGCTCCATGCCTCAGACCATGCATGCAGGCAGCGGGTATTGGTCTCCAAAACGCTCACTGCATCCAAATCCTGTCGCCTTACCAGGCCTGGAGACTGAAGCTTCTTTAGTGAGGTGCAGCTTCACCCTTTTATGGCACACCACCAGAGAACTGCTGCTGGGATTGGGACTGTGACTAGCTCAAAAGATGCCAGCACTGTAGGATTGATTTTGCAAGCCCTGGCAGTCAGGGATGAATGCGGGAGGTTAAAGGATACATACTTGCCTCTATAGCTGTACTTACAAATATATGGACACTTTGAGGCTGTAATCACCAAGAACTCAGTTTGCAAGTCCTTGATGGGCACCTACATTTTTTCAGAATCCTCAAGATTTGAGATAGCCCTGTCCTCCAAGCTGTACTTCTGCTAAGAAGACGTTCCTTACCATTGCTGTACACATACTAATAATACAATCACAACAATACAAATTTAGGTAAATGTTACTAATTGTTCCTAGCCACCAGCTGGCAAAGGAGTATTTTGCCCTGAGGCACTCATAGATTGATCTAGTCTGTTAGGAAATCAAACACTGAGTCAGATGCTCCAGCCAAAAAGCCCACAAAACCCCTAAGAAAAAAAATTCTTTCTATCTCAGCCAGTCCTGAAAACTCAGAAGATTCAACATCACAGGGGACTTCATGAGCTACATGGAAAAATATCACATAACATAGAAACACAAAAGTCTTACCTAGTTAGAGTTCAGACAATGTCACTGAAAAAAAGCCACCCTGTGAATACAGCAAAGGAAAGCCCAGAAATACCAAGAGTATTGAAAAATAATTATCATCCTGCACACATACACTTTCTAAACATTTAGCCATGAGTTCAACTTTAAGCACAATTGAAATCAAGGTGCTTACTGTGCTAAAAGTTTGGCATGTATATACATGTTTGTAGTGGCTTAGAGGGATGGGGAGCTCTTGGAGGCTTACGGAGGCATCAGAAGATTGCAGGGAGCCCTTAGTACGCTCAGTGAGCTCAACCACAGCACCAAGAAAGAACCCTGTCTTTAAGGCTATATAATTATAGCCATCTGTTCAACTATCCATCTATCTAAGCATCTACCTGTTTGCCAGTCTATCATCTCTCTGTTTACTCATCCATTTCTATGTCTATCTTTTCTTCTGGTTTATCTAGCTCCTTTTAGCTAATCTTCCATCATCCATTACTGCAGATATCGGAGAAAAGATGTTCTTTCTAGGTGAATCTTAATGACTTGAGCTTTTGTTACTGTCTCCAGCTACCCCCATAATTAAAGAAAGCTTTCAGTTACATATTCTGTTCTTGGTTATATAAAAGTCAATGACCTTAATCTGATTCTCTCTGAGTTTTGGAGAGACTTGCTCAGCCAGCAATTCACAGTGAGTCCCTGCACAAACACCAACAACCTAACACACTGAAAGGTGACAGTCATTCTTGCTTCACTTTGCTGCAGGCAGAGAGGCTCCTTTCTGGCAGTAAAGCTGACATCCAAATAGTCTGCTTTGTGTAAAGTTTGGATTTATCTCGGTGTGTCTTCAGCAATATATTGGTATTTCTCGGTGCTCAGCTTCCCCATAACTTAGTGACGTCTTAAGTTATAGCAGAGGTATAAAGGGAACAGTGGCAGGCCAAACCCTCACCTCTCATTTTACTTCTGCTTGTCCCCACTAGCAATGAAACCCTGAAAGCAAGCCCCTTTGTAGCAGTTTGGGTGTAGGACACATCATGTGTTTGCTCTGTCTTATTCTCTTCCTTCTCATGAGTATTTATGCACTCTCCAAAACTTTACTCCTCACCACAGGCTTTATTGAGGCCTGGAGCTTAGCAGCATAAAAAAAAAAGGATTAGACATTTATATGGGTAATGAGAATATCCACAGCCATATTAGACTGGATAAAAATGTGGAAAGGACACAAACCTTCATGCTTTATGATATAAGCCAACCACTAATTGCTTGGGGTTAGAAAGAAATTTTCATCGCTGGGCAGCTTATTCCATCATTGTTCATTATGGGATTTTTCGCACTTCCCTCTGTAACATTTGTTACTGGCACTGCCTTGTGGTTCTGCATGTCTGTGTTTCTAAATGCAAGGGTAGAAATAAAATATTAAAGCTGAGCATGCAATTGCACTAACATTATAGAAAAGAAAAGAACATGCCAGTCCCCATCCAAAGTCAGCATCTTCCAAACAACTTTCTTTTATGGTATATCTCTCATTCTGAAAGTGGCTAAGAGTGCTGCAGCATTATGTACATAATCATAGTCTTGCTACGATTATGACTCGCCATTTATTGTTTAAAGCCAGAATTTTGCTCTCAGATACTCTTTAATATTCCACAAAAAACTCAAATGTGGGTTCACACCATTATATCCAGTAGCAGAATGTTTTCTGTTGCCTGAAAACAGCAAAACAGGACAATCAAAATCTGTAGAGGCATGACATCCACATCATTCAGACCCAAATAAATCCCATTAATTGTGCAGTTCGTCTACACATCCACCTTTGTGTCTAGCTATAATATTTTTGATGCTTCATCTAAAGGACTCCAGAAGTCCACAGTCTTTGCACTATAAAAACAGGTCCATATCATGTAATTGTATTTACTCTGTAGTTTCACTCTTTTTTCCTGTCTTCCCCTGTGCTCTTTTTTTAAGATTCTTTTTGTCTGGAGCAGGGACAGACACGGTATCATTTGAGTCAGGCTACTGAACCATCCATGGCTTTGGGGCAAAGGCAAGAGCAGGTCGAACATCCCTACTCACCAGGTCTCTGATCACAGCCCCAGTCCCTGCAGGAATTAGTTTTTTTGTGGCTCTGGCCAGGCTATGCATCCATGCAGTAACACTAGAAAACAATTACTTGCAGGCATACTCTTTGCAAGCCATGCTTTCACCTTCTCCAAGCTCAGCCAGTACATAATGCCTCACAGTGTGCATTTTGGCGTGGACAGAATAACAAGGGATTAAGTATTTCCCCTACCACTAGTCTGAGCCCCTTTGGAGATCTGACCTTTTTGTGTATTAATGCCTGCCCTTTAGTCTTTCAGCTTGCAAAGCTATTGAACATGGCAATGTGTCACAACATATAGTGGGGACAAAGAACATAATCTGTTGTGCCATGATCTTGTGAGTCACTTTGTAGCAGTGCAAAAGCATTTGCCATTTCCACATTAGCCATACTAACAGGGATTGCGCTCTTCTGCCAAATCTTCTTAGCCACCCGGAGCCCAGTGCCTCTCTTGTAACAGTGTGTGATGTACAGTAACAGTGGGCACCATCTGCACTGGTTCCTGCTGTGTCTCACACCATCAGCACTCTGCTCTCTGGAAACAAGTCCTGCCCTACTGGATTGCATTGTGAGGGACTGGAGAAAATGTTCGCTCCAAAAATACAGCCTCCTTGGGAAAAGAAGGGCAGGGAGAGGTGAGAAAATGTGGAGAGCAAAGGGCAGCAAACAAGAGAAAGAAGGGATTGGCTGTCAAAGGATCAGTGAAATGAGGGAACTGGAAGGAGGCACAGAGCAGAGCCCTCAGAAAAGAGTGAGGACTGTTCTGTGGTCTTCTGCGCAGTGATGTGCCCAGGAAGAAGTGGAAATACACCCCATAGCATCCAACAGCTCCCAAACAAACTTACTCCTCCTGGGCCAAGGGATGTCCAGCTTGAGCAGAGCCAGGGACAGGTCCAGTGGTGTGGCAGCTTTATGGAGCCCCAGATGGGAAATGCTTTCCAGGGTGCTGAGTTCTTCAGTGCATTTGGTCTGGGCTTATGTTGCTGAGGAAAACAAAAGCAAAGTTCCCTCAGTTGCTCATAATACATTAAAAACGTGTCGTCTCATTTACTGTTCTCAGGCACTCAGTTGTTCTGTTTCAGACTGCCCACCACTGCCAGGACTAGCTCTATCTCTCCTCTCTGCAGACATAGCAGAGGTCCCCCCACTCCCCTTTTGTTACACTGTGGGTACATCTGGGCTAGCAAGACAGCAAGATCCATTTCATACCCTATTTGGGGTCCCATCCTCCCCAGTGAGGACTAGCTGTCCGTACGAATGGGCAGCCAAGCCTTTATGCCCACATTTCCAACCCACCGCTGAGATTGGCAGTAAAGGTGTCCCCCATGGATGAATTCCTGTGCTGTAGAAACTCATGTCTTAGGAACTGAACCGAGACCATCAATTCATTTTCGTTGGCTCAACAAAGAGCTATCAGGCAGTAACCAATTTCACCCATTGCCAGCAGAGACAGGATTCAAACTCCATCTGTAATTATTATCATTACCCAAGCTAATTTTGTAGGAGAGGAGTTGCTGGCATGCTAATATGACAGCCTTACTATTAGCTTGTCAATTAGCTAGCAGCGCTGCTGATGGACAGGCTGCTGCTCTGGACCAGTCAGTCCAGGATCAGTCCTGATCACGACAGACACCATCCCGTGGCATTGGGCAAGATCAGGGCTTCACTTGTGCAGGTGACTTCTCCCACCCCAGTGCCCACCCTGACATTTCAGTCCTGAAAGATGTCAGACAAGAACAGTTTACAGAGAAGGTGAGTCAGCAGAACAGAAAAAGAGTGACCTGCCTGCACCTGTAGAAGGTCCAGGATGAAAACCAAGACCCACAACATCTGGTCCAGACATACACCATGCCCTAGAAATGTACCTGGCTCAGCGGCCCCGAGGCTAAGTTACTTACTATGGAAAATCTTTGTCTGTGTTGTGTTTCTCCATCCTAAATCTCTGGGTGAGAGCTTTCCTGTTCATATTTTGTATCAGCAGTTCCAAAACTGCAACAGTGAGCACCTGAACCACCATTATGACTAGGAAGCATTTATTTGACCCATTTGTAACAATCTGCCACGTGCCATAAACCACACTTTACTGGTAAAATAAATAAGTGAAGGAATGTACTCATTAAAAATATAATAACAAGTTGCCACCTTCAATTGTAGTCTAAGCTACTTTAATGATGCCATGTACTTCCAACAATCATGCTGCAGCCATAATGAATGAGGTTGTTTAAGGCAGTTGTGGGAGCCTTTCCAGAGCCAAAGTGTTTTCTCCTCTGATTTGGAAGAAGGTGTAAATACAAATCAGGCTCTGTGCTGATGTTTTCAGAGGCACCTAAGTGAGTTAAGACCTTGAGCTTCATTTTCAAAGGTGACTTAAACTAAGCTCCCCAAAAATACAGAGTTAAGTGCCTTAATAGCTTTTAAAACCCTGACTTAGGTGTTTATGGCCTTAGGCAAAGGGAGGGAAGTCTGGTCCTGACTGCTGTTGTATTAGTATGTCACCTTGGCCAGCCACCTCCAGCTCTCCTGCATTTCTGAGGCTTCTGTGTCTTTCTTGCTTTGTCCACTGGAAGCTATTCATTGCCAGACATGACTCCTGTCATGTGTTTGCACAGCACCCAGCTCGGCAGGGGCCTGATTAGGGATGGGGCTTGGAGGTGAGACTATCAAGAAAATGATAGAGAGAATCCTCATTTCCAGGGATGAGCTACCTGAATTTTATAGTAGGCCCATATGTTGTCCCAAACAAGCACCTACAACACCTGGGGATCCTACCAAAAGGGCTTTTCCAACTAACAGGATGGAACAGAACGCACAAATGCCCTGGATTTCTTGGCTTCTTTGGTGTGCAGGGGAAGGGACAGGGGAACAACATGTCTTTGACCAACTGGTGTCCAGACCCTAAATGGTGAAAGGAGACTATAAAACACAGGATCAGTCTCTGTTTTCTGCCGGATCAGCACATTCTTTCTGTTATTGCAGTTATTGTTGTGTCTGAATACCTAATTAATTACAACAGTAAATGCTGGCTTCTTTAATCACAGCATCAGCTGTCCTAATCAATCTTAATAATATGGAATCTGTACTATGGCACCCATGAATTTTAATCTACATAAATTTCTTAAGACCTCTCGCAAGCTTGTTGTACAAAACGATATAATTATGGATATAGATTAGGGCTGTAAAGAGTGATTTAAATTGGATTTGAGGAGAAGGTGAATAGAGCCCTCCCACTCCATTATTTATTTATTTATTTTAATCCTGGCCTTCACATAGATTTTTTTTTTTTTTGCTATCATTTTTTTATTTCCCCCCCACCAACTGAACAGCTCTGCCTCTCTTTGATCATCCTCCTCTCCCATCCACCCTCCCAGAGGTGATAGTGGCCAAGCTGCAGCTCCTGGGAGAGGTGTAAAATACCTCCGTGACAGTGAGAGGAATGAATAGAGGGGGCAGAACACAAAGCTGTGGATCTGGGTGATAACACGTTGTTGTAGACCCGTGCAGGGAGCAGCACTGCAATATGGAGTGAAATAGATGGAATAAAGCATGTCTGTCGGTAAATGCATAGGCAGTCAGAAGCAGGGGGTGAAGAGGATATCGTATCGGTGCAAGGTTTGCTGACTCCTTCCACCAAAGTGTAATCCCAGGGTGTTTTAGGGGCCCAAAATGTGCCAGACCCTGTTTTTGTCTCTCAGAAGCACTGTGCCCCTCTGATTTCAGAGAACAGATTTCCTTCACTTTCTTTTACCCTGAGCTGGGATAGGGACACTGTCCCATACCCCACTGAGGAGGATGGAGGGCCCCCTTTTGATGGCTCAGGCAGTAACCATCATCCTTTTTCCTCACCACCTCCACTGGCTTCAATGTAGCTTCTCCTGATTTACACCCCTGACCATCACAGCAGACTCCAGCCCTCTGTCTTCTACAACCATTTTCACCTGGGGCACCCATGTAACAGCTCGTCTTGGCCAGACACTGTAGCCGGGTTACTGGCATCTCACAGGAGGGATTCTTTATAGAACACCGCTTAAATGGATTTTATTTATTTTTAACAACATGCTTCATTCTGCCACCTCCATCCTTTCATTCTCTGACAAACGCTAAATGTCGGGCCTAACACTAGCTAAATGCCCCTTTAAAAAGTTGGATTTCAATCTAGAGATATATCAGTAGTAAGAAAGCTTCCTGGTGTTAATTTTAAAGCACTGGTATTTCATGCTGACTTGGGAAATCATCCCTGGTTTTTGGCATCAGGCAGAGGATTTGGAAAGTGACATTAACAGATCTACTTTCTTTGAAGGACTTGGGAGTCATTTCTTGACTTCTGCCTAATGAAGAAGTGCTGCCTTCGTTAAATTTATATTTATGGCTATATAGTAGGTCATTGGCTTGTTTTATGTCTCCAGGTTTATGGAAGGTTATCTGCCATGGTCACCTTGTGGCATCTTGGCCAGGATTGTCTCACAAAGAGACAATTGTATCTGAGCAGGATTTTTCCCGTGGAGATATGGAAATGATCAAATTAATATAGAGGCGATGCCCAGGGACAAGGCTCTTGCCCTGAGCTGCCAAATGAAGTTACTATTAGCATCTGTTTTCACAGTACACCTTTAGTTTGCCCTGGCAAGGCCAGATCCTCAGCTTCTGTAAAGCAGCAAGGCTACATGGACTTCAGCAGGGCTGACATGATTGATAGTGGTCCTCTGGCCTCTCAGGAGCCTCTCTGTTTCTGTCACTTCACCAGCTGATCCTCAGTCTGTACATTACACCATGTTTAATCTCTTAAATGTCTGTGTGTTGGATGTAAGATCTCCATGAGTCTGACCACAAGGAAAGCTATTTCAAATGTTATCTATGGGCACATTTGCGCAGATAGTCATGAGCACATCCAAGGTCTTTTGATGATGTTACCACTTAAAGACATGCTAGTTCCGGTTCAAAAGCCCCTTTAAGGTGCTTTATGATATCCCTGTCCCTCATCTAGTGTCTCCTATATCCCTATGGCTCTTACCAGTCCTTACTCAGCTATTTAGCTTCTGGGCCACAGGGGGCTTACACCCTGGCACGGACAGCATGCAGAGGAGCTAAGGTCTGTTCCCAGCCCCACATGCCCATGTTCAACTAATATTTGCAGTAACAGAGAAGACTGGCCAGCTGGATGGGGAGAAAGGGTGGCTGGGACAGGGTAACTCTCCTACCTTAGCGCAGTATGATCTGTGTGAAGTCCACAGGGGTGCACACCCTATTAAGTTATGTGTATCTTATGGAGGAATAAAGCAACCTTCTCTCACGGTCTCCTTGTACTGAGACACAGAAATGATTCATGTCTCCCCGCCACTTTGAATTTTAGCACATGGTGTGCTCCAGCCTACAGTCACACGTAACCGCTGGGGCAGGTTGGCTCTGGATCGTGAGCCCCTTGTACATCTGAGCCCTTGCTGAAATTCTCATGGGTCACTAGAATGTAGGAGGGCTGTCACTTTACTGAACACAGAATGGCCACAACTTCCTCAAATGTCTAATCTGTGTCTTGAGATTTCTGGATCGATACCAGCCGTTGGCTTCGTCCACACTACAGCTGTGAGCGCAGACAGTTATGCCCTTTGCTAGGTTTAATTCATCTGGCAGAGTGAGCAACAGCATGAAGATATGCTCATGGCTGCCCAAGCTACCTTGGCTTCGTGCCGGGGTACCCAGCCAACCCTGGAGTCTGTGTCCCTGCATCTTCATAGGCTGGGTTGGCCAGCATGGACACATCCACTGTACTGGAGTCACATCTTCATTTGCTGAGTAAACCACACTCTTCAAGGTAAGGAAGACGAGTTCTCCACTGAGCTAAAGTCATCACTTTTGTTTTTAAGAGCTGCCAAGTTAAATTCCTGCAGGTGGTGACTCACAACCACTGTTTTTCCAAAACAGCAAAGGTAGGGTATGAGACTACAAATAAAACATAGAGCCCCAAGCAGGGGTTGCTGTCTCCCCATGCTGTCTAGTCCTACAGCCCAGGGATGCTTTCAACTCACTCCTTTTCAAGAGCGTCCAGGGATGGTTAGGTCAGTGTGTTAGACCAGCCACCTTGCATCTTCTTTACCTATGATTAAGTGATTCCCAGCTTGGAGCAATTCCCAGCTTGAAGCAAAGCTGACTGAAATCCAGGGGAAAGTCTTTCCACTGTCTTGCATGTGCTTTGAGCCAGGAGGAAAATACCTGCATGATCTGGGGCACAAGGCAGTCTCCTGAAAAGGAAACACCTGGTTAGATACTACCCTTGCTGACAAGTCGTAAAGATTCAGGAAAATAATGAACTCTAAAAGCTTTGTGTAGGAGGGAAAAAAGCTGCATTTAAAGACCTGTTGTTCCAAACCCTTTGAATAAAGCATTTGCCCAGTTTTAATATTCAATCTTAAAGGCAAACCATGATTTTCAGTGTATATTTCCTAAGCTGCATGGCTTGGTTATGGTGGGCAGAGTATGGCTCCAAAGGCAGGCAAGATATCCACAGATGGAGTGAGGAGAGCAGCTCAGCAGTGAGCTGTGTGGTCCTGTTCAGGACATATACTCAGCTATAGCCAGGAGAGTGGGTAGTTCCCACATGTGCCCATCTAAGGCAAGCAATAAAGGAAAGGACCACAGTCAGACAGGTACTGCTCAATGACTTCTGCCATATCAATGAAGAGGCAGTCATTGCTAATTGTCAGCATGTCAGAGAGAGAACGAGCATGCCCAAGTCCAGCCTCAGCTGGAGACGAAGGAAATGCTGTAAGTGTATCTCCTGAGCAGCAGAGACAATTTCTTCTAGCTCTATAAACAGACGAGTGCAACCAAGGAAGGGCAGTTGCCTTTGGGGCAGACATGGTAGATCATCTCCTTTACTGCAGACTGCAAAACCATAGTTGCCTTAAAAAGATTTGCTCCCTTTACCTCATGTCCCGTCACCTTCTTCAGGAGATATTTTCTACCTGACAGGACTCATTCATTTTGGGGGGTCCAAGTTATTCTGATCCATTCTCCCAAAGGGGTACTGGAACTAGTGTATCACTCAACCTTTCATAGATGTTCAGTTTTCTTCTGGAGCAATATGCTGCACATTCTGTTTTTAGAGGAAAACAGTTTTGAGCAAAGGTTAAAAATAATAGACTTTAGTTGCTTCCTTCTTCAAGAAGGCAGGAATAAGTGGAAAGACTTTTTATATTTTCCAAGCATTTCCTCCAGTTTCCTGGAGAATCTACTCTAAAAATTTGCATCTCTACTATGCCTTCCACTGATCTCCCACAGGTTTTAATGTGTTCTCCTCACACCCCTTTTCAAGCGATGAAAATACTTACAGAAGGGCAGTGCTTTCCAATTTCACATACACACATATTGAGGGACCCGCCAAAAGACAGCTAGGAAATCAACCAAACAACTTCCAACTTAAGACTGCAATCCCACTTTTCTTCCTGTGACTATCTCATCCTCAAAGTCCTTGTGATCTAGTAATGCTCATAATGAACAGGAGCCCCTAAGCCTTAGCCAGCTAATTGGGTTTGTCCCCTCAAAGTTCGGTCTTCTCACCATTCCTCCTTGTGTTTTGGGAGATAAGTTCAAGACCTTGCCAGCTGCTATCATGATCAATGGTGATTTTTGAAGTTAAGGTTCAAGCTGGTATTTGCATCTGTAAGAAACACTTTGTCCATGTTCCTTGGGTCCATAACACTCACATTTGCCAATCTCCCCCACACTTCAGCATACAGTCAGTGTCTCTCCTTGGGTAGGTCAATGGCACTAGATTTCCTTCTAAGAGACCCACACCTTTGCAGCCTCCACGCTCCTCCCTCCAGCCACACCCCTATGCTTGTAAGAAGGAAGAAGGTGGGATGGAGGGGGGAAAGTGGCAGCTCCCTAAGGCATCATCCTACAAGTACAAAGCCAGAGGGACTGCGTAAATGTAGAACTGTGCAGCACCAATAAATACAAATTAAACTCTTAACAAGAAGTGAAATATTAGGGCCAAGGTGACATTTGGACTGGAGGTTCAGCCAAGCTTTGCTTTAAATATTTTATTGCTGCACATAAAGAAAGAGCTTATCCAACATGTTTCTCCCTCTCTCTTTTTT
>NW_008825501.1:4154446-4167019 GCF_000699105.1 Pygoscelis adeliae
CCAAAGGGGAAAAGGAAAAAAAAATCTTAACTAGCTTTGGTTGTATTTGAGCTAGACTTCAAAGTTTCACAAAAATAAACAGTTTTAGGGAGGAGGAATGCACACTTGTAAAGAGAGAAAATGCACTTTGAAGCCAGCAAGAGACTGCATGCCTTACGCAGAGATTCACAACATCCTCCCTGGAGCAGACAAGTGGTGTCCCCCTCCCCTCCAAGCAGCATCTCCTCTTGCACAGGGGGCTGCCTGGCAGCAACACGGTCCTTCGAAGTGATGGAGGGATGGCAGGAGCCACTGCTTTGTTCTCTTCTCCTTCCTCCTGATATGCCCCTGTTGTTTTCTGCTCTGATTGAAAGTTTCATGCGACTGTAGCTGTCACTGAGAACTGAGTTTGCACAGCACCTAGCACAGTGTCAGTCCTGGCTTAAGATGAGAGCTCTTTGGGGTTGATTACTGCAATGCCAAAAATTCGCATCATCAGAGGTGGGCTCCATAATTTAAGCTTGGGAAAGGAGGGGAGAGGTTTGTTTGCCCTCTGCTCCAAAGTCTCACAGGGTGACAGCTGGGGGACAGAGCCCTCCTGGCCATCATGGGGGGCTCTGTGCAGTCCTGTCGGTAAGGTGAGCGAGCTGCTCCTTTTCTGGGACCTTCAGCCCCTTGTCTGTCTGTCTCACACCACATTCTGACGAGGGAAAAGAAAGAATGTGCCTGTCATGTTTTAACCCCTTAATTCCTTCTCTCTCTTGTGTCTCCACAGCACAGAGCCCCACTGCAGCAGACCCCTTGCAGCAAGCCTACGCTGGAGTGCAGCAGTACGCAGGTCGTTAGTATTAACACTTTCTCCCAATAAACCTTTCTCTTCTCTAAAGCCTTTAATCTCTGAACACACCTGAGGGGGCTGGGGGAAGGGAGGTGATTGCTGATATAGGGGCGAGCTGGGGGCCACAGACTCTCAGATTAAATTTGCACTTCTTGTGAAAAAAAACGTAAAGCCCAGGGTCTTCTCTCCCTAAGGAGGCAACCTCTTCCCTTTCCCCAGGGAAAGGCCCCCGCTGACCTGTACCTTGGTGTAGCTTCATTGGCAGGACCAGGTCCGGTCTGTTTAGCACAGTGCACAAGTGCAAAATCAGGCCACTGATTTGGGGCCACTTTCTATAACAGGTCTCTTGAGTGCTGCAGCGAGGAGGGGAGATGGGCAACCAGACCCTGCAGAGCCTGGCAGGGTATGGTATGTCTACACATATCCGTATTTTAGGGTATGTCTACACTGGCCATACCTCAGCTAGTTAGTTTGAGGGTTGCTTAAGAGCTACACAGACATACTCCTGGCCTCCCAGCAGCTTTCTCCATGGCTCCCAACGGGTCAGCCTCCACTCACATCACCCTGTACACTGAGCAGCTCCTTTGCAGTTGATGGACTAACACCAGCCAAAGTGACCTGGTGCAGACCACGACCCCACCGTGTTCAGCCTCCCCTCGCGAGGTGTCCATGGCCAATGTTGCGAGGAAGCTGCCACCCCAAAGTCATTATTTCCTGTGGTAACTGGAGCAATCATGGGCTCCCGCTGAGGAATGGCTATTATCTCATGTCAGCACTGTATCTGGAAACTTAATTTAATTCTCCGAGTAAGGCTTCATTTGCTGGTGTTTTAGTTATTGTCATTTATTGCTTGTGAGGTTTGATAGATGGGAAGCAGCTCAACCCTTTGAGCTGTTAATTAACCCCTCTGCACACACATGGCCCCTGTCCCCCTCTCTCTGGGCTTGCAGGTGACCCGTACTCTGTATTTTTAGCAGCAAGGCACATCATCTACCATCTGTGGTACTGAATGGTTCCCCTTGTCTGCTTGGTGGGGGAGCTGAGGTGGGGAAAATTGTTTAATTGCTGCACACTGTTTCCACTGTGTTTGCGTGTGAGAGAGGAGTTCTCTACAGACATGAAAGAAAATATGTATCCAACAGTGTATGTGTAACTGTGCCTACACAGTATGTGGTCATACGAAGGTTAAAGGGAGGAAGCACGTGTGAACTGTTTTTATGAACATGTGAATTAGGGTGCAAGAGAGATTACACAGGGAAATGTGTGCATGTGCTCTGTGTGTATCTGTCAGCATAGGCATCAGTGCACTGAGCTCATGAATGAATGTGTTTGTGGTGCCATCTGGGATGGTCATGCACCTCTGCTGGGAGAGATCTCAGTGGAGACCTCCATTTACACCGCGTGGCTGTCCCCGGTGTTACTGCTGACAAAGCTGAAGGGAAGGTGGGTGCTCAGGGCCATGTGGCACTGCCTGGAGCACAACTGTGGTGCTTCTGCCACATCTCAGGCTGCATGAGATGGCCCTTCCCAAAGCCAAAATGCAGGGGCAAAGCCCACCTCTAGCTTGGTATGATGGTTTGGAGTGAAAACTCCTTGCTTCCCAGCACTGAAATCTTGTCCCTCTTTCTTCTCTCCCTTTCTCTCCTCTATAGCTGCTTATCCTGCTGCTTATGGCCAGATTAGCCAAGCGTTCCCACAGCCACCTCCCATGATCCCACAGCAACAGAGAGAAGGTGAGTAAATGGGCTGTCCTCCCTTCTGGCCCCAGCAAGCCATCCCCACCACATTGGTTCCCTTCCTCATACACCTAAAGAATATCCATTAAATGCCTAATTGCTTTGAATCCCTGGTCCACTAAGTCTTTTCTCAACTTCCGTATGTGGCACGGCGTCATTGGCATTAGCAGTAATATGTGGGAGCAACATCATGGGGAGTCACTGCTGAGACCTCTTTGGTCCCCAGGGAAGGGAGCATGCTGATGTGCACGGGCCATGGAAAGACCTGCTAGCAATGCAGGCAGTAACGTCCAGGGGGGTCCATGTTAGAGACAAGCAACAAGAATGCAGATAAAAATGTAATTGCATTGGAATAAAGAATTTAATAGATCACAAAGCACCGGTGGCCCTTCATTAGAAGCCAGTAACGTGATTTCAGACACTTGCTATTTAGAGAACAAGGACCTGCTATTTAGAGGAGCTGGTCTAGTCCTTTTAGACTCCACTGATAATCTGGACACAGAGATCAGCCCTTTTAGAGCACAATCTCTATATCAGGATGAAATTAATCGTACAGTAAAAGTACCTATTTCTTTACATTGATTATGAGAGGAGCCTGGATTATCTAGTCCGATGGCTGCTCTGGAGACATGAAAAGTAAGGAGACGTGAATCTCTCATTATTGCATCTAAATGTTTTGGGAGGCAACCATGCCATGTGATGTTCTCTTTACAGTCAGTGGGGAGCAGTGGGATCCTCACAGGTAACCCACTCAGGTAGTCCCAACCGTCCTCCAGGGAGTCCACTGCTCCCTTTTGACTAGAAGAGGAGACTGCTTGCCTAAGTGAGGCATTTAAGTCAGGTGCTTCAGCTTAGCATAGAGACCCTCATTTTAAATAATTACATTTCAACTTTTATCTTCTATTAGATCACTAATTCAGATATATCCTGTGTTATACGTGTTATTATATATATATAATGACATTTAATATTTTAATATAGTGTAACAGTCAGAATGAAATTAATCAAGATTACACTATCAAACTAAAACATTCTGATGGCCTAGAACTACTTTGGGAGAGAAATCTCATTTTGCAAGAAAATTAGAAATGTCAGCATTTCGATCTAATTTGGAATTAATTTTTTTCCAATGTCAGAATTTCCTGGGGAACACAACTTCCAGCTCCTGATTAGCCCTAGTACACGTCCCTGCTGTGAGAACAGATGCACAGACCTAACGTATCATTACAGAGATGTTTCCCCCATGCTGAAGGACTTTGCTTTTTATTACTTACTGGGGCTAGATTAAGCACAGGACAAAATGGCGAGCAGATCATTGCTCAGCATAGCATTGTGCCAGGAACCATCAGAAGCAAGGGATAGCTGTTGTGCACACTTGCAAGACCCACTGCCCAAAGACCCCTGTTTTTGCAAGGCACATTGTGTCTCTGTGAGTTGAGGGTAAGTGTCACCCAGCAGACAAGTTATCTCATAATTTCTCACCCCTTTCAGTAAGCAGCTGGTATTGAGGATGGTTGGGGGCCAGATATATGCGATGAACCACCAGTCCGATGCAGGTTGCTGTTCCCAGTGTCCTCCATTTTCCTGCAGTGTTCAGATGCTGTGGCTTTCTCTGCTGCTTGCTAGAGGGAAAAACTCTAAAGCATGACACTCCTTTTTAGCAGAGGGTCAAGACCTTTAAGCATCTCTAACCTTTAATGGGAAAACACAGCAAGAGGGAACTCTAATGATAATGGTCGGTGCTGAGAAGAGTACTTTATGTTTGCAAGGATGTGCACAAACATTGATTCATTAATGAACCAGCCCTACCACAACAATAACATCGATGATCACATTGTTAATAACAATGGTAACTCTCCGCTCCCGGATCCTGGTTGGATAACAAGCCCAGAGCAGCTTGGCCGCTGCAATGTTCCTGTAGAGATTAGTCATTACTTCCACATGAGCGCTGAGGCTGCTGGCAGCTGACGGGGTGCATAGGGTGGAACAGATCCAAAAGCTTGATGAAGTCTTGATTCAGGCCATGTCAACCAGGCAAAACTTGGGGGTAATTTTACATTTGTATGGTACTACTCATTTTGAAGTAGTTTCTGAAACTCAGAAGTACACTTAGATATTAAAATAAAGTGGTGCTGGCTTGTGACTCTCATCTGCCCTGTGCTCAAACATGATGGAGATTGAATAGCAAGCAGATACAGAAGAGGCAATGAAATTCCAGCCTCTGAGTATTTGCTGTGGAGGTGAAGTGTGCAGCTGACCAAAGGGCCGCAGGCTAACTTCACACAACCTTACGGGACAGCCCATTTTTAATTACTGTTGGAAGAGCAGTCTAGTCATAGCCTTTCTTTTTGACACTGCCTCACAGTACTGGGGATGTAATGATAGACAGCTGACATCAGCTCAGGTATGTGGAGTTTACTCATGTTGATAGTGGACACCCAGGGATAGGTTGGGTGTGCTGCTGTCCCCACGCTAAAGAACTAGCAATGAGCTGGAGGGTGAGAAGCATGGGCAGAGCAATGGCTGAGCAGCTCAGGTTCAACCAAGCCAAATCAACATGGACCCAACACAGAGTTCTCTAGCACATGCTCCTGTATCCTCAATCACAGGTTTTTCCATTATCCAGCATGGTTTGCCTGTAATTTACATACCATTCATAAACTGTGCGTTCCTTAAAACTTTTCTTTCCGTTTTGTCCAAATCAAGTCTATGTGCTTCTTGTGTATTAATGAACAGAAATATCTATAACTTAAAGCCATAAAACCAAGAGCCATGGTAGATGTCAGGGTAGAAATGAACCTTGATTCTCTTCTTATAATGTGTCATGAGGGTTAGATTTCAGGCTGACTTACAGCTCTTTTGAAAACCAAAGCAAAGTGTGTGGTAAATAATTTTAGTATTGTATTCAGCCTTGAACTGCCAAGTATACTGATCTCTGATAATCCATTAACTCAGTCCAAAAAAAGACCTTTTTCTCCAACAAGATAATTGGAGTCTTCACTAAGGTTTTGCCATACCAGCTGTGATCTTCCTCTTGCTCCAGTGATCCTGACCAAGTCCTTTAAAACTCATTGCATGTGTGCACTGAAATCTAACTTAGCTCTTCATAGCATTCTGAGCTGAACAACTCATACCATTGGTTTCTTAAAAATATACATGTATATAAGAAGAGGAGGCCATACACATAAATACATAGTCTTCCATGGAGTGCCCAGATTAAGTTGACTCAGGCAAAAAACACCACAACAAGGTAGAAGGGCTGAGGCAGAGAAAGCTTGTTTTGTCAATTCTTTACCAAGGAGTCTAACTGTGATAAGTAACTTACGGATAGATGGACTTAACAAGAAATTGCTTGATAAATTCTAATGGCAGAATTTTGATATGTGAGGATGGTAGAACAAATTAAAATAGCCCAGGTTGTTTCTCAGTAGCAGCTGGAGTTTTTAGCATTGGAAGTAAGCAAAAACCCTCTGTAGTTGCGAACAGAGAGAGTTTGGCCTTCAATGTCTGAGCTGGTATGGGAAGCCGCAGCATGGGTTTCCCAGCCACATTTCAGAGCTGAAATGGGCTTTGAGGATGGTCTCTGCTTTTTCACATCCTCCCTGGTCTCTTCCTCTTGGTCTCTGAGCAGTGTGAGGCAAAGCTGATTTCAAGGTGAGCTAAGGGTTGTTATCTCCTTGAGCCCAACCTCTAAACGCAGTGTAGATGAAGTTGCATGCCTCCTGGTCTGCCTTATGCTTAGTAGGTGTTTCTCAGCTCATGCAGGCAGAATCCCTACTCATGCACAACACATCCAAGACCCCAGGAAATGCAGCTGGCATTTTTGAAAGAATTTGCCAGTTTTACAGAGAAAACTGCTGGCTCTGGTGATGTCAGTGGGAATTTTGCCACTAATTGCAGCAAAGCCAAGATTTTACCCATTCTATTATAACATGGATCTCAAATCCCACAGCAGAAGTGCTTTGGGGCACGTTGAGATGAAGGAATGATTTTTTCCCTGCTATTCTGGACTGTGGTCTTCTCCTGGGCAGAATTTTCTCAATTCTAACAGACACCTAAGGAGGTCGGTGTTTGTTTAACACTTTCAGACTGTTTCATATCTAGTTTATCATGCCAATAACTCCACATTGTGTGAAAATGAACTGCAGCAAGGACTGGAGAAGGGATAGCTGCTCAGTGAGGAGACTAAGGAAGAGGCAGACGGGAGGTAGGGGGAAGATGGAAAAGCTTGGCATGAAATAGGGGTGCCTGATTGTGGGCCACTGAGGTTCAAAAGTAATTTAGCTAAACAGATGACTAGGTGCCTAATTATTTAATTATCCCACTGTACCACTATCCCTCCCATTTGGAAGACACCTTGTTACCATCCTCATGACCTCTAGGAAATTCACAAGATGCAAAGGATCAGCTGCTCCTTCGTGACAGTCCTTTTAGCAAATTAGTGGGGAAAATTGTGCTTAGCAAATATTCATTAGGGCTTCGTTTTCCATTAATCCAAAAGGAAATGTGGAGAGCCTGTGACTTCAATCACGCTGAGGCCCAGGAATTTTAATGAGCTTTAAATGGGCATCTGTCAGAATCCTGACTTCGCCGTACTTTTCCTGCCAGCCGGGGGGATGAGTAATGGATAATAAAAGGTGGGAGCATCTAGGCAAATTCCTCTCCCTAACAGGAAAGGCAAAGTTGTAATTTGCTGTGTTATGACACTGTAATTATGCCCTGATGAAGAAAATGAGAGTGGTAAAAAACCCTTTCCTTCCCCACACTGTACCCCAGACGTAAATAGGGGAAAGTTGGCTGAGGCAAGTCACAGGGTTGTAGGCACATGGGCTGGAGAGAAGGAGGAAACCTTCCTTCCCTCTGTCCTCTTACACTTGTGGCAAGGAGCACGCACTGTACCCCCTTCATCTCAACCTCCCCAAGCAAAGCAGAGCTGGAGTTTCCTTTCGAGGCCAGTGCAGAGCTGAGCAGCAGCTGGAAGTACCTGTGAAAATAAGATGGTGAGAAAAACAATCCCTGCCTCCTCAAACTATACAGTTGTCTGCTAGTGAACACTGGCAGGGGTTTAGATGTTTATTTTTTTCAACAAAACCACTTGGACATACCTGTTCTCTTTTGACTTTTGCTCAAGTACAGCATGCTTAAAAATAAAAGTCACATTGAAAAGTTTCATTCTAGGCTATTTGACCAGAGGCAGATTCTCCTTCTTCTGTCCCAAAATACAATTTCAACAGAACGTTTTCTGAAGGTCTCTACTTTATCAAAACTGCATATTCCAACTAAAGACTCCTCTCTGGATATTTTTCCAGGCACCCTCTGAAGTCTGTAAGATTATATGTTACAGCACTGAGGCAAAAAAGGCAATTCCTCTTGTCCAGTAATTTGGATTTAAATCCATCTGTAATCTCTCTTGCAGAACCCTCTAGAATGGGAGACATGGCCAAACTGTCCAGATTTGAGGGAGTCTTCAGGCTGAGTCAAGCTGGGGGGTTGAATGTAAAATTCTACAAAACAAAATAAGCCTGTGGGTTTGCGCATATCTTTCTACTTGTTATCACAGTCTTCACACAGACACAAGAAGGATAATGAAACTTCTGCATGCAGACACTGAGAAGAGGCAAGGGTTAGTGTGGGTCACCCAAAACTCTACAGATTAAATGAGATTATGAGGAGCAAAGAAAAACTATGAACCACATTCTTTCATTCTTTTTGTTCTTACTCCTCCATTCTGTCTTTCCATGGCCACATGTGCTGCTGCATTCCTCTGTCTCTAGATTTTATCCTGGTGTCTGTCCTGGGAACGTTAATGAAGTTAGCATAGCTTCTAGGTGACTTTCTGAGTTCCTGGTCTTCTGCTTTGTCCATTCCTCTGAGAGTCTACAGTCTGCTTCCTAGAGGTGACCGCTCACCTGTCAGAGAGAAGGGATGTCAAAGTAAATCTCCACCATGTGCTTTCTCATATCCTATTTCTCTCCATTCATGGGTCTTCTTTTTCTCTTGATAGGACCAGAGGGCTGTAACCTGTTTATCTACCATCTGCCCCAGGAGTTTGGGGATGCTGAGCTGATGCAGATGTTCCTGCCTTTCGGTAATGTCATCTCCTCGAAAGTGTTTGTGGATCGGGCGACAAACCAAAGTAAATGCTTTGGTGGGTAAAGATAACAAAACAATTAGATTCATCCAGGAAAGGGCTTTCTCTGAATACTTTACCTTTCAAACTGCTTTCTTTCTGCTTAAGCTTTATGATTTCTCTCAATTTACTCCTGTCGATACTTTCCCCCTTCCCTCTTTCTCTCCTAATTGTCTCATGCTCAGAGTTGTGTGCGCTGCTTAGAGGTGAAGGTTTGGCATCTCACCAGCAGCAGGGTGCTGCAGCTGCTGGTGGTGGGGTGGAAAATATACCCCCCTTGGAAGGGGAGGTGGTGAGGGTACAGAAAAGACTAAAGCACCTGGACCAAAATGGAGGTGGCTGGGGCGGGTAGGTGAAATGCTGACAGGGTCAGCAGCGGGAGAACGTGGCAGAAGGGGAATTTCTGTACCTAAGGAAAGGGAAAAACAGGTCATGGGGTTGAAGGGAAGACACAGCTGTGGGGGCAGCTCTCCAGCAGCTGTGATGCATTAGACTGCAAGGGGACAAGGGCTGAACATCAGCTGAAAGCCTGGTCTTCCAGGGGGATGGCTGCTCGGTGGACCGCAGGCAACTGTGCTCTGAGCCTGCTGGACCCAGGCCAGCACCACAGCAGATACAGACAGAGAGAGCTAACCCTGTGCCTCAGCTGACAGGCCATGCTAAGACGCTGGGTTTGAAAGCTGCACCATGCTCACACAGCTCTGGCCTCGCTGCTGGCTCCACCCCACCAGTTGGAGTATGGAAAGAGCACAGCCTCAGCTGCCTGTGAGCCACCAGCTAGGGACACCCTGAACTGCACCCACAATGGGAGGGCTCAGCCAGCCAACATGCAGTGATGTGTGCAGGGTGTCTCAGTGGGATCCCGCTGTTTGCAAAGGTGTTGCTGTGAAGGGTCCCTTCTGGCAGTGTGGCAGCATGGGGACCCTGATGCATTTGATCCCATCCCATCTGGTGGACAGGGGATCTCCCCCACCCATGTGCCTACCACTGGGATGTGCAATTTCTGGTTGTCCACCATCCTGTGCTCTTTGCAGACCTTCCCCAAGAAGTGCAATGGGACAAACTATTGCTTTTCTTTTCCCTTACTTGCAGCTGATCTGGACTCTGTCTCTCAGGCAAACTTCCAGAGTTAAGACTTATTGGAGTTTCCTTTGATTTTATAGCCACTCTCAGTCTCCACACTATGCTCCCTTCCATGCTGCCTTCCCCTTTCCCCTCCTGGACAGCCCACTTCCCAAAACTCTTATCTCATCCCTTGCTAGCTATGGTGCATGTCAGACAGTACTTCCAAGAGTTTCATGGCCCTTTTCTATGCACAGTTCCTCCTGCCCATTCACAGAAGGTCTGAACAGGCTATTTTCCCCTTTGATTGAAGGAGCCCTGCCCCTGATGTGAGTGGACACAGCGTTCCCCTTCATAAGTAGTCATTGGGTTGCTGCACTCTCAAGCTCTAGAGGAATAAAGGACAAAGAGTTTGGTGTGAAGAGGCAGTTGGGAAATTCAAATGAGAATTTATGAATTAACCCCATTCTCTCCAGAGCCCACCTGCTTTTTAGAGCTTTAACCATATAAAAGCTCATAACAAGATGAGCAGACCAGCACAGCTCTAGGTGACATTGCAAACTAATGTTCCAAGGATACCCACAGGTTAGAAATGGACTTTTGGCAATGAAATTGCCATTCCTATCATAAATATTTAGGGGACTACTGGGCCTGGTTCTCCACATACTGACAAGTGGGAAGAACAAAGGTAAATGGGGCAATGAGGTGTGAGCCAAGTCCGGTAAGGGAGTGTATCTTCTGGACAGATATTCACCTTATCTCCTGTTAGCTCAAAGGCTCTCTGGCTACAAGGCTTAAGCAGGACAGCAACACGTACCTAGCTTGTGGGGCAGGGTTGTGGGGCTGGCTTTATTGCTGCTTCCAAGGTACTGTAAGGTCATGGCTGAGAGCGGAGCAGGAATTGAGGGACCTAGGCAGAAATTTTTCTCAACATTGAGTCTTACTGGGAGAACCTAAACATCAGCTTGTTTGACAAAGTAACCTCCAAAACTAATGGTGGGATATTCCAACCTGAAAGCAGGATGGTGCCCTTTGGATGTGTAGACTCAAGCGTACAGGCAAGCAAAAGCAGTAATTAGAGATTGCTAGTGGATCTTAGTCACCTTATATTAACTTCTGAGACACAAATATCCAAGTCCAGTTGGTTTTGGGTCCCAGCTGCCAAGCCCCAGATTTCTCTGGCTTTAACTTACTTTCCCATAGAGCTGAGTGCCTGCTATGACTGTTGGTCTCAGACAAACATGTTGACTATGCTGCCACGGGCATCACCTCCAGAAGGATAAAAATCGCAGAAGTACAGGTAGCTAATTATCACAAGTATGCCACACTGCTCTTCAAAACCTTCTACCCTTCTGACCTTCAACTTTAGAGCAATGTAAAAATGTGGAGCGTATTACAGAAAATCAGGCCTTTCTTTCGTTTTGCTAAGTCCACTGAAGCTGGTGGTGATTATCACTTTTTCTTCAGAAAGTCAGTTTTAAAAAAACAATAAATTACTTTTTCCTAAAGGAAAAAAAAGGATTTTGTTAATTTTGAAAGTAAGAAAACTCTTTCTTTTTCTGCTTAAACATTTCCCAAAACTCAACAAGTAATAGCATAGCATTTGCATTCTGTTTCACTTTTTTTTAACCCAGCTAGAGCTCTCCAACTGGTAGCCTGGGGGGACAATTCTGTCCCCCAGAAAGATATTCCACCATTATATGACCTTTTAAAATGTATCTGCTATGCAGATCCCAAGTAAATTGCTGTAACAGAGTCTAGCCCCAGGTTGTCAAGAAATTGTCAAGAAGTCCTGCTTTAGACAAACTTAAAAAATTCTATGGAGAAAATGTCACCACAGTTTTTTTTCACAGGAACAAAAAATACTTCGTACACTGCTCTTGTCTCACTGTTGAACTACCGGTAAGCAGCTGGCCCAAAGCCAATGAGTCAGTAGAGCAGTATCTCAAAATAGGACTTTCATTCTAGTCTGTTTGGCTCTAAATTCTCCCCTGCACTTCCAGCAGAAAGTTATCTCCTTTGGCCACTACTGGCAAGATAGTGTAGAGGCAGCCGTGGGAGTGTTAGGAAGAAGGCAAGATGAGCCACAAGCTTGCTCCTGGTTTCTGGAGTCCACAACCCTACAGAGAACCTTTAGCACCTGCATGTGCCGAAGAAACCACGTGGTCATGAAACCTTCAACTTTCCCAATTCAGAGGCCACTGCCTTCTGGCTGACAAGGAGCGGCAAGGAATGCATGGTATGGCAAACACGAGTCTCATGTATAAAATGTTAAAGTGCTCAAAATATGTCTATTGTTTTCCATAGCAGGACTGCTTGCTGTAGTGTGTAAGACTGCCTGAGAAACAACCCTGACTTCTCACTCAAAAAAGTAATTTAAATTGGGAGGCTTCCCTGTCCTAGACTTTCCTTCTGCTGCACATATCCAGGATAGACTCAAATCCTTTCTTTTCTCTTGCAATTTTTCAAACCTCTGGCTTTTATTTTCCCCCCTATCCTTATACAGCTGTAATATGTCCAAGTGCAGACTGCACTTATCCCTCCTACTCACCAACATCCTGCCTAACCCCATGGCCTGAGCCTCCATCACACCGACTATATCAGCATCTCCTTGGGTTTCTCCTCAGGTGCTGCCTTGTCCACCCTCTTGTATTCAAACTGATTGAGTTTACCCTCACAGGTCTTCACCATTCTGTCCTTCTCTCTCCTCTCTCACTCGTCCTTCACTCAATGCCCAGCTGATACCTGTAGCCTCTTCCCATGCACTTCATTAACAGCCAGCATGTTCCTCCTCACTGGGCCATGCTGTTCATTCCCAGTGAAATGAC
>NW_008825501.1:4167069-4223018 GCF_000699105.1 Pygoscelis adeliae
CACTTAATCAGATGCTCCTTGAAGACAGTGACTCCCATTCTCACAGCAGGCTAATCTGGGATGTCTTGCACATGGGTACAGTGTGCCACAGCCTGAAGGTCAACTTCTGCAGGACCCTGGAGCTATATCTTGTCTCTGTGCAAGGCAGAGACTGCACTGGGTTTCTCACCTTCCCACTGCATGTGTGTAAGTTCTTCTGTGTATAGGTATCCTAAATGTCAGAGGACATGCAAAATATCTGTGTACTGGTTGTAATGGTTCTGGTGATAATTCCCCTCTCAGTTATGCAGATAATTTGATGTAACCGGTTTGTGTACAAGGCAAAAAGAAAATTCCAGTAAAACAACACTATTAAGGCTGCTAAGGCAAGTAGTCAATGTGAGAAGAGCTGTTCTTCATGCTGCCCACACATGGTTAACTCTCCTCTGTCACAGGGTGATGCTACAATACAGTCCTAATTTCAGGAGCACTCACTGTTGTCACAAAAGACACATTTTAAGAAGGCATTTGAAGATTTTAAACTAGTGAAATACAGAGACAGACATATTCTAGAAAAATGTTTTAATGGAGAAAAGAGAGAAAAGGATAGGTTTGGGCAATATTAATTAGGAAGACATGACAGAAATTAGAAAAACGAGGACGTGGGTGGAGCAGCAGAGGCCAAATGATTACCCCAAGGTGTCAAAGAAGATGTAGATAAATTAAAGCTGGAGGAATTGCTTTACTGGTGCACTTGGTAATTCTTTCCACCAGTCACGTCCTTCTGTGAGCAGTGAGCACCTGGATCTTCTGGCTCTTTGTACACCATTCATTGAACAGCAGACACTGTCAGGCCAGTTCTGCTCCATGCCTCCCCTTTGTCCACAACATGGGTCTCCTTGGCACGCGCCTGTTCCCCGTACCCACTTGTCTGACGCTTCAGTTTCTCCCCATGGGACAATGACTCCAGGATGCTGTGAAGAACCTCTCCTATGCCCACAGAGACACCATGGTTTCCCTCCGCTCAGCTCGACATTGTTTGACACCCCACGTGTAAGCAACCAAAACTGCTGGATGTTTTTTTTCTCCTTTTCTATGCATTCCAGGTGGACTTTCACACTGGCAGTAGGGATGTCCCACTCCTTTTTGAAATGTCCCACATTAAACGTAGCAAGGAGCACTCTAGCTTTGGCTACAAACTGTGAGGGCTTCTTAGGACCGTAGATTTATATGGCCTAAAGGAAACATCTTCTTTGACTCTTGGTACAACACAGACGTTAAGTTTCATTCCAGATTCCTGCAGGGAGTCCACTCAAAATTTGCTAGTGGGCCACCCCATTTGGAAAAACATACAGTCTTCTCTGAAGTTGCTGAAAGAGAGAAGATAACACTATTTAATGAGGGTCATAGTCATTAATTACCTTCACTGTTAAATACTTCTATTCCCTACTGAACTTCTGGCTCCTAGCTTATGAAAAGAAACAGGGGAGCCAAAGGAGAGAGATTAAAGGTGAGAAAAGCAGTGAGTAATGAGGACTGGACACAGGAGGGGGTGAAGCTCAGGAGAGGGGCTGAGGGTTGGGTAAAGCTTGTATCATGTTACTAAAAACATACTGTGGCAGTTCAAGACTGCAGTGTGTGGCAGAAAGGTGGAATGGGAGATGCAAGGCAGCAGGCAGGTCATGACAGTCTACAGGGTTTCAACTTGGAAGCTGAAACAGAAAGAAGAAACATCAAGAGACGAAGACATCGGCAAAGCTATGCAGGGCCCTGGGACCAGGGACATTGCAGATCAGGTCTAAAGTGCATTGGCAGCACTCCATAAGACATAGGAGTAGAACAACAGACCCTGAGGTACATCAGAAAAATATTGCTCAGCACCTGCTCACAATGTGCCTCCAACACACCCTGCCAAATCTGGCAGTTTCTCATTTAATAAAAAAAACCCAGCTCTCCTTAAATTCGTCCAGGGAAATGAGCAGGTCCAGGAGTAAGGTGGTGTAAGGGTAAGAAATTCCAGTCCTGTGTTCCTGCCCCATCTGGGTGATCATGAGTCAACCTGGCTGTGTGCCTTACATTCCCCCTCTTGTAGCAGCACACTGAGTCCTTTGCACAGGGCTTTAGGATCCATGGATGAGGGGAGTTATTTATCAGCTCTAAGTTTTGGGGGATTTCTTTTCTGATTCTTTCTTTGGTAAATAGAAAGATTCTCACCGGATAGAGAAATTATTAGAAAGCACTTGGGAGAGAGCTGGAGCTCTGCTTGCTGCTGTTATCAGTACTATGATTAAATTTGATTTTTTTTTCTTTTTACTTTTAACCTGATTTCAAATTTCCTAAGAAAAACCTCTACCCAAGCCTTTTTCCCTGTAGCCTGTGGAATTATGCTATGTCCTTTACTTTGCATGACCTAGTGGCAATAAATTTTGTTTCAGGTCCCTGGACAGTATCAGATTGTCATTCCCACATAGCTATGGGCTACAGACCGAAGCTCAGAGTGTAATGAAAGAAGCTGCTAATTTGAGTGCCTGAGTTGAGACAATATGGGGATGATTTTTCAGATGCGTTAAGCATGCCTGACCCCTGGGATGTTGTGGTTCAGATCAGCACTAGTTTGTTGTGGTCCTCTCCACTCTGAAGGACCTGGCACAGACAGAGAGCCAAGGAGAGATTCATGAGGTGTCCAGCTTAGTTGGAAAGTAAGCCAAGGGGAGGAGGACACTGTTAGAGCGGTGCTTAGGGCTCCCAAAGAAAGGGGAAGGAGGCACAAAAGTTTATTATTTGCTAGCTACTCTCTGTTATACTCCAAAGCAGCCAGGCCCTGAGACTTCAGGTCTGCAGACTAAGGATGGGACTCCTCTCCATCTGATAAGGAAAGAGTTGTGTGAGTAAGAAAGAGAAGGAGAAAGAGAAACTCACTGCACAGCACCTCCAGCCATTGCAGTTGGTTGGGGGAGGCTTTAGGGGGAGGAGGAGGAGCGGGAGAAGTATTAGGGCTGTGAGCCACTATTCATTTACAAACTATAATTAATTTGATGTTTAGATTAATTTCTGATGCACTCTCAAAGGTGCACTGAAAGCATTTTTCCTTTATTATAATGTTGATTGCTTATTGGGGAGATAAATCTAACTGTCAGTTATGCACTGACTTACCAAAACTTTCAGACCAAGCAAGCATGTATGCATAAGGAACAGCTGTTTGCAGCTCTCCAGTTAAAGGGACAGCTCTGTCTTTTCCCAATAACTCATATTAAATAAAATCTATACATTGTACACAGGGACTTCTGCTTTCTTTTGTAGCGCAACAATTTATTAGACAAGAATATGTTAGCAGAATCTATCTTCTATTTATCTGTCTGTCCATGTGTCTATCACTATTCTATCCATCTCTCCACACAAGTGATAGACACAGTCCATCCAGAGTATGTTTAAAAGCTATGGATATGTTTGTACATACCTACTCACACACACACACTTACACAATCATTTCAAATGTTTTTACTCATAGTGTAATTAGATGGAGGAACTCATTACTGCAGGGTCTTTGTGGCTACTCATTTAATGACCTTCAAAGGGGGAACGGCCATTTATGTGACTAATAGAAATGACCGATGTTAAGAGTTAATGCTAGAAGAAAGAAAAGAGGAAAAAAAAAAGTTTTTAAGGAGATTAAAAACTTAATGCTCTGGGCTTCAAATCAATCCATCAGCATTGGGACCCAGGAAAAGAGCCTGACTGGGCTGTCGTGTGCCTGCACACCGTGCTATCCACCTCCCCTAAAAACCCTTTGGCATTAGATAGAGTAGATGAACTTGAATCGTATACAACTGGTCCTACATGTGCTCCAAGGATATTAGTTTCTTATGTGAACACCCCCATGTGTAGAAATGCCAGAGGAGGGTCTCTAGTGTTACTTTCACTCAGTCCAGAAGTTTCCATTCAGAAGTCAGAAATAATGACCCCTCCAACGGGCAGGCCCATTTCTGAACTCAAGGTGATGGATCTGCAGAGCCAAGACTTACCACATCCCCCTCTTGTGAGACTGCAGACCTACGACAGCATTTTGGCTACCCATTTCATCTGTCTTTATGTTTGTTTTCCCAAGATCTCTGTCATGCAAGGTGAATTCGAGCTGTAGAATGGATGAGTCTCTATCAATCCATCCCACCACCCATCGCCCCCCCCCTATATCTATCTTCAACTTCTTTATATCAATCCATCCTGTCTCATTCACTGCACGGGATTGCTCTTCAGCATTTTGAAGTCTGTCAGCTAACTAGTTACTGAGCAGCTGTTCAATAGATCCTCACAGCTCTGTGCTTGGCCTCAGGCCTTCCTTCCCGCACAATATTCAAACCCTACTATGAATATGAATTTATTATTATTTCCTCATCTGTTTTCCTAAGGCCCTTCCCAGCAGAGCATTTGAGAGGTTCATGAGCATTTTCACAGTGCTCATGGTGTCCTCATTTCACCAAGAGGATGATGAGGCATAGAAAGATATTCAAAACTATTTATTAATCTTGGATGCTTAATCTGAGATGCCATGAGCCTGACCAGTCTGTTTGCTTGTTTTCTCAAAGTATTTAGCAGAATGCAGGGCATGCTACATTTATGTTCGCTTCACATGCAGGTACAGGCAGCAGCCTTTCTGCCAGTGAAATCTCAGGTCACGCACCGAGCACCAAGAAAAGAGGAACACACAGTAAAGCTTCATTTTCACTGGCAAACTAAAGAGGCCTTGCATATCAGCTCAAACACTGTGCCATAACTATCCATATCTTTTTAATGTTTGTATACCATTGGCTCTAGCTGGGCCATGACAATTAACTCAAGGCTGTGCATTGTTTGGGCATGGCTCAGCAGTGACAAGGGCCAGGGACTGTCCCTAGACAGCAATATAGACAAGGCCACCCTTTTTTGAGGGGTAAGAGAGTTTAGTCATGTAGATACAAGCCATGATGTGCCAGTTGCACTCAGAGCCTCCTCTATTTTATTTACTAGTAAAAAAATAGCCTAGGAGATCTTATTAAGGAATTTTTTGATATATGGTTTACCCAGCATAACTGGGATGTCATGGCAGAAATAGGGATCAATTCCAGTTCTCCAAGGCAGCATTTGGTTGTAGAATTACAAAACCATCCTTTCCCTGCCTTATTTACTGTCTACATTCCAACACTTGCAATAATGAGTCTGATACATTGCCATTTTCCTCACCCTGTTATGTTATTCATTCTGTACAGTAATTAAAACAAGGATGCCATGAAAAAAAATACAGAAATGTGTGGTTAGAAGCAATGCCTTAATGCATATACAAAACAATACAGAATTAAAATTTTATAGGTAACATAATTTCTTGCATTCCTAACTCGAGTGCTTCATTTTGCAACCTTATCATTGTTTTAATGAATTGGTGCATGTGATATCTTCCCTTTTCAAGTAAGCAAACTAAAAAGAAAAAAATATCCCCAGGTGAGATTAACATCTTCAAATAGTATATATTGACATCTTCAAAGGTTGTCATCAGCGTTACAACTTGCAGATCCCCATAAAAATAGGTATACCTTTCTTAACCATTCCTAGTTTCATCTATTTCAAATCCCCAACCAAATTCAACCTCATCTCCACTCTCACCAGTCATGATCTGCAATAAATCACATGTGTATAGGTGTGTACATTATATATGTATTTATATATATATATTTCTGCAACAGCAAATATGTCTGCAAATTATTAAAAACAATGAAAACCACTGAACAAGTGGTTTGAATTTGGGCAACCTGCTCCAATGCTTGCTGGCCTTCAAGGTGAAAAAACTCTTCCTGACATCCAGTCTGGAACTCTCTTGTCTCAATTTATGTCCCTTGTCTCTCATTCTCCCACCATGCACAGCTGTGAAGAGACTATCTATGTCTTGCTTTCACAGGGCAAGTGTTCCAGCCCTTGTCCATCTTGATGTCCATATGCTGAACTCACTCCACTTTGTCACTGTCTTTCCTATGTTGGGGGAAGGGGGTGCCCAAAACTAGATGTCCAGGTGTGGTATAATGAGTGCTGACTAGAGCAGGGTAATCGTGTCCCTAATTGACTGGCTGTGCTCTTGTTAATAGAACTCAGGATGCTGTTGGCCTTCCTTGCAGGCCAGGGCACATCTCATTACAGATCCTCAGTGATGTAACCCATGGAAAACCTAGGGACAGTGGGACTATGGCCATTTTACCAACTGAGCTTCAGTCCCCTTGATATTTAGCCAGGCATTCTTATTGTTATAAAAGGAAGGAGCTGCATCTAACGTCTAAGAGCAGCTGCTATCTTTGACTACTTCACAGGCAACAGGTTTTGGCAACATGACCTACAAATCTGATTGTGTTCTGACCATTTAAAGGTGAAATTATATGATCGTTCTAAAGATAGGTCCTTAATTACCCTTTAAAATCCTTCTTTAGAAGGGTTTTCAGAAATTGTAATGTATTTACCCTGATCATTGTGTATCTCCTGACATGGCTGAACAGGCTCCAGAAAGATTATTGTGTTATCAGGCTTTTAAAAATGTTTATGAGGGAAGAATTTTTTGCTTCTTGATTTTAGCAGTCTGCAAGAGCCACATTTTCAGGGGTGACTCATAGTTTTACCCTACCCCTTCAACCTAAGATCCCTGTCCAAGTTATCAAAAATCATCCTGCTTTTGTCAGGTCTTCAGTTTTTCTAATTACAGGCATTTTCATAAATGTGTTTTCCAGCAATATTTCTACTCTTCGTATTTCATTAATTAAAACAAGCATATTTTCCCATCTCCCACCCAAGAGTGGATCAAGAGTTCAGATGGGTCTTCAGGCAGGAGCCCCAGAAGCCAGAATTATATCAGGATTTAGGCGTTCTATGATATGATTCAAATCTCACAGACTGAATGTAACTCTTCTGAGGGACTGCAGAAGGCTCTTCACAGGGATCTCCAGGGTTCAGGCTACTCTTTTGAAGACCATTAATGGTGAATGCTCTGCTGGCAGACCCACAGGAATTTATCAGCAGCTACATTATAATATGAAGATGTTTCATTCCCATTGATGTTGATAACAAAAGAAGCCAGCTGATCTTCTCCCTCTCTACTGTAGGTAGTTGAAAACACAGAGGTCTTCATTGACACTGAAAGGACTACAGATGTAACAGCTGGTTGGATCTGGAACAGTATGTTATCTTCCAGCTTAAAAAGTCCTTGTATAACTCTTTCCTTTCTCCTCTTGGTACCCAGCATAGTTTAGTGCCAGTTCACAACCTCCTGGTCTAAATATTAAGAGATTTTCTCTTTTCTTTTTCTTTCCCAATGACTTACTGTGTATGAGGAGGTTTTTTTCTGCTGATTTCCCTTTTAGTTTTGTTAGCTGGTTTTCACACAGTGGCCTCCATAGAAAGTAAAGTATTGGTTTGAAAAGCATGGCCAAAAACTATTCATCACTGCTTCTGGCTTCTGAACAGAAACTTCCAGATTGTCCCACAAGAGAAGCTTCAATTCTTTCTATATCTATTGGCTTGCCCCAACCTACCCATAATGAAGTATCAGGTGTGCAATGACGTAAAGGGGAGAGATGGTTAGTTGTCCATCTAAGTGATGATCAGCAGGGGCAAGGTGGGGAGATTCTGTACATTGCTACACCAATAATGGATCTATTCCAGAGACTCCCTCAGACATGAGAGAACTGATAAAAAATAGTCACTAGTCACTAGTACAATTCACAGTGCACCTTCCTGATTGGTTTTCCTGTGGGTTTGGGTTTTTTCCCCCTTGATTAGGCCAGGAAGGAATTTACTTCTCCACTATGAAATATTATCAAAAAGAAGGTCACCTTTTATGATGCTTGTCTCCTATAGACCAAGAAGGATGACTGGTGACTTCAGTAGCTGCAGTGTTCATACATGGCTTCTTTATCAAGAACCCACAAATTGAGTGGGATCCAAGAGAGAACCTGGGAGCAAAGAAATTAAGATTAAGATAAGAAATTGATTGTGACATGGCTGGTGGGAGCTTCAGTAGTTATTTTCATCATGTTTATATTGTACAACTCCAAGAAAACAAATGTAAAAATAGCCTTCATCTTGATTCAGCAACACTCTCAGTGCATCCTTAACTGAGCACCTACTTAGATCCCACTCATAATTTGCATAAAATCTACACTAAGCTCATTCTTTGTTTCTGGTTTTACTCTGGCAGAAGAACTTGTCTCCTCAAATGTTCATCTGCTTTTTCCAACCATGTACTTTCCCCATAAACCTTATATTGACACATCGTGACATCAAACATTTACAAGGAAGGCTCAGAAAGCAAATCAAGAAGAGTTCCTTCCATTTCTGAAAGCAGTTAAGAAATTGCTTCAGTTCTAATCATCATTTAAAAAAAGACCAAATACCATTCACTTATCTATGGGTGATTCCTCACTGGCTAGTTTGTTCCTTGTGAGGAGATCATCATCATCATCATCTGGGTTGGAACATTATGCTTCTTTTAGAAGAATCACAATGCTTCTTGTTCACAGCAGACATGTATGTATGCTGGTCCAATATATGATTCATGGGGCATCCAAAGAATGGCTGAAGCCTGAATCTTTCACTTCTTCCATCCATTCATTGGATGACTTCAACTCCTACTTGGCAGAACAGGTAGAACCACAGTCCACAGCATCAGAGAAATAGTTGCTCATCCTTTAGACAAGCTCTGTTTACAGGAAAAAGAGAAGTTTTTAGTGTTAGCTCCATTCTTAAGATGAGAAATCTGTTGTGGTTTTGGATATATATTTTTTTCCCCTCTTTTTAGAAAAAGTTGGTCCTGATCAGGTGCCCTGGTTCCAGATGTATGTATGAGTCAAAACCCTAGATCTGACCATGCAGTAATTTAAACTGTCCAAATTCTGGTCTAATTTTGTGCTTTCAGTGTGAGTCATGACAGTAATTTATGTATGAAAAAAACCCAGATTGTGTAAGAGAAGACTCATGGGAAGAAAAGTCCTTCTTGGTTTGAACCACCATATTCAGGTTCAGCATCTACAGCCCTCAACCTTCTTCAGAGAAGATACTGCTTCTTTGAGGCACTATCTGGAGAGCATCCAACAGACAATGGACAACAACAGGGACCGCTTCTCTGCACATTTCAGCTCACGCTGCCTCAATGTATAGAAGTAGTTTCATGCACGGGAAGACAGGAAGGTGACATAAGGAAGATGCTTGTGTATTTCAAGCTACCTTCTGCACTGGGTGTTCTGACCTTTAGAGAAAGTTAATCATGCCATCTACTTTCACTCTTCATTTAATCTCCCCTTCCCATCTGTTCAGTTTCTCTCAGCTGGAAGCAAGATGAAGAACGAGTACCAGTCAGCTGTCTCAGTGGTCCACAGCCCACACTTTGGGGCCATTTATTATAAGGCATTAACATCAGTTGTCACCTCTATCATGACTGTTACCGCAGTCCATGCCAGATTAGTAGGCAAGAAATTATTTTCTAAATATCTGAACTGTGAAATGAACGATAGAGAGAAAGACAGACAGACAGATATGCAGTATCAGAAGGGATCTTCTGATCCTTTAGACTGAACTCTGAAATAACATATGCCAGATATTTCAGCTCATGTGACAGGTCCAAACCTTCTGCTTGAGTCATAGCATCCCTTTTAGAAAATCTCTTAATCAAGATTTCATGTGATAGGTGCTCCACCCCTATTGCTAAACAAGATGTTCCAAAATAGTTAATTACCTTCACTATTTAAAAAATGCAGACTCAGTGTCTTATTTCCATTTTAAATTTGTCAAACGTCTGCTTCATTCCAGAAGAAATCATCAAACTTTTTTTCTATATTAAAAAACCCACATTCTATTAGAAATTATTTATAGACTACAGTCAGAAGACTGTTTAACCTTCTCTTCAATAAACTGTGGCAACTCTCATTACTTTTTCAGACCTAGAATTATTCTTGTAGTTCTGAATAATTCTTAAAACTTATTTTTTGTAGAGAAATCACCAGAACTAAATGCAGAATTCCAGTAAGGATCTTTCCTGAGCTGTTTCCTCCTGAAACCTCCTGTTTCCAGATGTAACATCACCTTGCTACTTCCAGAGGATTTCCCCAGACACTGGCTTCATCCCAAGACTGTACTGTGTCTTGGGACTTTGAGTATTTCAACATAATCCTGAGAGCTCACGTATTTAGCTCTTACCATGACACCCGTGTTCTTCTTCGAAGCACTGTTTTTGAGTGAAGATTTCCCCTTTTTATGAGTGACCCACTTGCTTTTTCCTGTGGATACTTAATTTTGCATTTGGTTGGATTAAAATGAACACTCTTTAACTGAGTCCAGCCTACACATTCACCCAAGTCAACGTGACTTACTTCTGTCATTATTTACCACTTCACCATTTTTGCATGATTTGCAAATTTTACTAGTAATTACTTTAGATGTCTCCCAGGCATTGTTAGAGAAACTGAGTAACACAGAGCTTTCAGCATGCTCCTGAAGGAGCCTACTAGAAACTCCTCAATATTGTAAGTCAGAATTTACAATTTTTTTGGTGGTCTACCTATTATCCAATTTTTAACAAGTTTGATATGGGCTGCTTTCATTTTTTATAAAGAAGGGCTCTCTCAAATACTCTGTAAAAGTTTAAGTATACTCTATGAAAACTTACTTTATTAACAAAACTTGCAACTTCATGCGATCAAGTTCATTTGATAGATGCTATTTTCCATGAAACCATGATGATTGGTATTAATGGTACACCTTTTAATTCTTTGCCATATCATCTCATATCAAAATTTTCATAAATTTGCTTAGGCTTATGAAAGATTAACTAAGTTTACCACGTCATCTAGTTTACATCCTTAAAAATTAATAATAGATTTTTTTTGAACACTTTGAAGGTTTTCTAATATTCCATGAATTTCTAAAATGACCATTAATTGTTCAGCAAATTTCTGAGCCAATTCTCCAAATATTCTGAGGTTCCAGTTATCTCATCCCACAGATATGAAATATTTAATGGCAATTGTTTAACATATTCATCAGTTACTGACTGTTCATACGTTAAAAAAATGGGTGGGTGGATGGATGGATGGATGGATGGGATGGATGGGATGGATAACTGGGTAGACGGATCTTACTTGGGCATGATTAAACATCAATGGAAGGTTAAAATATGCCAAAAAGTCATCCAACCCTATTAGACACAGGAAAACAGCTGAAGTGCTATGCCCTTGATCTGCAGACATACTCCTTTATTGAGTATTCCAGTACCCATAAATCACCTTACAATACAATACCTTCCAAAGCACACATACATTATAGACCTACTTACATACAGATTGTATCCTGAAATTCTTTACAGCACTAAAAAATTGCAAGACAGCAGCTAGTGCATCGTGTAAAGAACATAGCAAGGTAAAGACCTTGCAAGGCAATTAAAGGAAAACCTCCATTCTCTGATAAGACTAATAAACATGGAGAAAGAGAAACTGAGCAATCTTAGAAATGAAATGGACTGAAGTGTCAGGGAAGTACTGAGGGGTAGGTGGTCAGGTCCAGATTGTGGGAGAAGGGCGAGAGCTCCTCCCCAGCATCCTTCCCCAGAGGAGAAGACTCCTGTGATTTGAACGCCTTATAGTTTCCTTCCCAGCAGAAAATGCCTCCCTGACATCCCAAGATTTCACCCTTCACTTGTTAGTAACAAAAGCAAGGAAGCCATGCATTAAGGGGACAGTTATATTAATAACCAATTATATTAATAAATAATTCCTTAATTACTAACTCAAACGCTTGGGGGAAGGAAAGGGGCTGGGCCTCTGGTCTAACCAGTTGCCAGTGTTTTCCGCAGCTTTCTCCATCTTAGTAGTCTGGCCGAGGCCCCCAGTTATGTCCTGGGTAGCAGCACTTTGGACACAAGGGAAGCAAGAGTCATGGACTTCTCCTGTGCCAGTACCCAGCCCACGTGCACGGCGTTTCTTCTTTTTCACTGCATGGGAATTTGCCTTCCACAGGCTGAGAGGCAGATCTTTGCTCTTCTGTTATTCTCATTTCCCTCTAGTGAGATGAACATGTGTTGAATGACAACAGGGAAAAGTTCAGAAGGATGAGATCCTCTCCTTAACTAGTGACTTTCATAACTGGAGGATCAAGAAGTGCCTAGATAGATCCCTCGTGGCAGTCAGACAAATACACTGACAGCCAGAACCAGAAAAATGTATCTCTGGCCTAAAGAAGCTAATAAGCACCAATGTCTATTTGTTTCCGTTGCATCTCTGAGATGGTAGTTTTGTGCAGCAAGCATCTACAACATAGATCAAATAACTCTTCTTAGTTTTAAGACAAGTTAAATATTTGTTTCTTTGAGTTTCCTCTTTTCCTTTCCGTTGTCTGAGACCAGCCTAGTTACATGAGTGGACCTGCTGTAGGACCATCTGCCCCCATTTCAGGAGTCTGGATCAAAAGCTTGCATATGGACCTGTCATTCACCGTGGTCTTGACTTCTGATTTAGGGGATGCTCAGTGTAGTTACCAAGCATTGGGCTCCATCCAGAGGAAAGCTTCTGCTGAAGAGAGGCAACATGTTATTCCAACCTGGTAGCAGATCATTAAAAGGCTGTTTTGCACATTAACCGCTAATTCTCCTTGCAGCATGCAAAGAGAAACAGAAAACTCAGAAAGACCAATTAGGGATCCATGGGAACCTAATGATGTGCTCATTCAGGACTGCACTTAGTGCACAAACCAATTCATGGCCATGCAGAGACACTACTCACTGTGAATGAAAGTTTACAGTTGCAAAACAGTCTTCAAATGCACTCTGAGATAGATTGCTAATTCCTCTCTTTATCATCTCAGCTGATTAAAACAGAAAAACAGCCCTTGAGTAATATCAGTTACATAAAGCCATTGGTGACCATGCTGGCGCCATGAGAAGGGCATGAAGCTCCCTCAGCATGCCCCACTACCAAGACTTCCTGTGGAAGAAATGGGGAGAAACCAAAGTACCCTCTAAGATGCTACTCCAGTTTCTACCCGCTAATCATTTACACATGCAGGAAAAGAGCAGGCCAGGAGAAGTCATGGACTCCAACATCAGTACCTTCCTGGAAGATGCTGTGCAGAATCAGGAAGATTACATGCCCTGAGCTACAGTCCTAGCAGTTTTCTTCATTCTTTGCTGCTTTGATAAATCATTTATTAGAACAGCCTGGGGGAAAAAAAAAAAAAAAGAGAGGAAAAAAAACATCCCCCCCGTAAAATAGATTTATCACAAAATCCTGTCCTCCTACCAACCATCTTCAGACCAGAATATATATTTCTCTGATTATTAATTAACTGATGCACAGAAACAGCTTAAAGCTTTTTAACCTCTCCCTTTCTCTTTTGTCCTTCAAGAATGTAGATGACAATGCAGGGGTGGTGTTCAAAACACAGATAGCTTCTTGAGCAGCTGTAGTATTATGATCATGCTTTAAGACCTATAGTCATGGGTTCAAGCATTAAAGCCATTCAGAAAGCAAGTATTTAAGCTATTTTCCCAGTACGTACATGCTGTTTCTAGTCATACATGTTTAAATCTGACATAGCACCATTAATGCTGTTGACATAGATGTGGAGAAACAAAGCTGGTTAACTGCCAATAGTGCACATAACAACAAAAACAAGAAAGTCATATAATCTACCAGTAGATACTTGATCTGAAAAGAGAAAGGAATATGGTATTGTTAGCACAGCTTGTCTGTCTGTCTATCTGCCTATCCCTTGTCACTGTGACCTCTCAACCCTCAAGATAAGCCATAGCTTTTCTTCTTTTTGGAGTCCATACAAATACCTTCAGCAATATGAAACATAACTCCACATAAATAACAGGAAGGGGGAGAGCCAAATGCACCAACAACTTCTGAGCATATCAAGACCCCTGAAACCAAAACAGTCACATGAAGCTAGAGGAATTAGCTGCTCTGTCCCTAGGATGCGTTCACAAGGAAAATGCACAATTATTGGCATTTGCTCTCCTCCTTCTCTCTCCCCAGCCCTCTCATCCCAGTCCCTCCACCCTCAGCAGTTAGCCAGTGAAGATTTTTATATTACAGCAATGGGATAGAAGGACAAATAAGGAGGAAAAATAAACAGTCCAAATCTGTAGGCAACTAATACCAATAGCATCAGAGTACAACTCCCAGCCTCATTATTAGGTCTAAATGAATATAGTGAGCAAATGCACTTCTGATCTCTCTTACTAGTCCCATTTGTTAAAAAGTTGTATTATTTACAGCTTTGCACAGAATGAGGAAATGGCCTTAGAATTCCACCTCAAAAGCAAAGTGATGATAAAAACTAGTGTAGCTTTGTGAACTTATCTAAAGGCAAGGTTTTTGCAGAGGTACAACTGTATCAGCATCCCAGCACCAGGGCTTATCACCCAACTAAAGGTCTAGTCTTGGCAAAAGTAGACAAATAGTAGACTTCCATCAGATTTGACAGCATTTCTGGTGGGATTGGCATGCCTTAGGGGTTTGATTCAGCAATTAACATCACTTTGGGGAGTGGCTCACCAAACTGGCACTAGCCAGTTAACAACATCTTACCTTGAGATGTCAGTCCCAGCTGTGGAACCAGGTAAATCCCACAATAGAGGTACCCTGATTTAAGCTAGGTGCCTGCCCTCATTGCAGTTAGCACTGGTCCCTGCCACACAGCCAGTGGGATTTGTTTCATTTGAGTACAGCTAGGAGTGTCCTGAAAAAAGAAAGAAATCATGTCCTACACTCCACTGATTATATTGGCTAGACCTCCACTGGTTATTTTAGGATCCCAAGGTGATTTGCTCACAAATGGATGCACATGTAGACACACTCTAGATGTGCACATTGAGTCAGCAAGAGGTACATTGCAACAGGATCAATTACAAGAGTAGAAATCAAAGTTCACAGGCAAGCTAGGTTCTCTAAAGACATGATATAAGCAATTATCCAGCTGCAGCCAACTCAGCTTCAATATTTGGTAGCTGCTTATATACTAGTAAAGTAAACATACCTGGCACTTTGCTCTAGCACTGGGGCCAGCTGGCACAGAATGGCCCACACCTAAACTATTAAATTCTCTTACTTTGTAGAATATCATGGCCACATCCAAGCTAACTACTGAAAACAGCCTCTGTTCTGTGCTAATACTCAGACTTTGTCCAGGAATTGTTTGGAATTAAGCACAAGCCAAAACTATGTCAAGGACCTTTCTAAAAATTCAGTAGTACAGGTGATTGGGTTCCAGTTTTTCTGAACTTCCCTGGCACAGTTTTATCTTACTGTTATAGATGCAGCTGATGGGTCTTGGACAGAAGTATTAGCAATCCAGAGGTGATTTTAAAAAGAACTGGCTTTCACTACATCCTATATTCAAAGATGTGAGGTAGCTAGACAGCAAATTTCAAGTTGAAGCATAAGTAAAGCATTTCCAAGGGACCTTCCAGCAGTATTTAAAGACTGAATCAACTCAGGTGTAATCAGGAGGTGTTTCGTATGTTCCTTTGCTGCGATCAGATCATAGGACCTTGTTGACTGATAGATTATTCAACTAGTCAAATGTAGACTGGGAACATTACCAGGTGCTTACTGGCTAATAAGTGATTGCAAAAGCAGATCCATCGCCATTGAATAATACCCCAGCTCGTTACTCACCATAACTCTCCAGTTTTTTGTCTAGAGATTGATGACTGCTGTCAGGTTTGAGCAAAACTTTTGCTCACATCTTCAGAACTGCAGTGTCGGTACCTCCTCATCTAGGTGGTTGGCAGGAAAACTGCATGGACAACCAGTTATTTGGAGCCTTGGCTTCAAGAGGGGAGGACGAAGAGGGATGCCTGTTTATTCTATGGGCCTCCCTCTTAAAACCACATCTGCCATACTCAGTAAATCTGTTGTCTCACTTCGAGGCTAAGACCATACATTTTATCACCTCTCATAAACTTATGTTATTAGTCAAAGGCAGGGAGTACAGCTTTAATGCAAGAGTGAGAAGGTGTGCTTGCATATACGTGCATGTGTATGCATGTCTTTTTCAAATGCAAGCCAACCTGTGTCACCTGTGAGACTTGCTTTCAAGGAGGAACTAGACCAGGGAGGAGGTGCTGCTGAATGCATTCACACTACAGCCCAAGGCTGTAAGCCATGCCTGGTGCTGTTGTCAGGAACAGGTGTACACCTGGCAGCAAATGCTCAGCATTAGCTTTTTGAGGGGCTTTCAAACTGCCTCTTCATTTCAGCCTGTCTGTTGAGAGACACTGGGTTCCTAGGGTTGATTTGTGCTGCCAGAGCTTTGCAGGGGTGGGAGAACAGATGGCTTTGTCTGGAGCGCAGGTTGGTCCAGGCTAGTCTTACCCAGGGTTTGTGCTCAGAAATGTTGTTGGCACACAGGGACATTTCTGGCAAAGGTAGCAGAGGCAATTCTTATACAATGTGATGGCCCCCTGCCTCACTAATATCTCAGACCCATGGTCACTCCAGCTAAAGTCATATACAGTCTTGGCAAATGAGTCCTTTTCCTGGAGCTAACATAAAAAAAAGAAGAAAAAAAAAAATAAACCTACACGAAAAACCCTTCCCAAAGCTGAATGCATTAGATGCATTGTATCCTGACCTATCTTGGTTCTTCCGGTCCCCAGTGAGCAAGTCTTCCATTGAGACAAAGAATGTCATTTTATGTGGCCTGTAGATACAATACTCAGTCACTATAGGTGTTTCTACTGCTGAATGCACTCCATGGCTGGTTGGATGATTTGCTGGTAAGGTATGAAACTACTTATGGAAACCATGTTAGGAAAGTACTAGCGTTCATCTTTCTCAACTGCAGAGTCAACATAAAGGCTGCAGTAATTGCCAGTTAATAAAGCTCCTCATATTGCTTAAGTGGCTAGCAATCAAACTATTCATACCAATGAATACCATAATGGAGAACTTATTAAATTCAAATTTTACTTATATTGCCATAATAAGGAAGTAGCAGTAGGTACATCAGGTCCCCTTCATCGTGAATATTGGAAGGCAAAGGAAAGGTTATGTTGGTGAGTGAAGGAGGGTCTAGAGATTTACCCCAGTCATGATGGAGGGAAAAAGAGCAAGACAGAGTGCCTTGAGATCATACATCACATCTGCTGGCACCCAGCTCAAAGGTGACCCAAATCTTGCGTGTGCTGGTACTGTGGCACCAGCATTTGGATCCCCGTGCTTCACATAGTCTTGTGTCCAAACTGGCACTCAGACCAGGCACTGCATCCTGGGACACTGACCTATAACAACCCCTCCTTCCCTTCGTCCCCCATTGGCAACCATCCTCTCCTCACTCTCCTGCCTACCCGCCCACCCTCCTACCTGCTCACTCCCTCCCACCACCCTCACCCCCTTCCCCATGTTCATTCTCAGTGGTCGTTGCATGTACGTGCCTTGGCCCCCTTCAGCTCATTAAGCCCCCTGCCTTGCCTCATGTTTTGACAGGTTTTGTGAGTTTTGACAATCCTGCCAGTGCCCAAGCTGCTATCCAGGCTATGAATGGCTTCCAGATTGGCATGAAGAGGCTGAAGGTGCAGCTGAAGAGGCCAAAGGATGCTAATCGTCCCTACTGAAGAGTTGTGGGAACCACTGGATACAAAGCACTAGCACAGGTAACTGCATGGAGAAGGGGGTGTCAGCTGTGGTTGTAGCCTCTTTTTGTGTTGTAGACCCTCAAAAAGATTCAGCTCTGCAACTCTCTAGCTTCTGCCTTTTTCACTTAGGCCTCTGGCGAGAGCCACACTGCACAGATACACACCCACACATAAACCAGGAACTGTTTGTGTGTGTGTCTCTTTAGAAAAAGAGGTGGAAGGATGCTTAACGAGGGATGAGCCAAGTTCCCCACCTCATGGGCATCCTGCATCTCTAGAAAGTCTTCCTGGTCACTAGAGGAGAGCCAGCAGCTGTCCTGATTCCCCTTGCTCAGCCTAAGAGAGCATTTCTGGTGGCTGAAGAAAATCTGCAATTAAGAGATGGAACTGGGCTGCAGTTTAATCCCAGGTGACTGGACTGGGACAATGTCTGTCTCAATAGCTCTGTGTTGCAAATGTTTCAAAGCATTCTTCATTCTTCATGCAGTACAGTCTGTATCCAGTTTCATCCCAGCATAATACTTTATGTAAATATGTCTCCCTGACAACTAAATAACCCCTAATTTCTTTCTTCCCAAGCCCAAGAAATTAATAGAAGGATCCATGCCCACTTCTTGCTCAGTTACTGTTAACTACTGTGTATAGATAAAACCCAACCAAAGCAAAGGAAGATTTGATTGGCTGAGGACCTAGACAAATCTGAATGAGGGTCTCATTGTTAGACTCACGTACTTTGTGTTGTTGGAAAGGAGCCAGCCTGACTCTCCAAGGGAACTTCTAATACATGTAACAGCGTCAAAAATATCAGAAGGAGCAGCTTGTTTCGTTGGAATCCCAGCCTATCACCAATAACAAAAATGGAGATGTTTCCAAAAATGGAAATATTTCCCACCACTGGCTGGCTTTTCCATTAGATAATTCTTTGAGAAACAGAAATATAAAACCATATGTATTTGTTACAGAGACAGGAAGTCTCCCTGCTGTTAAAACTGTTCCACACCAGAGATTCCCCAATAAACACAGCACTCAGGGTGGCCCTAAGCTGCAACAAGCAGTTTGCACTTCCAAATTAGTGACAGAGACATGGGTTAGGTAACCTTTCTAGGCCATTATAGCTGTAATGTCTAAGATTGAGTGATTTTGATTCAGGCCTTTTTTGACCCATCTACGGTACAGGCAGGAAATCCCTATCTTCAACCTGCCCAAAGAGCTATGAAGTATTCTAATTTTTCATTGGTATCTCTAATATCTTTGAAAAATGTATTGTTCCGGTCTTCAGAGCAGTATCCTTTCCACTGAGAATTAAGGAATGGGATCAAAATGTCTTTGAAAGAGGTGCTGCACTGAAGACATCATGAAGCGGACTAAGAAACCTTTCAACAAACATATTAGGCGCATGTGCAAGATACAGCCTCCATAGCTCAGACTCTCCTTTATATGTCACTATATGAAGATAACTGTCAATGCATTTTCCCTCTTCAAATACCTCTTTTCTTTTCTTTGCTTATGACAAGGCCTCTTGGAACCTTCAAACCAAATATGTTTCCATATCCAAATGCTTTTTGCTTCATCACACTGGCCTTTTACTGCAGGTTTTGCTGGGGGAGAGCAGGAGATACATGCATGCAATTTTGTTAAAGCAGGGACTGTCTTTGTCAGTGAGATTTTCCATAACACCTGCAAAGGGATCAAGGAACACAAGTGTCTCCCTAGTTTGGCACCAAGCAATAGCTTTGTATCATAGCATAGTTGTGATGACTGAGGATATGCTTGTTTCTTATGGTCATGTAAGAAAGTGCAGAGCTGTAGACAGCTGTGTTGTTAAAGATTCAGCGGTATGAGTCTATGGTGTTTCATTATCATGGATCATTATGAAGTGTTCTACCTCTACCTTTTCATGATCAGGCTGATGTTGAGGTCTCAGCTTGTTTCCTTTAAAAAAATTACTCAATAGTAGGACTAAGATTTGTTGTTTGTTTTTTTTTTCCCCAACAAATAATATAAAAAGAAATCAGCTGGTAAAATGGCAATAAAATTCCATATCTCTCAGAGCATTTTTTTTTTCTTTCTTTTGCTTCTGCAAAGCAGGAGAACGGTCTTGAATTGTCGCCTCTAAATAGGAAGCCCTTTGTCCTCCCTGGTTTTATTTTGATTTTAATACTCTGCTGTCCGGCAAAATCAGTTCAGTTGTTACCACCAGATCACTTCCATCCTCTGCTTATAGGAGCCTTTATTAGAGGTACAGATAGTCCCTATCAAAATGGAGTAAATGCAGCTCAGAGGTCCTTGTTCTCTTGTAGACTCCCACCTTGGTGAGCCCGTTGAAGGAGCTGAAGATGTACCTGTTTTTTAGCAGAAAAGAGTTCTCCAGGAAAAAAGTTTTGTGTGTGTGTTTTTTGCACCTAACAAAAGAGATTGGCCAAGTGCGTGTGGCCTCAGGAGGACACTGAAGGAACATATCCCAGGGAAGGATCTGATTTAGCACAGGGACTACCATCCCAGGTTGGACTGGAGAGGACACTTGGTGACAGCAAGGGTACCCAGAAGCTCAGAAGGGCTTAGATCCAGCTCTTTCTTCAGCTCATCCAGTGCCCAGAAATATTCATACCAGCACCCTGGAAGCAGGCAGAGGATTTTCAGTCATGATGGCCACAAGTCAGCTTCCAGCCAGTGCTGTGCAATAGCAGTCAGCACAGGGCTAAGCCCTCAATAATAAGCCTTACTTAGAGATGGGGCAGTTGTTCTTGGCTCAGCACGGTGTTATTGTACCCCCATGGTTGGTTTGATGTGCAACTTCCAGTAAGCCTCCAAAATACCACTGGGATTCTCTGACTTGCCCACTCAGCAGAGAGTGTCATTACTGCAACAAGAAGTTTCCTGAAAACACTAGGACAGAAGCCAGCTAGGCCCACGGGTACGGCACAGACAGCTATTCCAAAGCTTGAGAGCAGGCAGCCGCCTTAACTGGCAGAAACACAATAACTCCTGTATGTTTTTTATCTAGTTTTACTTTGGTCGCAGCTCTTCAGGGTCCTTAATTCCAATTTGAAGCATGTGCATAACCATATTGACATCAGGGCAATTACTCATGTGCTTCAAGAGGACACTCAAGAAACTTTTTAATTGGGATTTTTCTAAGGAAGAGCTTTGTTTTATTGAACTCCTTTCCAAAAATAAGAAGCTGCCAACAAAAAAACACAAGCAGCACCCAGTTTGATGTAATCCATCAGAGTGTTTTTTTTCCTAACCAAGAAAGAAATGTCTTCACTCAATTTTAATTCTGGATGCACTTTTTTTTTTAACTTATAAATCTCCCTTTTGGGACACAGCAGTCTAGGCCACAATGATTTGAAGTCCTTTGTTTTCCTTGTAAGTGTTCTAAAGTTGCTGTCAAACACTGAAAGGGTCTCTGTGATGTGGCAGATAAGCCCACAAGCTGTGGCAAGCAAAGCCCTGAAGAATTCAGATGGCAAAATGTTTCCAAAATGGCTGCCCTGTTTTCTTTTTCCTTTATAATTAAAGAGGTGGAAGTGAGGAGGAGTTATAAAAAAAAAAAAGAGGTGGGGGGGGGGGGAGCAAAAGTAAGAGAGGAGGATCATTTGAGGAAACTGCCAAAATCACTATATTCTATTACAAATCCCCCCTCAGGACTAGGAAGCAATGATTTGGAGGCACTTCATGTGTCTTTCAGATAGTAAATGCACAAAATAATGAAAAAAACCCCACCCTGAAAGCCATAGCTCCCTTGGGTGGCCATTCCTAGGAGCCCTTAAGTACCCTGTGATTCGGCAAAGTTGCAGGTACAACCTGCAGTGCCTGGGGGTGCGTGTGAGCCCTCTGCATGGCCAGTACCATGGAGGACTGCTAGGACAGGCAGAAAGACAAGCTCCTCTGATCCTCCCCATGGGAGCAGAAGTGATCGGTGCGATTCCAGCCCTCTGCACTGGGTCTCAAAGCTAGTTCCCTGGTGCCCCATCCATGCTAAGTCAGTAGTAGCCATGATAGGACAGTATTGCCTAGAAAACCCCATAATTCACAGCTCTTCCAGTATTAAGGTCTTAACAGAACAGCACAGAAGCATCCAAATGATAGATCAATAAAAGACATTGCGCAGAAGAGCAGTGAAAATCCTGTCCATTCCCCTTCTGTGGCTTCATTGCAGTGACTGATCATCAGCAAAGTGTTATTTACCACCTCAGATGGATACTCCACTGTTGAAGTTTTATTTAAAGCTAAAGACAGAGAGACATTTGGGTGGGACTAACCTGGAGCACTGACTGACATGAAACTGAGTGAGACAAAGTGAGTGTGAGTGAGACAAACTGAGTGAGGTGAAAGTGAAGCAGAATAGTGAAAAAAAAAATGGTCAACAGTAAGCTAAGAGTAGTGGCAAAACATTAAAAGAATGCATTGTCCAGCCAACCTGCTTCTCCAAAATGCCGGAGGAAATAACATAGGCCAAAGCTCAACTAAAAAAAAAAAAAGATGTTCTGGTCCTCCTTCACAGCTTCTTGAACATGTGCTGATGTGTTGTTTATTGTAGAAGGTGTGAGATGCTTGTTTCTGCAACTGGCTGGAATAGGTGATATTTTTTTCCAGAGGAAATGTCTTTTTTTTTCATTGGAATGTATAGGTTACCAAACTGGAAAACTTTGCGTTTTCCTTCTTCTGTGCTCTGATAAGAGAAAAAAAACCAAAACACCTCATTTTAAAGTAAGCAGACATTATCAGTCAAAAATAAAACAAATAAGCAAAATTCCAAATGCCCACAAAAAAAAAGATGTGAATGGAAAATTTCTGGCTGTCTCCTGTCATTTCAGATTGCTTCCATGCAAAGTCTAATGCAAGTGTACTCTTTACTGAATTTTGTGTTGCTTATGCCTCTCAGATAGGCTTGCATTACGTCCAGTGAGAGGCTATTCTGCAGTTGCATTGATCTCGCTGTTGTCTATTAAGCTGTTCATCTTGAGGTTCAGACTAAATATCCTTTATCAGGATCTAATCCCATTTCTTGTAGTTATGCCTCCTACAATCATGCTAACCAATTCCTCTTCCTCCTGCACAGATTATTGTCATTTCCCTCCTTTAGTCATCACTTAGGTCATTTAGGACTTGCTTGCATTATGGAAATTTGAACTAGTGTAATTACATCAAAACAGTACTCCAGCACAAGCTTTAATATGAGTGAATGAAGTGAGAACAAAATCAGCACAGCTTCATTTGGGAAAGTCTGTTTAGGTACTGGAAAAACATCAGCTCAGCCAGTATTATTTTTTTCCTTTGGATTACTTTTGCTTTTAATTTCCACTGACAACTGTGATTAAATTAAAGGTCCCTCACTGTGTTTGTAACCCAAACTTTGCACTGTTGTGCTCGTATATGAGAGAATGGAAGTGAATGTTACTGGGGAAGGCTGAAACAAAACCACTGAAGGTGTTTGCAAAATGGACAAGGAAACCCTTTTCTTTTCTGGCTGATCATTTTTAACCTGTCTGCCCACTTTTAACCTGTCTGCCCATTTAAATTACTAATAATTTTATTACTGTAAAATTCTCATATCTCTTCTATAAACCACAGTTTTGATACCAGAGCATGCAAAATCCCATTTGCTAATTATTGTAGTTATTCTAAGATTGGCACACAATATAATGCACTGATGGAAAACGACAATAATTATTTACTGCATTTACTCCAAAATTACAATCAGTAATTACTGCTCTCAGACCGAATTCCATTCAGCAATATTTGGAACTTGTTCTTCCTCAAAGCAGGGCAGTTTTTCAGGAGTATTGCTGTGTTTGCATCTAAATGAGTCCATGTAGGTCACTAATGGATCCTCATCATTTGTCATGGGAGTGATAGAGCAGCACAATGCAATACCATAACACTTTCCTTCAGTTTGGAGCAGGAATTCTTCATTAAAACCCATGTCGCCATTTTTTTTTAAATGTTAGATAATATAATTATTTTAGAATTAAATACTAGATATGCAAGCAGCCTCACATTTCTCATCCCACTGTGAAGCAGTTGGTCCTGATGTTCTAAAGTAAACTTCTGGAAGCTTGTGAGAACTTTTCCCAACGACTCAGCCAGCAAAGAACCTGTTGAGTTGTCCCTACTGTCAAAAGACGAGGAGCTTGGAATGGTTGTGCTGCCTTTGAAGGTTTCCAACAGCAAAACCCCCAAAGCCCCAGGGCTGACTGGAGGGTGTTAGTGTTATATTCAGCCACTTGACCAACAAGATTACTGTGGGATCTCATATGGACCATGTCATGCAAATTACTAGAGTAAGTCAGATTTAGAGCCTTTCTGAGCTAAACAGTGTGAGCTTTGGTTGCGTCAGTTAATGGGCAGCTGCAGTGACCTGAAGGCAGTAGCCTTTGAAGGAACTTTTTTATTAGGTTCATCCAGCACAGAGATCTGCTGGGCCAGTGCACAAGGGACTGCGACTTGAAGGAAAACTGGGGAATGTAAGAAAAGGAAAGGGTAGATGTTTTAAGCATCAGTGATTTGAAACAAGAACCAGAGAGATGGAAAAACACAGGAGACACCCATAGCCAAAATGTTTGTTCCAGCAGCAGCAAACACTGACAGAATGCAAACCTCTGCTAAATAAAATAGGTACAAAGAGAATAAGAGAGGGGAAAGACGCACAATGAAAGAGACTTGTGAAAATCCAGGATGAGGTTTAAAAACAAGTGTGGTCATTTTCCTACAGGACCTTCAAATAAGTGACAAGTCAGCAAAATCTTGTGATACGGGGTCACTGGGGAGAGCAGTACCCACTAATGAGCAGACAGAAAAGAAGCATGTTATCAATTTTCAAATGCAAGTACTTGGGGAGAGAGCAAAGAGCAAGTTGTTTGAAGCTCAGTGTATGAGACCATAAAGGTCTAGGACTTCAGGCAAGAGATGTTCTCTTAGACAGCCCTGTGTTTCATAGGCTTGAAGGCTGATAGATCTGTCTCTGGTGTATTTAGCCAAAAGAAAACAACACCATCATGAACATGCTTTTTTGTCCAGATAAAGACGATATGGACGGTATAGGACAAAGGCAGGGCAGAGCCCTCCTGGCCCTAAGGAAAAATGAATTAACGGAGAAGGTTAATGCAGGAAACTGCAAGCTCCCAATAAAGGCAAAGGTACAAGTCAGCTCCAACACATGGTTCACAGAACTCAGGATGCTTGTGTAGCATTGATCAGTAGGCTGAAAATGATCTGATCTTTTTGCCACTGACCTTTCAGAGCTACTGCAGAACCATGAATTGAAGCTGTATGGGGTAGTGTTTGGCACTTACACTGTAGGTATAAAGAAAAGGGAGGCTAAAAAACTCCATGAAATTTACTCTGCAGGGGAAAACTGCTACAGGAGTTGGCAAGAATCTTAATAAGGGGTTGCAGAGTGCTCCATCAATGTGAGCACCTTAAATTGATGTCCTCATGGTTTGGAAGGCATATACAATCAGCTGCACTAGAACACTGTTTCTCATTCCCACAGTTATACCCAGTGATATATCAAATGCAATAATTGCATATTTGAATAATTCATGGGTACGGTAACTTTGGCCAGATACAAATGAATATCAAAACTCTGGTCTCTGAAGTGTTTGATTCCACTGTAGCAGAGAATTGGAGGTTTACGGTGCAAACCCTGTTTCTCAGGTGTCTTTCGTCCTGCCCTGTGACTGCAGTTAGAGAAAAGACATCTTTTATTTCAAATGAGTCATTTTTCCACTTAGCTGAGTTTCATCCAGCCTTTTTGAAATATTGGGTAGAAGGCCCAGCTGGAGGGGAAAGGAGAACAGCAGTCAAGTTATTTCCCAACCAAGAAGCAATGAATGAAAACTCAGTGCTCTGCCTGGAAAGGTACTAACCACAACCATGATCAGGTGAAGTTCTCAGGCAGCGTCAATCACCAGCTCCTCTGAAGTCAGTGAAGTGACACTGATTTATGGCACCCAAGGATTCAGGCCCCCTGTTACTTATTTAACTCTAAATGTTCTCCTAGCAGAGATTTTTCAGTTATTTGCAATTCTAGAGGGAGATGCAATGTCACCATTCTGGCCACTCTGGTCTTTTTAGAGCAGAGATACTGGGGAATGACCATGCCTATGTCCAAACACATCCTTATGGCTTATTTTAAAAATCCTTTTATACAACAATGACTTACAAACAGAAGAAATTCTCTTGCATCCCTGGAAAGCTGCAGTTGCACGCTCAAGTGATCCTCTTTAGAAAGCAGATTTCTCCAATTATTGGGAGAGATATTGTCCCTCCCTGCCTCTTCAGATGTCCCCTTTTTCCTGTGTAGGACAGGACCAGCAGCTGGTCTGTCTGAAGCACCCATTCTATGCAGAGCAGGGTAACTCTATAAAATCCTCACAGAAATGAGATGTCTACCTTTGAGATTTCTGGCTATATGAGGCCCAGTCGTTGAAGCCAACAGACATCTTTTGGTTCATTTGGACATGCTGTGGACCAGAGCCCTGGTTGTCATGGTAGAGCGCTGTAATATAATATCTGTCTTAAAAAGCAGATTGTTCCAAAAGAAAATCGGTTTTCATTACCTGGATTTCTAAGGATCTGGAAATGATTGGGCCACAAAACCCACGGACTGTGCAGTCAGCTACGAATTTTTCTTTGCTGGATAAGACTCTCTTTTTTTCTCACCTCTTGAAGCTTCTCCACTTATCAGTAGAGATTGCATCCCATCTCCTGTGACATATGACAAGTGAATTCTTGCCATGTTCTTTATTTTCCTCTGTGCATTCTCCTTGCATGGCACACATAGTTCCACCATGGCAGGCTGGGCCCTGTGACAGGAAGCCAGGCAGGCAGCCCAACAACGGCTTTAGAAAACTGGGCTCTTACATGTCAATTGTTAAGAGATTTGGTGCTTTCAGAAGGGTGTGTATTTGAGGGTTTTTTGTCTCCTGTTTTTTAGCTTACAAGAGCATAATTTGGTACAGACCGTACAGACCTTGTTAGAAAAAATCCCATCAGGAATTCCTATAGGTCTTTTTCTTGTTCCCCATAAGGACCAGAGTAATGCAATTTAAAGAAATGTGCACAGATCCTGATCAGGAGTAAAGGAACACCTCGCTCCGGGAGAAGCCTTCCTAAACTTAAACCTGAATGTAGGAATTAACTTCTCAGTAGATGGCTTTGTTGAGGAGCACGCTAAAGGGCTGTTAGTAACGGCACATGGGCTGGCACCATGGTTGGCTTTAGGGTCTTTTCTCTTTCAGCACAGCCCCACTTTCTGACAATCTGGCTTCTGGTACTCACCAGTGATACCTGGAAGTAACTCCAGGTGCTGCTTAAAATTAAAATGAAAATAATTTCTTCCTTCAGAAATGCTGTAGAATGAGTTGTCCTGAGGATCACAGGTAGCTGGAGAAGTGCTGGGCCTGCCCTTCACCTGGGGAAAAAATAGGCTTTAACGGAGCGATGATGATTTGTGCCGACTAAAGACTTGTTGCGGGATTTGGCCACTTACACTCAGGGAGTAGAAATCTTCCGCTTTTTCCCTTCTGAACTTTCAAATTGCCTTTGCAATTTTTCCCCGAGTTATGTGTGCTCAGTGTGTTCTGTTGATGTGAGAAGTGGTAATGTCACTCTGCTAGGAGTTTTATGGTTCACAGAAGCTAGGATTTGTATTGAGATAGACAGATAGATGGATATCTGGTGCCTGAACACAACGTATTAGAGAGATTGACCCAAAATTTTCAACACTAAAATCCCAAACGATAGACTGAGGGGATCTCTGTCTGGGAGATTTCAGATGGATTTTATCTCTTTTCTCTGATTAATACAAGTCTTTAAAAGCATATCATCCCTGTCCCTTTGCCCAAATAATTGGAGAAGATCAGAGTAAAGGAGGATCAATAACAAATAAGTAGTCTACATTTTCTCAGGTGTCAATGTAAAAGAGGTCAGACATGGCGCACTGGAAAGGGAAGAATACACAGTTAGGGAGTCTGTTCTGCATTCAGATAGGGACCATTCATCGTGACAAAGGAGAAGATGAATCCTGTCGCCCATGCAGCTGGTAAACACAGGAAAGGTAGCAGTGTTGCTCATGTCCCACCGACAATCCAGGCTCAGGGCCATACTGAGATCTGGGCTCTCTCTGTATGGGATGGGGAAACGGAAAGGAGCAGAAGCGCCGGCTGACGGGAGCAGTAGGAACATCACCCTGCCAAGCTGCCTGCAGAGCCTGGACCTGCCTCCTAATGAATGCAAGTGGCTGGTCACAACTGGGGGCGAGCTGTTCCCCATTTGTTTGTGCTCCTCAGAGTGGCGGGGATCTGCTCTCCATCAGAATAATCCAATTGAACAAAATGATTCATATTAGCAGGCACATCTGTCTGAGGCCAGAGCAGAACCCTGGTGTTAGTTTAATAAATGGCGTTCATTAAACTCAGCTGAAAATATAATCTGGAGAGACTGATGGGGTGAACAGAGCAAAGAATAAGCAAAAGGAGTTAGCAATTATCAGATGTCATTTATTCTACTGGTACCACGGAATTGGGGCTTGTTTGCTGAAATCTTAATTTCATTTTCCTGAGGCAGAATCCATCAGAGAAGCTTATGGTGCAGCTACGATTCCTGTTTGTCAGGCCTTGGTAGATAATGGGGCATTTTTCTTTTCCCCTTTTCTACCAAAGAGAGCAAGAGGACTCACTGACAGAGCACGGAGCCTAACAGAGAGCCCAAGGACAGGAAAGATGGAGAGAGCAGCCTTGCCTTTGCCACTAAAAGACTGCTGAGTAAAGTTCCCTGTGCTGCACTACAGAGAGAATGAGCAGCTCCTTAGGACAGGGGCTGCCAACATCTCCAGTGCAGCACCAGCCATAGATATTCCCAGATCCTCTGCCATTTTCCCTCCATGCCAAGGGGGTTTATTAACACTCCTCACTTGTCTTCAGGAGCATTTTGCACTCTATAGATGCCAGTGGAAAAGACTTTACAAAGGCTGGGATCTTCTTGGTGGCCAGGTCAGGGAAACTCCTAGCAGCTGTACACCCGTGGCTGCCCAAGATGGCTCAACAGCGTTTCATGGAGCACAGGAGGAGGCACAGGCACTGAGGAGCTCCAGGCAGCCCACACAGTCAGAACTCAACTCTGGTGGTCCCGAGCTTTCTGCTTCAGGCACAGCTCACACCCCGCTGCCAGCTCTGCCAGTTGCTTGGCATTAGCATTCCTGGCCATAAGCCTTCACACAAAACACTGAATCCACAGGGCCTGCTCTTAGGAGGCAGAGCTGCCTTTCCCATTTCACGTTGAGCAGAGACAAGCTTCTTGGGCATGACTTACAGCAATTTATGGTCAGCAGTTGAAGACTGGCTGGACAAGTTGTTTTTTGCAAGTTGCTTTAGTTTGGTTTAGTTTTAACTTCTCCCCACAGGTACTCAAACGGTCTTTTGTGTGCTCCAGACGAAGGCAAGAAAGGTTTTTATATTTATAGACTTGCCAGGACAGTGCTCAAGTCCCAGCCAGTCAGAAAAAGTCAAAAGAATAATGGGGGGGAAGGGAAACCTTGACCTCATAAGCTTTCAGCGTTGATTAGTTTGTTGGTGTCGGGAACCTTTTCTTGTTTGGGGCAGACTAGCTGTGAAATGATTTTTTTTTTCCCCCTTCTCTTTAATCTGTCTCCTGTATTCCCATGGGGAAGGAGGAGCCAGTACTTGTCTTCCTGGAGTTCTGCTGCAGAGGAAGCAAGTGAATGGACTTGCACACCAGCAGCAAGGGGCTGGGGTTTTTTTTTCAGAGACTTATCTTCTCAATGTGCCCTTTGGCAAGCAGCTGAGCACCTTCAATTTCCCTCAGAATTGTGTAAGGATCAGTTGCAGACATGAGCTGCTCTGGAGATGGTCAGAGGTTGTTCTTGCCCTGGAGAGTGCAGAAGAGGGAGAGAGTTGCAGAGTCAGGCAGCGTCTTTCTGATATTTGCCATGGACGCCACCATCACTAGCAGGCTTCATTCACAGCCACAGAAGTGGGTGAGACGTATTCAATCCCACCTCTACCCCACCACCATTCCTCACTCAGGTAAATCCCTAGCCCTTAGGCACAGGGAGGAACGTAAAGGCTTAGGCTAACACGAGCCTGTAATTTGTACAAGACTGGTGAGAAACTTGCTGAATTAATTGCAGCTCTGAAAGCCTCATCTGACATCTCACTGATGGCCCGTGTGAAACAAGCTCTTGGGTCTCACCTTGGTTTCTCCTAAACACATCTCTATAACATGCAAGCCCTGACTGCTACCCGAGTTGGGAAGTGCGTTTGAGAGCTGAAGACTAGAAAAGGGAAAAGAGCTGAGAACTGTTGCACCCCTGGGGATAGCCTTTCTAGGCACATTGATCACTGAAAATTCTCACTGCTAAAGTCTATTCATGATCACCTTTCACAATGTCTTTGTCACGTTGGCTCTAAAAATGTAAAACAGAACAAAATAAAACAAATCAAATTTAGATATATAGATTATAGCCTTAGAAATAATAGGTATAGGTATTAATCCTTTCTGCAGTTCTTTTGAGGTCCTTTGACAAAATTTCAGGACCTCACATGACTGCAGTATTTTTCTGAATCTCAAACCAATAAGACCATTAATATTAGCATTAGAGAATTTAATTATGGGGCTAGGATGTGAGGCTGGAACATCACACACCACTTAACAGCCTATGGTCATAGCCACACTTCAACTTTTAGCTGCAGCAAGATCAGCTGGTGGGGTTTCCATTTCCAGCTGCTCAGTGTCTCCCCACCACCTCATTTCTGCCAGCTATGTGATAGCTTCCTGACATATTTAAAGTCAGCTAGACCAGCAGTGACCTGCTGTCTCAGCCATTTAAGGTGCACAGGTTGATTTAGAATAAAATGGGTTACAAAGCAAATCTCAGCAGCAGAGCTAAAGTTGTCCAGCCTTGGGGTTCAGCTCTGTGGGATCAGGGGGTGATAGCACTCCCAGCCCACACAGCTGCAGGCACAAGGGGACAGGCTTCATAAGCACAGGCTGTCTGAGGTGACAATGAACCAGAAACCCAAAGGACTGACACTGATCAGACTCTTCACTGCATGCAAATGGAATTTGGGACTTGTTTTCGATACTTTTTTCAAAGTACATTGAAGTAATCTTATGAACAAGCCATCACGGGAATGAAGAAATCAGCACATTGGTATTCAGTGCTTTCAAAAAAATTGTTTTGTTTTGGATTTCTTTTTAAATTCGCAGGCAAAAAATTTTGATTATTTTTTAAGCAATCATAATGTTTGACTGATCACCTGCATTTTCCACCAAGAAAGGTTTTGAACAAAAATGCTAGCCTGCTAAATTAGAACCATATAAATACCTCAGCTATAGCAGTGAAATGAGTCCCATACATAAGTCACATACATAAATGTTTTCAGAATCAAATTCTGAGATACTAAAATTTGCCAAGAGCTGTGAATTTTTTAGAGGGTAACTGCTCCAACTATACGGAGAAATTCTTGTCTTATCTTTCTCAAACACAGAAAGAGTTACCATCTCCTTAGCAAAAGTGTCTTGTTTCAGAAACATCATACAGAATGTGGCTTCAGGAAGAGTTTTTTGTTTAACAAAAAATTAATAACATTTAACAATTAATAGAACTATGTAAGTTTATTGAGTCATCCTGGGCTTTAATCAATTTGAAATATTTGGGGCACCAATTTCCACCTTACTGCTCCTCGCTGGAGGTACATTAGAGTTTTAGTGCAATTAAAATGAAGCAGGAAATATTTTTAGCTAATTGCACTGTGCACCTTGAAGGTAATTTGAAGCTGCAGGCAAAAAAAATAAAATATCAGAAGGAGTAATTGAGTGTTGCAAGCTGAGAGTATGTGTTCCTGGCGGCATTCTGATTTAGAGGGGTACAGAGGCTAGGCGAGGTGCTGAACAGACTTGGCAGAAACGCGAAGTCTCACCCCTGGGGAACGGTCCCATTATATACCACAGGGAAGCAGACCCACGAGTGTGAGGCTTCATGTGAGAGATGCTGCAAGGTACAAGTCCTGCCATGCAGGGCAAAATGTGCATGGATGAGTATTTGGCTGCACTGGGGAAGTCTTGCAGCACAGGGTGCCCCCACCACCCCAACTATGGGCAGGCCAGGTAGCTCCTGAGTCCAGCCCTGCCTCCTGCCGCTGGGACAGGACCAGGCTTGGGGGAGTCACTGGGGACCCCTGCCAGGGATTTCAGCTGGGAGAAGAGCTGGGTTCTCCTCCTTTCCTGGACGTAACTCCACACAAACACCACCCCAACAACTCCTTCCTGCTCCCGGTGAGCAATTACAGACCAAATTCCTCATCCCCAGCCTGGCAGACAGCTGTGGACTATCGTGTTTCATGGCAGGCACTTGACCCACAGGTAGGGTGTATCAGGCAACCTGCTTGGAGGTCACAGGCAACATAACCCAACCTGCTGAGATCCATGAGCTGGGCTTGATTAGGGGTCTTGAAATCATCCTAGGAGATGCCATTGTCTGGTGGGGAAAAGGAAGCAGGGAATGAGCATAGCATCTCTACCTAACCCTCAGCAACAAGAACAGGAGAGTGAAGCATCAGGATCATCAGTGGTTTGATCAGCTCTAGTCAATCTACAGAGGGAAAAAAAAACAGAACCAGAGGAGACTGGGCACAGAGACTTGCTCACAGCTTCCCAATTAGACTTGGTTCTCAACCATGTACATTTTTTTAATTAAATTGTTGGTACAATGCTCAGGAGATACCAAACTCCTTGAGGCCCCCTTGTAATAAAGAACCTTTCATTATGTGCAGAAAGGTAGCTACCACACAGCTTAATTTCCTCTCCCACCTAATGTTCGCTGGCAGCAAAAGCAGGAGTGAGCACTCTGTATGAGGCAGGACAAATGCTCATCAGGGCACAGGACCCACTGAGCTGGCCAACAGGAGTGGAAGAGGCTACAGGCTTTGCTGGAAAAATAACCACATAACGTACATTTGACCTTTACCATCACTACCGCCCTGCTTCCCAAAATGGCCTGAGTTTATTGCACTGACCTTTGCCTGCAAAGTTCTTGGTTGGTAAAACACAGCTAAGAGAGGAATAGGGAGCCATGGCTCTGTTTATATGAGCAAGTAAATTCTGGATGTTGCTGAGGAGGGTGACCAGGGCTGTGACCACTCAGCCCTTACCCATTGCTCCCTACTGCAACCCCAGTGCCAGGCAGACCAGAGCTCCCTCCTGCACCAGCCCACCCTGCATACCCACTTTTTCCCACCCCAGCCCCACTCTTCCTCCCACCACACACCTCCATATCTCCTTTGGAGTGTCTCCACCACCCCGTGATCCCCATCATGTTGTGCCCACCTCTCCTGCCACCACTTGGGGACAGGGCAAGAAAAGGCAACACCACATGGGGAACCAGTGACATTTTCTGACTGTCCAGGCTGACTTCTGCAGGAGCGGCCACTCCATTGTGGTGCTTTTTCATCTGCTGCTTGAGACTAATGGCTCTAGAAAAATAGATAAATCAGAAGTGACACAGCTATTGCTGCTTGACATTTTTTCATCAAACCAGCTGGGGGAGGAAGAGGTGACCAAAAAGTGACATTTTGACCAAACTGGATGTTTCCAGAGCAAATTTTCATTCTAGTAGATTAAAAAAGAAATGCCAACAGCACAAAAAACAAAACTCTCTTGATTAAAAATGTTGGCCTTCAAAACACTAAATTCCTGTTAAAAATGGATTGGTTTTCAGATTGATTAAAAAAAGACAAAAATTAATCTATTCCTCTGGCCACCTCCCCCACCCCAGATTTGTTTTGTTTTTTAACTAAAATATTCACAGGAAAGAAAGCCAAAATAATGACAATTTTCCCCTGGAAAATAATTTTCATTTTTCAACCAGCTCTTAATGTAACATAGTTAAATGAGAACAATCCTAGTAACAACACTGCACAGCAAGTAAGTCATACAATTATTTGAAAGAAGGGCATTACAATTTAAGAGCTAATTTTTATCGTCACCTTTAATTTATAAATGGGAAAAATGAGGCAGGGTCATCAAGCATCTTAAAAAGAAACCCACAGAAAACATTAGCACTCAAAATGCTGGACTCCCATCTCCCTGTTAGATCACATTAGCTTCTCTGTCTGTATATGTGTAACTGTCTCTGTTGATATGTATGTATATATAGTACCTCTGTACGTATACATATGTATGATATATATGTGTGCATACTCATGTATATAAAGATTCATATATATTCTCTGTCTCCTTTCTAACCTTCAGATGTTAGAACTGAAGCATCTGACAAAAACATTCCTTTTTTTTTTCTTTTCTTTTTTTCTTTCTTCCTAAAAATAACACCCCAAGAATCCAGGTAAATGCACTGATTTCTAGTGTAAATGGTCAGGCTTCATTTAATCCCAGCATGGATGCAACGTCCCCTTCACTCCATTGCCCTTTCCACTGTAAGACATTTGGGCTCCTAATCTTGGACTCCCCATGACAGCCTTAGCAGCAGTTCTCACAGGGATGGAGCCCGTTTTGGAGAGACCTGCCTTCTTCCTCCACCTCTGCCAGACAGTCTGGGCAGGATCTGTGGAAGGGGATACCTGTGCGGGTTGCTGTCAGGGTATGGTGAAGAGAAGGGCTGAGGCAGAGGGAAAGCAGAGCCATCCAGCATTGGAAGAAAGTTGGTGCAGAGGCATAAAACAGAGAAAGAAATTGCTATAGAAACAAGAAGAAAGATGAGGGAGAAAAACACGGGTTGGAATTTTAATAATATTGATCAGCCACAGAGGTAATAGCTGTCAAGATCTGTCACCTGTAGGAAAAATATTTCCACCGCCGTGCTTGGGCACAGGCTCCAGCAGATGGAAGGACAGGATCCTGACTGCAGTTTTGGATGGGCTTACAAACAGAAGTGTGTGTATGTGTAAACAGAGACTAATGTGTATTGCATAAAGGTAACTAAGTCTACATATGTAGTGGGCACATGAGCAATGTGATGAGGCTTGATCAGAGGCTTAGATGTGAGCACAGGAGGCTGCCATTTTGGTGCTGGAAGAAGTGGTGACCTTTGAGTTTCTCTGGGGAGAGGTTCCTTGCCTTCAAGACAACACAGAAAAAGGGATAGAGAAGATGATCCATGGAGACTTGGCTAGGAAGGATTAGGGGGAAAAGACACAGTAGAAATAATGAGGAATTAGGAGGCAGTAGATTTATGCAGTAGAAGAAGAACTTCTATCTGGTAGCCCACCATGGCGGAGGCAGTGTTAGGTCAATTCTGTGGTCCTGTGAAGACGCAGAGCAATCTCGCACCTGTAGCTGGTTGCATTTGCAAGCTTAGCAGATACGTTCATACCCTGACAGCAGGTAGATGACCTGAGGTGTGTGCAAAATGCTGCACAAGCCTAGCAGTCCCTAGACTGTGAACGTCACAGAGCACAGGAGCTGTGTGCTTTTGAAGAAGATCATCTGCAATTTCTTAGTTCATGAAGTCTTTGGGAAATGCCTGTCCTCTTGCTTTCAAAACTTTGTGGTACAGACGGACACAAATCTTGCTCCACATAACACCTTGACTTTGTCACACTAGCAAAAGTAGTGATAATTCTCCCATTGAAGCCAGGGCAGTTTGCCATCAGCACCAGCAAGAGACAGGGCAGAATCCTTCCTGCTGTGCACAGACCTGGATTCAGGCTATAACTACCCACCAGACTGGTGGTGTAAATGGGACCAAAGCTGCCTCAGCATCCTCTTCTTGGTCCTCTGGTAAATTTGCCCTTGGAAAATGATCCAGTGGTCGTGGTGGTATAGCCTAGTCTATCTCCAGAGCTCCACGTTTATGGCTATCAGGTCTCAGCAATGACTCAGCCCTATGTGGAGAAAAGAAATATAGACGAAGAGCTGAAAAATTAGAATCTGTTGCAAGGGACTTCATTGCTTTTTAGGAGGGCCATGTGCATAGAAAGTAGGGATGGAAGGTATGAACAGATTGCCAATAAATGTCTCTTCTGGGGTAACCCCGCATGCAGTTACTCATGCGGAAACAGTGAAAGAAAGCAGCCACAGAGAAGCTTTCCATGGGTTGCTCACTTGGCCTAAATGACTTACTGGGTGGCCTTAGATTTCCTTTCTAGTCTTTGGAGAGTAAAAGAGACACCTTCAAGTCCCATTCATATATTAGCTAAGCAGAATTATTGTTACTCTTCACCTCCATGGACTTTGCAGAGTTTAGGGTAAATGGACTCCTAAATTGAGTGCTTATATCTAGATGGGATGAGTCAAAGCCAAAGACTTCTGGGGGAAGTAAATCTTGCTCCGGCTTAAACATGGGCAATGAATGTCTCCCATAATGCAGAGCTGATCCTTACAGTCTGGCCAGAAGCTGCTGTTAAAAGCTTTCCTGTGAAAGAGGTGTTTGTAGCATTAGGACTACTGTGCTGACAGCACAGGTTACAAGGACATGAGTAAAGTTATGTTTGCTCTAACCAAGGCTTTTACTGAGATTCATTTCCCCTGATGTTATAGACTACACTGTAACTAACTCCTTCACAGTTAGTCATTCAAGGTCCTCATTATAACCACAAGAGAGATAAAGGCTCCTCTTGACCGTGGTTCACAGTCTCATCTGGAACAGTCCCTTAGGACAAGTGAATTGGGACCTACAAGCCCTGTCTGTCTCCACTAAAGGTGGCCTAGAGTGGTTTGCTCAGATGGAGATGTCTGCCTCCTGAATCCCATCATTAGGACTTTAAGCCATTATGTCTATCCAATGTTCAAGGAGAACAGTCTCAGGTTCCACTTAGATGCCTCAAAGAAGAAGCTGTGTTGGAAGAATATTGGCATTTACCAGATGTATTTGGCTATGGTTTGCTCAGTGGAGCAAGTTCTTGATCATTTTTACCTGCAGCAAAGATACTTCGCATAATCTGTCTTTGTGCACAGACCCTAACTGCTCAGGAAGTATGCTTCTTTATCTCCAAGGCACCACTTCTGAACCAGGGTGTATATACTTGTCTTCATAACCTTAACACTTTTACTCACAAATTTACTTCAGCAATACCCAAAGTTTATACCTGTTCCCAGCAAAGTGAATTGCTTTTCTTAAGCAGATGAGTTTGGCTGGTGTCCAGCCTAACTTGCCTCTCAATTTCAGGCCACTGATGAAGCAGTCCTCATAAGATAGGTGTCTAACTCCTCTGCCTAGTCAACAGAGAAAGACATTTGCCTCTGTAGCCCTCCAGAGGAAAGTCTGTCTGCCCAAGTTTAAGACCTGAAAAAGGGATTGTGCACTTGAAAGCCTATTTCGTCTAACTCACTCAACTGACCTACATATATTGCTGTTTATTACAAACCTTGCCTAAACTCAGATACATGAGCTGTGTGGGCAGGATATGTCCCTAGAGACCATCAAAGGGTCTTCTCCTCTCCACTGACTAGGTAGGTGCTGTAGACCCCTACTTTAGAAGGACAGCTTCATTTGGTGCTTGAAATATAGACCCAAGTTAGGCAGACCGGATGACCACATGTGACTTTCATGTGAAAGTACATTTTCTGGGTTTTTTGTTTTGTTCTTTTGTTCTTTTAACCTCAGCAGATCCTAATCCTTCACCTGGACATATATATGTTTCTGTGTGTCTGTGTGTGTATGTTACATCCACAGTGTCTGAGGGTGTGTTTGGAGGACAGGCAGAGGGATGGTAGTACCCACTCCAAAGCCAGTGGTCACTGCCAGACCAACCTGGTCCTCCCTGCTTCACCCATAAGGGAAAATGTTTTCCTCAGTCAAGATTATGTCAAAGAACCTCTCCTCAGCTTGAGAGTTGCCTGGGGCTAGCATCCACATGTACACACATTGCCCACGGTGTTGCCACCCCTGACCCTGCAGCCCGTGCCATCCCATACTCCAACCCCAGACAGGAGATGTCTGTTGCTGCCTCTTCCCAGGGTTAGAGCAGGATATTATTGTTCCACCAGATCTCTCCCATTCCTGTTGTCTCCTTGCTCTATTCAGAGGAGAAAAGACTGTTAGCCTTTTTCCTCGTAAAGCCTAACCCTTGCTGCTGGCAGAGCTGAGGTAAGGAAAAAGCCAGGTCTTGCTATGATGGTGCTGCCAGCTGTCCTTCCTCCCCCACCTGCTCTTTTTCTTGTGGTATGCCATAGCCAGAAAGCCCTGAGGGTTAAGAGGGATCCTAGAGGCCCTTTCCTCTTCCTTATGCACAGCCTGGACCTGTACAGTTGATACTACTTGTCCTTGGGTACCCAGGGACACAAGTGACAACAAGCTCTACCTTGGGGCATCTTTGAAAAGACAGTTTTCTCTCTCTTGGCTTGTGAAGTAATTGTAGACCCAGATCTTGCATCTGCCTTGGGGGTACCAGTCTATTGCCTTCACTCAAACTCCAGGAAGATCAGGTTGACAAATCCAGTTCATCAAAGGGCAGGGCATTGGGACCAGGCCATTAAGAAGGAGGCAGCTCCAACCAAGACAGCAGCCAACTGGGGGAAAAGTGCAGAGCTGAAGCCAGTGCTCAGATCAGGGGCTTAGTTCAGCATCGTCTCTTGTCAGCTGAGAACAACTGCTGTAGCCAGAAAGCATGTTTCAGCTCAGAAAAAATACAGAAACAGTAAAAAAAAAGAAAAAAAGACAGAGAAAGAATTTTCTCTAGCCAGCATGCATGACTTCAGGATGAGAACTGCCAACAATATTCTTGTGACAACCAAACACAAGGTGAAATTTCAGTTGTGTGCAGTGACTTTTCAGAAATAGGCTGAGAGGAGAGATACGAGCCCTGCCAAGGGGATAGAAAGGCAATACCTGAAGAACAGGGTGCAGAGCTGCTGACTGAGACAAGTGTATCATTGTGTGCAGTGATTTTTGGTGTTTACTGAGGCAAAACTACCTGGGCCAATAAAGGGACATTTTCCTTTGTAGGAAAGGAACAGGGTGTTTCTGGAGATTGTAGCAACCAGCCCCTGGCAGTTTCTTTTTTTCTTTTTCTTTTTTTCTTTTTCTTTTTTTCTTTTCCTTTTCCTCTTTTTCTTTTTCCTTTTCTTTTTCTTTTTCTTTTTCTTTTTCTTTTTCTTTTTCTTTTTCTTTTTCTTTTTCTTTTTCTTTTTCTTTTTCTTTTTCTTTTTCTTTTTCTTTTTTTTTTTCTTTTTCTTTTTCTTTTTCTTTTTCTTTTTCTTTTTCTTTTTCTTTTTCTTTTTCTTTTTCTTTTTCTTTTTCTTTTTCTTTTTCTTTTTCTTTTTCTTTTTCTTTTTCTTTTTCTTTTTCTTTTTCTTTTTCTTTTTCTTTTTCTTTTTCTTTTTCTTTTTCTTTTTCTTTTTCTTTTTCTTTTTCTTTTTCTTTTTCTTTTTCTTTTTCTTTTTCTTTTTCTTTTTCTTTTTCTTTTTCTTTTTCTTTTTCTTTTTCTTTTTCTTTTTCTTTTTCTTTTTCTTTTTCTTTTTCTTTTTCTTTTTCTTTTTCTTTTTCTTTTTCTTTTTCTTTTTCTTTTTCTTTTTCTTTTTCTTTTTCTTTTTCTTTTTCTTTTTCTTTTTCTTTTTCTTTTTCTTTTTCTTTTTCTTTTTCTTTTTCTTTTTCTTTTTCTTTTTCTTTTTCTCTTTCTCTTTCTCTTTCTCTCCCTTTTTTCCATTATTTTTTAAATTCAGGCCAGAGACAAACACCAAAGGAATAAATGTCCTTCTTTTAATGATGCTGATTTAGGGACCATCATATCATCCAAGTCCTCCTACAAGTCTGCTTCCCACGCCATACCAGCATTGCTGTGTTTCGGAGCCCGCCGTCCTGTGAACCGCTAAATGGACATGCAGCAACCAGCAGTAGTTGCTTTTCTTTTTTTTTTTTTTTAATTTTTTTTTTTATATTCTCAGTAGCCAAAGCAGCTCTTGGTCTATTACTCCCCCATGATTTTAAACTTGGAATGTAATGGAATTAGAGCGGTACCCGCTCCAGAGTCCATCCGAGGAAATGGAAAGGCTCCCAGAGGACTTTGGCTAGCCATCCAGTGAAGCCCAGGATGCTGGGGGTGGTGCGGGAAAGGCCGGTGCTAACAAAAGCATTCTGGTTGGCAGCGAATGTATTTATTTTCCAGACTTTGCAAACCGATCTGTGTCTGCGCTCATTCATCCAGTGCATGCTCTCCTCAATAGCGGCTGCATAATGTTCTGTTCCTGTTCACTGTTGATCGTGCGTCTACATTTAAGTGTGTGTTTTACGTGTGTGTCTCTGGCTAGGCCTCCTCCATCTGTTTTTTTCTTCCTTTCTTTCTTTTCTTCTTCCTTTCTTTCTTTTCCTTCCGTTCACTTAATTTGTTTTGCTTTCCTTCTTGTTTCTTTTTCTATAGTTTAATGGCAAGTATTTCCATTAGATCTTTTTGACTGATGCTGTGTTTGTAACTTTTTTTTAATTATTATTTTTATATATAACTTCTTCCCCCACCTTTCCCTTTTTCCACACTATATATAAATATATATATATAAAAAAATCTTTTCTTCTTTTGTCATTCAATCAAATTCCAACAAAACCAACCAAGAGCCAGTCAAATCCACCACAGTCTCGCGCTGAGCTAGGAAAAAAGTTCACGTAATGACATGAAAGTGGAGAATACAGTCCCCCAGGCCGTAAGTTCAAATCAACTCGAAGTTGAAAGTGTGACATGATGGCGTCATGTAACAAGCTAAGAATTGGTTGCATGACATGCCGTCAAGTTTCGTGCAGGTGCCGTGATTGAAGCATTTTTCTTGGATGTTGTATCAGTTGATGATTGGCCAGTCATGATCACATGTGCCTTTTTTGACTTTGTGCTGCCACAATTTTTTGCTGTGCTCATTTTCGTTTTGTTTTTGGTGCTTGCAGTGGTTTCTTTATTTGTCGTTTGATTTCTCGTCAGCGTTTTATGCTTCTTTAGATGTCACATAGAAGGAAAAAAAAAAAGATGGATTCCTAATTCTTTAGAAAAAATGGGATTGTTATAACTACAGATAATTTGGAAAAAAAAAAGAGAGAGAAAAAAATGCGTGGTTAATTTTTTTGCACTGAAAATCTTGTGATTTTATTTTTTTTCCGGAGAATTGGGGGCCTTTTTCAATTGACACCTTTTTTTCCCCTTAGGATATTTCAAATCACTCTCTAAAAATTAAAAATAAAAACCAAAACCAAAACCAAAAAGACTAATGATAGTAACAGTAGTTTGAAAACTATAGCAATCCAAAAAAAGCAACCCCAAGAAAAGCCTCATTGTATGTCTTTTCAAGAATTCCTAATTCTAAGGTTCCATATTACAGCAACTCCAGCCAAAATTAATTGCTCATGGGGAGGGAGGGATTGTTTTGAGTGGGGAAAAAAACCCATCCAGATCAAAAAGCAAAATGCATCTTTTTGTTTACAACTGAAAAAGGGTCCTTGACGAGTGTTTTTTATTTTTTTATTCTATTATTATTTTTGGTGTTGTAATTGTTTAGACTGCTGTGTACGGTTTGCTGTTTGTTGAACCAACAGTGTGAAAACCTGCCAGCATGGATTGATATTCCGCATGACACTTTTCCACCAGAGTGGACCTTTTGCAGTTTCTAAGTTTCTTGATGTAATAAATCACCCAGTGTATAAGAAGAACCTGCTTGCTAGAAAGAGATAAGAGCTAATCCTTAATGATTAAGCATCCTACTTAAATGTCAAGCCTAGTCGGATCATGATTACTTTTTTTTAAATAACTTTTTTATTTAAGAAATGTTAGCTTTACATTTTTTTTGCAAAAAAAGTTTATTCCAACAGTCTTTTTTTTTTTTATTTAACCTCCTATAAATTGCCTGTTCGAAGTCCTACTTTCTGATATTCACAAAGGATTAGATGTTATTGGCAGCTATGTCTCCACAGAAAGCTCATACACTGTCATAGATGGTACCCCATTAAAATGTAGAACAATTCTTTCTCGATGCCTTTCACACTACAAAAGCCCATCAAGCAAGATTGTGATCCGGCATTGTAAAGTGGCACTTAAAAATAATTAAAATGCAGCTATCTATCTGCACAAACATAGTGATACAGATTTACATAGACATGCCCTACTATTATTTTGATTTATTATTATTATTACTATTAGAAACAATTGTATTTTTCTTTATCATGATCGTGACTACCTTGCTCACTTTGGGTTTGATCCAGTTCTCACTGAAGTCAAGGGGATTCTTTCTGTTGACATTGAGTGGGAGCAGAATCAGAGCCAATGCCTCCAAAAGCAAAACACCAAACCAGAAGCCCCATCCTGTCCCAATTGAAGGGAGAAGAAAACACCCATTACTTTCAACAGGAGCAGGATTGGGCCCAAAAGAACAGGCTTGGTTTTAATTTCATTTTCATTTTTTAGGTCTTTTTTCCCCCCGTCCCAAATACCCCCCCACCTTCCCTACTTCCCCCTCCCCTTTTTGATTTAATTTGCAATGATCTTCTTCATTTTTTTAGGGCAGCAGCTGAATGGGCCACATTTAGAAAAAAAAAAAAAGTATATATATATTAAAAAAAAACGGGAACTGTTGGATTACACCTTTGACATATCAGCAAATATCAATCAAGCTGAAGACTTCAGACTTATTCTCTCTTTGATTGTTTAGACTGTAACATTTCTTCAAGAAAAGTATCACATCTGCTGACTTCGAAGGACATGCGCTTGAAAACAAACAAAAAAACACATAAGTAAAATCAGAACAGGAACAAGATCAACCGGGATTTCTGAAGAGACACTGATATCACCACAGCGGCTTTTCTTCAAACAGGAGATGCAAACCTGGATACTGACAAAGGAGTGCCTGTTTGCCACCAAGGATGCAGTTACCATGCCTGACCCATGGTAACAGTCACTGAGCATCTTTATCTGTCATTCCTTAGCTATATAGGGACCAAAGGACAAAACTTTTTACCGCAGACTTGTAGCTGTATGTAAAATATGGAAGTTCTTTCCTTTTCTCTGAGCTGTTCCTAAAACAGTTTTTGAGAGCGATTATATGAAATATGTAAAAATTTAAAAAAAAAAAATGCTTAAATGCTTTTAAAACAGCAAGATAATAGTTCTTTGATACTTTGGGAGGTTCTTTGGTTATACATTAATTAGAGTCTATGAAGCTTTCATATGGTTTTCTGTATAATACGTAAGGATCGCGCTGTTAAAGGCAGGTAAGATGGATATCTATGAAAAGCAAAAAAGTAAATAAATAAATACATAAATAAATACATAAAAAGGCATAGAGAAGAGAAAGGAAAGATGGTTGATATTAAATGGAAAGCAAAAAAGGTTTGTAAATGCTTCTAACTCTCCCCATTTAAAATCCTAATAGTTGTACAGAATTTAAAAAAAAAAGAAAGTTTAAAATACCTATATAATAGAAAAAATTAGACAACATAAAAAAAAACAAAAAAAGCAAAAAAAAATAATACTACATAGAAGTTAGCGTTAATGCTAAAAACAAAGATGTTGTAGAACTGTAATTTTTGTAGAGTTTAGATTGAGCATAAATTCCTACTCTCTGCCAATTGCTGTTGGATGCTGTTATTTATCGAGGAGAAAAAGGAGAGAAATGGCTATTTTGGCAGCTTTTTAAACTGCAAGCATTCCAGCTATTAAAAAAAATAAACAAAACAAAACTCAATTCTGTAGACAATGCAAATGGGAAACAAAACAGCTGTCTTTTTATCAGACGTTAGTTCTAACTTGAACAACAAAACACAGCTAAATGCTTCATGTCTTCATGATCTGCTGTCCGCAAAATTCCCATCATCCTATGCTTCAGTAGCTTCCATATTTGCTCTAGAAACCTTCAGGGCAAGGGGTTAGCCTAGAACCTTAATCTTAAAAAAGAAAAAAAAATAACATAAAAAAATAAAAACAAAAAAATAAAATAAAAAAACAATCTCTTTGAAGAATTTCTGAAACTGTTTACAAGGAATTTTGAAAAACAGGGGGATGTTTAAAAAAAAAAAAAAGATGCTGGCTCTGTTTTTCTGTAAATAAATTTGCATATTTTGTAGGACTTTTAATTGTAATGATAGAGAAAAAACAAGGAAAACTATTTAATGAAAGCACGATATTTATCTTTGGTAAATGACTTTAGAGCAGTTAAAAAATAAGACATTGCTTTAAAAAATCTGACTCAGAAAAAACAATGAATTATTTAAGAACACATATATTTTAAAGTATATCATATTTATTATAATTTATTTTCACAGTCTTAAAACTTGATTTACATCATTCACACTTGTTTGCATCAATCAAGCAGTGTGATAAATGTTTCTGATTCTTTATTTGGTTTTACAATGTTTTAATGTTCTTGTTTGTTTTTCTTAGTATTTTTTATCTCGATCTCAAAGTTTCTTCCTTTCTCTTTTTTTTTTTTTTTTTATTTTTATTTTAATTCCCTATTGGGCCTGATCTTACAGTCCTTACTCTGTCAGAAGTCCCACTGGGATGTAGCGGGTATTTTGCCCGAGTAAGGACAGCCAGACTGAGCCCACAGCTAGGAAGTACAAATGTGTAACGCAGCTGCAGTTCCATACAACTGCTCTTTCACTCTCAATTCCCTAAAACTCCTTGTAATCTTCTGTAATTATTGAATGACGCTTTCCAGCTTAGCCCTAAATAAAGCACAGTTTAAAAAAAAAAAAATGCCATGTTCTTTACTTCTTGATGGCTTTCCTTAATGTGTTTGCTTTGAGAACAAAATGAATCTATTTCGGCTCTTTCATTAATATACATTGTTTGAGTATCAGAACAAATCCCGTTGTTATATAAAACATATCTCATTGGACTGAATTAATGACACTGTTTCATTTAAGGTCTGCTTGATATTCCACTGTGGTTTACCTTAAACCTAGTAGGTTAGAAGATCAAATAATGGTACATACAAATTAGAGTCATTGTAGCTCCCATTTGAAGCCTGTTGTTTGATTTCACACTCATGGTTTTTTCATGCTGATATGTATGGAGGCCAAAGCTTGGGACATTGCTCCTTTTGCTGCTTTGGGAAAACCTGGTGAAGTTCAGCAGCCTCCAGGGATGAGGTTCATTTTCTTCCTGAGCATCCTTCCTATCTTGTCTTTTGAATTATTATATTTTTTCCCCCTGAAATGGCTGTACCACATCAGCTGAGCTGAGGCTGGGGCTGAAATCAGGAGCCTTTGCATTTTCTTCCTGACTCTTGCAGCCACAAATGCATTTGGACAAGTTGCACCGGCTAAATCCATCTCTAAATGGGACTAATGGTGCTTGCCAGTAATTTGAACTCTGCAGATGGAAGGAGTTCTATTAGTAGAAACTCCTATTATTACTATTATGAGTTACTAATGTCTGTTCAGGGCTATAGAAAGAAATTAAATGTAAATCAGGTGATGAATACAAGAAGGGAATATGGTCAGTATTTTCTTTTCACCTGAAGGTAAAGGCAAATATAGAAGAGCACATACACCAACGCCACCTCTGCCTTTCAGCAGAGAAGGTGCTCTGTAGAGGGCTGAGTAGGCTAAAGATGTGGGAATTGGCCTCAAATGTCACTGAGCTAGAAAACAAGGACTAGGTCTCCAGTAAGAAGAGGTTTCTGCTCCAAAGGCCATTCAGCGTCCTGCCCTGAGCTATGGGGATGAAGAGAACAAACAGAGACACATCCTCTGACCTGGGCCTTCCTGAAGAAGGAAAACCCCACAACAAATAGGGGAGGCTCAATTTCCCACAGTGGCACAGCAAAGGCAGCACTAAAACGTGTTGCCAGATTCCCTCTCCGTTTCTCAGGCTGCCTCCCCCGTTCTCCCTTGTGACTCTCAAGCTCCCCAGACCCCTTTCTTACCCACCTTGAGGTAGATACTATGTCTCTGCAGGGGATTTGGGACTGTGAGGTAAGTCCTGATGTATCTGCAAGGACATGGCCATATGGTCTGAGTAGGATGGGCTGAATCCGTGGGGCATCCAGCTGGGGACACTACTGGCCGCTGAGACACAGTTGGGGGCTGTTGGCTGATGACTGAGAGACAAGATTTCAGAGTCTTGTTTCAGGCACCCTGCAATACATAGAAGATAAACTATCCAGTGCTGGTGAGCAACCAGCTCCAAGGGGAGGCCAGAAAACACTATTAAAGCTGCCTCTATGGCCCAGGTCAGTATCCCTAAAAATATTTGACTTTGCAGAGACACCACTGGGATTACTGAACTGGGGAATCTGGCTATGAGGACCAGCAGGGACAACCAGTGAAACAGGAGGGACCATGCATGGTCCTCACCTTTCTCCCAGCACTTCCCCATGCATTAAACTACAAGCTCAAAGAGTGGGCAAATGTCCAAGTCCAGTCCCCCAAAAGAAGGGAGGCACCACAACGCTGTCAGACCACTGGAGGTTCACTTACACTGGTGTGCTGGGGAATAAAGCACTGCTGTGACCACACTGCTGCCTGAACTAAGTGATGTTTACTTGCTACACTCAAAACTCTGGTTATGGTGGAGATACGGACCAAAATAGGATGGGCTGAAGCACAAATGTAGATATGGCCTAATGGTTGATTTAAACACCCTTCTCTGGGCTGTCCAAACATACCAGCCCTGTTTTAAGATTTAACTGCTTGTCATACAGAGACTCCATGCTTCTTTCCAAAGGAAGTTGACCCCTTTACATTGTAGGTGCTATAAATCAAAACAAATAAAGCTTTGCAGTGTGGGCCTGTTTCAGCATGGGACTGTATTTTCGGGGCTGGCAAATAGCCAGAGAAAAGCCCCAGCCTGAAGCAATGAAAATGAAGAGAGAAGCCAAGGCAACCTGAAAGCCAGTAGCTGCCTGCCCACCTGCACCAGGATACAGCAGATTGGGAACACTCTATTACAGAGGTTCAAAAGCCACTGGTTGTTTGATGCTGACACCTCTCTCCTATCTGTAGCTGGTAAATCACATTACATGAAACTAAAGGTTTTTTAAAGGTCAAACATCCATCCTTCACCAAGGTGCTCCACGGCACTGGTGTGATTACAGTAAACTGCAATCCCATCCCCATGAATAGCTGGGGGTGACCTCTGGTACAAGTACAAGGTATGGTTTGCAGTCGTTCTTTCTGGAGTCCCATGGAGACACCTCAACCACTAATCACATTTCTCTGCCTCTAAGAAAGCAGTAAATCCCTTCCTGGAGTCACTTTTCCATATCTGCATTTCCTGACATAGCCACAGAGACACTTTTCCTTTGCACACAGATGGGCTGAAGCACAAATGTAGATATGGCCTAATGGTTGATTTAAACACCCTTCTCTGGGCTGTCCAAACATACCAGCCCTGTTTTAAGATTTAACTGCTTGTCATACAGAGACTCCATGCTTCTTTCCAAAGGAAGTTGACCCCTTTACATTGTAGGTGCTATAAATCAAAACAAATAAAGTTTTGCTGTGTGGGCCTGTTTCAGCATGGGACTGTATTTTCGGGGCTGGCAAATAGCCAGAGAAAAGCCCCAGCCTGAAGCAATGAAAATGAAGAGAGAAGCCAAGGCAACCTGAAAGCCAGTAGCTGCCTGCCCACCTGCACCAGGATACAGCAGATTGGGAACACTCTATTGCAGAGGTTCAAAAGCCACTGGTTGTTTGATGCTGACACCTCTCTCCTATCTGTAGCTGGTAAATCACATTACATGAAACTAAAGGTTTTTTAAAGGTCAAACATCCATCCTTCACCAAGGTGCTCCATGGCACTGGTGTGATTACAGTAAACTGCAATCCCATCCCCATGAATAGCTGGGGGTGACCTCTGGTACAACTACAAGGCATGGTTTGCAGTCATTCTTTCTGGAGTCCCATGGAGACACCTCAACCACTAATCATATCTCTGCCTCTATAAGAAAGCAGTAAATCCCTTCCTGGAGTCACTTTTATATCTGCACATCCCCTGACATAGCCACAGAGACACTTTTCCTTTGCACACAAGAGGAAACGACTCTTCTCCCTACTTCCACCCCTTCCCCACTCCAGGCAGATGTCCCTTAGACAACTTTCTTTTATTAAGAGATGATCTGGGCTTTGAATGAGGCTACAGAGCTCTGCCTGCTTTCCCTTCATGTAACTAACATTGTGATACCATTTGGAAATGTCTTTGAGAAGCAAGGTGAGGACTTTTCCACCTGAACATTCCAGTTTCCAACAGCACATTCCTCCGGTCCCAAATACACTAGGGCAGCAACTGCCCCATGGGTCTAAAAGCATGCGAGGTGTTCACATTCGTGGTCCCAAGAAGAACCCACACATCACAGGGGTTTAGCAGGTGGGGAAACACATACCACTGGGTGCTTCAGTGCAATGTGCAAACGTTGCCCAAGCAGCTTGCCCAAGCTTGTGCACAGCATCACTTGGAGAAGGAAGCTGCTGATGCTGTTGCCTAGGAAAGTCCCTTAGCAAACTTCTTTTGAAACTACCAGGCTTGTCCTACCACTCCAGAGCCAATGAAATAGGAACAGGCCACAGTCTCAAGTTAATCAGCTGTGGAGTCTGAAAATGCCTTTTGGAATAGCACTGCTGTCCTACTTATTGAGGAAATCAGCCCTTAAAACAGGTTTCAATCCCATAGCTTCCCTCTCACTACAGTAAGCACTCACAATAGAGCAAACATATATATAAAAAAAAAACATTTGGAAGATATCAAATCAGAGCCTTTGTGCTCCATTTATTAAGGGAATGAGGTCACTCTGGTGCCTCATAGAATCATCAAATGGTTTGGGTTGGAAGGGACCTTTAAAGGTCATCTAGTCCAACACCCCTGCAGTGAGCAGGGACATCTTCAACTGGATGAGGTTGCTCAGTCTCTTTGCACACTTGCACTCAGCACTGGTATTGTACAAGCTTTTGTTAGTGCCCAACCAACCTTAAACATTCCTACATTGCTGCTGAGGAACCTGTATAGCACTATTACTGGTAAACACACAAGGGGTTCTGGTGGCAAGAAACACCTCGGTAGCAAACATCCTCTCACCATGGCATTCATAAATCATCCTGAATTCTGGGTCTCAGTCTCCTAAATTCTGAACTTGGCATGGACTACCTCAAGTGAGCACAGACTGGGGAAGGAATTTCCTTGCACACATACAGGTAAGCATGTCCTTTTCCTGTAAGCAGCAGCCTTGCAGTGTGCAGTGCTTTAACATGAGATATGATAAGCACAGGTTCAGATTCTTCTTCTGTTCAGCTCGAAGATGGGATTTGTCCCCTGAGACTCCCATGACACAGAAGATGGCCCTGATTATACAGTCGTAGAGCAGGCCAGGGAGATATTCACAACTGTTCTCATTGATCTGCCTCGTTATGTTTAAAAGGTGGAAATAGAAATGGAAACAGGGAGCAAATGAATCCATAACTTCTCCTAGGAGACCCAGACTCCTAACACTGCTCCCATGAATGTGATGTACATTGTACAGCACACAGGACACCTCACTGGGAGAAAGGGACACAGACTGCCCCCCTTGGTACACCTTAGTCCGCTACTCAGGGCACTCTCTTGGGGCGTATGCATTGCTGGGTTGCAGCTACTGCTTTCAGCCCTTAAAAAGAAGAGGTACGAACACGCAAATTTGCAGGCAGCTGGTGAGTGGGTGGATTAACTCTCCCCAGTGGGGAATCACAGCATGACGTCCCAGAAATGGGTGCTTCTCCTCCTCAGAGAGACAGAGGCCCTAAACTTCTCCTCACCCTTTGAGGCACATCGGATCAAGTGTTTTACTTTTTCCATATACAGCACAGAGAATGCAATTGCCTAATTCAGGGGTTTGTTTCCTACCAGATAGCAAAGCACCACAAATTAGGCATCACAACTGTGATGCCTCCTTTGTGAGTCCCTCCTCCAGAGGGTAAGGGAGACAATTCCACTTCAGTGAGCTACAGAACAGTCTCCAAAACTGGAATGGTTGTCAGAAAGCACATTGTACACAGATCCTCCTACCAACTCCTACACAAAAATATTACCTTTTTTCATCTAGAACAAAGAGCTGTAAGGTGAGACAATGGGCCTAGCAGTATTAGTGAACTGTCTGTCATCGAGTGTTAGACGTTAGCAATATCTTTTTTAAGCCAAGCCAATAGAAGTCCCCAGCCACTGTTACAATGGCATACAAGCACAGATGAAAAGTGTCAGCCTAATTTTTCCCTGTTTTAACTCCTTCCACTTGGTCTGTTCTGTTATTGCTGCTTTCTGGAGCAGCCCCAAAGCATGCCAGAGCGCATGAATTTCTCACGATAATCCTTGCATCACATTTCACAGAAGTGCACTAGAGTTGGCTCTGGGGAGCAGCCTGGTTTGGTTTGAGGGCAGGCAACCAGGAGACTGATGACAAAGAGATACTTGCCCCTCTGGACCCAACTCTCCCAACCTCAAGGGACGGCTATCCAGAACATTTGCATTAGCGTTCCACAGCCCAAATGCCAAAGACAAAGGGGATCTGAGTCCCTGTGCATACCTCTGCTAGCAGATAAGCAGCAAGCAGACAAGTTTAGCATATGAGAAGAAACATGAGATTGGACTGAGACACATAGCAACCTGAGAAGAGCAGGCTGGCCCTATGTGTGGTACCAGTTATTAGCCTTCTCTGCCCAGTATGAGCACCTCAGTCAGGAGGTGGTTTGGTGGGTGAATGTCAAAACTCCTGTTCTGATGACTGGGTTGCACAGAGCAGTCCAAGCCAAAACAAGATAAAAAACCAGAGAGCTACCTGGCTCTGTGGATTAATCTCTGCAGTTTAAGCAGTTGTCGTCCTATATCTGGTGTATTTATTTTCAGTTTCCAGCCCAAAAGTCTGATCTTAAAGCTTTACTAAGCAAGCATTTTCTCTCCTTGACTACCAAGCTTTTGCAGTGCTGGGAGAGAGCTGAGTTTGGGTGAAATACTGGACATTTAAGATATTTTATTTTCCTAGAGGTAGGAAATCCATGTAAAGCAACACACTTGCCTGAAAGACGTACAGTCCAGATCCAGTTTAATCGAAGACTGGGGAATTTTTTCTTCCATGAAGGGGCTGATACCACCAATTGTTGAATTTTAGGAACGGGTTTCATCCATCAGATTAAAGGAGCACTCCCTCCCCACTAACTGCAAACAGTGAAGAAAAGTGGGTAGATGTCTGTGCAGCTGGGGACAGCTGGGATGAGAGGACAAACTTGGTCTGACTGGACCTTGCTTTGCCTCTATACCAGATCATTAGTGATAGCTACTTGCCATCCAGCTGGTCAGTAAGCCTTCCTCTGAGAAATCTTTTGACAGTCCTAAATCAGAGGGGTCTACATCACTGCTCATTAGCCCAGCTGGTGCTTTTGCTGCATTTTTAGCAGAGAAGCCAAGAAAAGAGTGAGATCTCACTTCTCAGGGATTAGTCCTCCAGGGCTTGCACACACAGATTTGCCTCATCTGTCCTACAGGTGACGGACGGATGGTCATGACTAAGCATTACACCTGCCTGAATTAGGAAACACTTCACTTCGGTGAGGATGGAAACCACTAAATCTCAACTGGGAGGTAGCAACTGAGAGAAGCCAGGTACAGCAGGAAGTAAAACAGATTAGCCATGGTTTGTACTTACCATTTGAAATAGCCTCAGTGAGTGCACACATGGTGAGGTTCTGGGTACTGAAGAGAAGTGCTGGATTTTCTGTGCACCTCTTCCCTGCGCTGAGCAGTAGCAACTTCCAGCCAAGCGGCTTGAGGTGCTTTAAGACAAAGAGACTGTAGGTTCACAGAAAACAGGTTTCAGGGCTGTCAGTCTGGCTTCTTTCCCTGTCCAGAAAAGCTATTTCAAAGACAAAGACAAGTACAGATCAGTTCAATAAAACAAAATTGGAATACGAGCCAGAGGGGCAGTTATTGCTCATTCTCACCTGGCAGGAACAGAAATGATATGGAACAGGGACTTTGAGAACTTCAGCCATTTGACTGCATGACTAAACTGTACAAAGTGACTGATGTGGAGACTGAGTAGGTGTGACGGTGGCATGGATAATTGCGCGTGCAAAATAGATAATGAAGCTCTTGTATGACCTGTGCTGGTCACTGTGAAGTTGCACAATTTTCATGGTAACTAGAAATGCAAATGAAGAAGGCACTCTGCTCCTCAAATTTTTCCAGTGGCTGGTCGTTTGTGAAGCTCCTCCTGGGATTTTGCAAGTGGTGTTGTCAAAAGCCTTCAGCAATGACCTCTTTCTGCAGCAAAAAAGTTAACAGGAAAATTTACAACTGCTTTCAGTGAACACCTTACAAAAGTCAACAAGAAACTGCAATTTCTTTCCAATGTAAAGGTCATTTAGCATTGGATACAGGCATTTTAGTGTGCCAAAGGAGCCAGAATATCCTGTCCCAACATGCCCGTCTTTTACCCAAGAAAAACCATGATTGGTGTGACAAGTTGTAACAGACAAACAGCTACACTCTGCCATTCTTCTGTGTGAAAAACCCCTTTAGCCCCTTACTTTATCAGGCCTAAAGTCATTCCTTTGGCAATAATATCAACAGAAACCTCTGCATTTTTCTTCCAACAGTTAAATTATTTATGAGCTTTGAAAAGAATCCCACTTTGTCTTCTAACCCTAGTTTTGCATATATACATGTCTTTTTCCATGTTGACCCCTGTGAATTCTTCAGCTAAAATATGCATTCATTAGAAAAACATTTCAGGGTATTTTTTTCTCTCCTCTTTATCTACTTGTTTGAATATGTTGTAAAGTTGATTAATGCTGCATTCTAATATCTTTTTTTTTTTTTTTTTTTTTTTTTTTTTTCTGGAGCTCTTTTTACCTGCCTCAAACAAAAAATAAAACTCAAAAGCCAAACAACACAAGTTGCAATGTCACACCTTCACAACCCTTTCCTTTCCTTGGCCATCCGTTGTTCCTCTTCTAAGAGGGTGGACACATGGGCAAAACTTGTGTCAATGAACAGACAGAGTCATGGGTTTCTTCTAAAGCCCCCTTCCTTACGCTTCCGGTAACCTGCTTAGTTTTTAGCATCTCTCTGACTAGAATAGTTTGGGGAGATTTATGACAGCAATTCTTCTGGTTACTTTCACGATGTGTTTTGCACTATTCTCATCTATTGCTCTGCCAACATGCATCATTTATTTAATACCAGTCAGTAGCCACATTAAACTTTTTTTTTTTTTTTTTTTTTTTTGAGGACATTTCCTCCTGTACCTGGGGAAATTGTGCAGGTAAATAAAGTCTGAGCCAACATTCTTGGACCTGCCTTTTCCGCCTCCATCCAAAGCTTTCCATGGGCATCAATCGTCCTTGAACCAGGATTCTTCTCATTTTAATTATGCTAATATCACCATAATTTCATTCTTGTTAACAGCAATTGAGTTTCAGTCTCTGCAGATGGTGGAGCTGGACAGTTACCAAGTCATATGCTATCTTGAGAGGAGTGTATGGACCAGTGCTTAGCCTATGGCAGTGTTACTCATCGTTTCTGGGTTGTATCGCTTCACTTTACCCATTTGTGAAATGACATATGCCTTTGCCTCATATTGGTTTTGAGGTTCACAAAGGAGGTTTTTAAAAATACAAAAGAGACTCCATTGTCCAACTACTTTATTCTTGTTAAAATACTACCTTGTCTGCTTTGGTAACTTCAGGTGAAAGCTATATAGGAAATATGTTATCGATTTAAAGTGTGACTACAAAGAAGATGGAGGCTCTCTCTTCACACGGAGACACATGGAGAAGATAAGGGAGCTACAAGTTGCACCAGGAGAGATTTAATCTCTATATAAGAAAGAAATTTTTTACAGTGAGAATAATCAATCACTGGAACAACCTCTCCAGGGATGTGGTAGAGTCTAAATCACTGGAGGTTTTCAAGATGCAATTGGACAAGGTGCTAGATAATCTCATCTAGGTTCCCTTTCCCTTGAAAGGTTGGACCAGGTGATCTTTCAAGGTCCATTCCAACCTGGGATGCTCCATGATTCTATGATTCTATGATTGCTATAGATGTGCGTATGACACTACTATGGACACCACGCCCCTGAACTTCCCCAACAGAGCAGGTATAGAACCCAAATCACAGCAATGCTGATGGGAAGGGACCTCTGGCAGCTCTGTCTTCTGCCTATGCCCCTTGTTATTCTCATGAAATAAAACTATCAAAGGCTCTGTAGGTAGATTTGCACAACCTCAATTATACCTATGTTGTGGGACAGGCATCCAATGCAGCCCTCTCCTCATCATTGTCCAATCTGGTAGATCTACAAGGGCTTACTGCATCACCTTTCTGGACTGGGTTTCTTTTCAGGAAAACCAGTGTGGGTAGGGACGGTGCTGAGCACAAAAGTATTTACCCAGAGAAGTGCTGGGGTGCACAGAGGAGCAAGGACTTCAGTGCACATGGTGGGGAACTACTCTGCCCCACACAGTAGTTCCAGTTCCACCCAGAAGTGGTTTCCCACATGCATAGTGGATAGCTTATCACTGGCTGCCCTCATCAGGCCAAGTCCAGCCTTACTACCTGTGAATTGAAGCCAGGACATGATGCATGCACAGCCCTGATTCTAGAACTCATCTCTAAGCTGAGAGAAGGGTGACTTGAGGAACGGTCACTACCCTTGACTGACATGCAGGGAAGCTTGAACTTAGACCTGGCTACAGGTCAAAAATCAGTACAGTGTAGACCAAACTGCACCAGTCCTGCAGGAAGGGCTTGACATTGTGACTGCAAGCATGAAGAATGATATTACATGGATTCAATGTTTTTTTTAATGCTAGGTACAAAGTCTGGTATAGCTGATAGAAATTATGATGGACTATTGCAGCCTTCTGGGCTGGAGAACACATTAAAATCTCTTCAGGAGATGATATCTGACCAGATTCTGGTGCAACCGTTGCCCCTTCCATTTGACAGCTGACTTCCCTGATACTCTGGTAAGACACAGACGATAGCTGCACAGCTGAGGTAAACATGAAATGGTCTCTGACAGCCCACAAGAGTCACTGTTTTCCCATCCCGCTATGCTTAGAACACCTTAATTCAGATGGCAGTCTAGGATCCCAGCCAGACGTATCTTCCCCAGGCATTCAAAGCGTGCAGGGAATGAAGAGGCATACTGTAGTTGGAAGGGTGGGAAAGTTTCGCTCAGATTTTGTGTTGCAGCAGGTCTTCTGCAGACACCTTTAGGATATAGCTTTAATTCATGTCAAGGACTTCGATATTCTTTAATAATTTCATATCTTTTGTAAAGGGAAAGAACTAATTCAGGTACAACCATATGCAATGATGATAGTGAATAAATAATCTACTAGTGCTCAAAAGCTGGGAAAGGTGTGACATGAAAAGCAGCACAAAACCAACCATCTTTGTCTTAGGTGTAAACCAGTGGAATGTGTGTCTGCACTTTGGGGTAGCTAATTTGGTGGGAAATGAATTAAAACATGAGAGAGAGTCACCTTTTAAGGGCAAAAGGTCTTGAATTCTGCTTGCTGATCAGGATGACACCAGTATTTATGCTGATGGCCAGTAAGGGCATTTCTGACTCCAATTTCATTTTCAGAAAACATTGTTACCTCACGGTGTGTTATTTGAATCAGCACACATCACCAGAGGTTAAATAAGATGGTTTCTCCACACTCTGCAACGGAGTACCGACACTTACTAAATTATGCTGTTAAATACGGTAGTATGGCTATAAAATACAATGAAGGCCCATGGAAAGATGCCAGCCCTTTTCTGAGAAAGAGAGAGCACTTTTTGGAACATTGCCTGTGGCCTGTAATTTTAACTTCCTCCCACTACAGTGTGAAGTGACATGAAAGGACTTGTAAATTCAAGTCCAGGAGACTGGTGGGGATTTGAAGGAGTAAAGCTAAAGTTAGATCATCGGTGGTAGCATTTGACCTACGTGGACTTTGTGGGGAAAGAAGGAGGGAGCCAAATCTCCCACACTTCCCCCTAGCAGACTTCACTGGAAAAAAAATTGAATTCCATCCTGCAAAACGTACATTTTTCAGCCCAGATGGGGCCAAAACGTTCAAAATATAGAAACTTTTAATGGAGGAAAGCGTTGATTCACAAGCAGTAAAACTTTCCAGAAAAGTTGCCAACTAGCAAGATATTTAATTATTTCATGGGAAATAACATTCAGTGAAGGAGAAGGATCAGTGGCAGAGGATAGAAGCATGACTTACACAAACTGAGGCTCCTGTCAAATACTGCAGCAACTTACGTGGACCCTGACACATGCAACCAACAACAAAGTCCTTTAAGTCCAGCAGGCTCAAAATGATTTTTTTTTCATATTAGTAATCACCAAGGAGTTGAAGGATGGAGGAGGAGTCAGGATTGACTTTTCTTTATGGAAAATATTT
>NW_008825501.1:4223885-4224780 GCF_000699105.1 Pygoscelis adeliae
TTTGTCCTTCTTCAGTGGCCATAATCTGACTTGTCACGCTGTATGGGTGCATAAAACCCTTCATTGAAGGGACACAGACCAAATGATGGTGCCTGACCCACAAAGCTTAAAGTCTAACTGAGGAACAACAACAACAAAAACAACAGATGTCAGGTCAACAACTGTGTAAAACAACAACTATTCAGGTCAACAGAGAAAAACCCTATGACAGTACCTGACAAACAAGAGATACAATACACTGCCTGCCTGTTTGCTACCACATTTCTACAGAGGATGTTAGTTTACTAGAGGAAAGATGAATCAGAGATACAGAATTATGAGGTGGAGATGGGTAAGCAAAATTCCATGGAATTTGTCTTCCTAGGTCCATACGTTATCTTCATGTATTTCTTATATTCCTGCACCTATAAATTTATACACAAATCTAGCATTCAGTTAATCTCTGGAAATCATAGAATCATTAAGGTTGGAAAAGACCTCTAAGATCATCGAGCCCACTAACCCATGTCCCTAAGCACCTCATTTACACGTCTTTTAAATACTTCCAGGGATGGGGACTCCACCACTTCCCAGGGCAGCCTGGTCCAATGCTTGACAACCCTTTTGGTGAAGAAATTTTTCCTAATATCAAATCTAAACCTCCCCTGGCACAACCTGAGGCCGCTGCCTCTTGTCCTATCACTTGTTACTTGGGAAAAGTGACCGACACCCACCTCGCTACAACCTCCTTTCAGGTAGTTGTAGAGAGCAATGAGGTCTCCCCTCAGCCTCCTTTTCTCCAGGCTAAACAACCCCAGTTCCCTCAGCCGCTCCTCAGAAGACTTGTTCTCCAGACACTTCACCAGCTTCGTTGCCCTTCTCTGGACACACTCCAGCCACTTGACGTCCTTGTAGT
>NW_008825501.1:4227345-4227561 GCF_000699105.1 Pygoscelis adeliae
ATCCCTCTCAAGGAGCACCACCAATTCATGAGAGAGAATCCTTCTCCCCTGTGAGACAGCTGAACTCCATCTGTCGCCAGCAGCCCCGGTGCCGTGTAAACCTCCCCATGATTATAAAAGCCAAAATTCCACCGACGGCACCAGCCCCTGAGCCACGTGTTGATCAGGTGTGTTCTCCTGTTCCGTTCAGTGTCCTTCCCTGCCACTGTAGGGATT
>NW_008825501.1:4227626-4238003 GCF_000699105.1 Pygoscelis adeliae
GATCACTTCTGGACTTCTCTCTGCAACCTCATCACTGCCAGCCTGTACAACCAACAGCGGGTAGTAGTCCGAAGGCCGTACCAGACCAGGGAGTTTCCTAGTAATGTCTCTAACCCGGGCCCCAGGGAGGCAGCAGACTTCCCTGTGGGATGGGTCTGGTCGGCAACCACTCAGCTTAAAACGTGTGTCCTTAGTTGTCTTGGGTGTAGCCTTCTTGCAGATGGTCAAAACTGGAGAGCAGCAGAATTTTCTTAGTGACAATGTTTAAACAGAGGAGATCTTTAACTTGCCCAAAATGCCCTGTATTCATTTGCTGGGCCTGGTGTTAGCTGGAATTGACTCTTCGTTAAACACTGTCTCTAGAGCAAACTAATTTTGAGGTATGATATTCAAATTCATTACAAATTCAGGACAGCTCTGATGGCTGCAGAAACTCTTCACAGGGTTCCTAGGGATAACTGTCAGCAAAGCTCAGAGCTACCTTATTCCAGCAACCTACTTCTTAAAACTCTGTCCAGTCCAGGCACATGTGGACAGTGATTGCCAGAAGTACTTCTTAGGAAAAGGATTTGAAACGAGCTATTAAGGTTACTGATACAGGGTAGCATTGAGAGCTCATGCCCAGCCCCTCCTGCCATTATAATGGAGGAAAATAGCGCTAGAAGGTGCTTTGCCTTAGTGCCAGGATCCCTGACATTTTCACAAAACATGCACATACCACACAGGGAAACACCACCATCTTCCAAAGAGTCCAGGCTCTGACGGGTGGACCTGAAATGCAGCAAATGGCATTAAGGAAGATGTTAAGCCTTGTCACCCAAAATAAAGGTTATACCAAACAGAATTGCCCATGCTAGCAGTGTAGGAGTCACTTTCCTTCCCTCTCTTTAGCTTTTTCCTTATCTCCACTGCACTCGTGGAGCAAAATTTTCAGTGCAATTGGTCACAGCAGTTCAGCTGGGGACAGAGAAGAGTATCAGGAGTGGAACAAAGTATGCAGGAGGGTCCTTTTTACATTTTCAGAAACACAGACTATATTTTCTCCTTTCCCTCAGGCTCTGTCACTTCACTTTTGACTCCTACAGGTAGCACCTGGAGAGCAAAGAAAGTGGGGGAGAGGTGTAAGAAAGCTGAGCCGTATGCCTGGAGGAGAACAGGGATTTGGGGCACTGGCAAATGAGCTCTGCAAACATTGCCATGGTGTCCTCAGGTCCTGCCACGTGCTCCTGTGTCCTCAGCCCCTGCCACGGGCTACCTCACACATCAAGGGTGGTGGAGGGTCCTGGAGTGCTGACCAAGGCAAATCGATAAGATGTCAGACTGCTAGAAACAGGCAGAGGTTTCCCTCTCTGCTGCAGGGATGAAGGGTTGGTAATAAACCGCTGGGGATAAATGGCAGTACCTTCCATCACCAGTGTCTACTCCATGAGCAGCTGTTGGACCATGACAGTGAGGGCAGAGAGAGGGATTTAGTGAACAACTGTGGCCTCCCTGACAGCATGCATCAAAAACACTCCCCTACACCAGCCAGGACAGGACTGCTTTTGGTCCGTGGTTTGTCTGGCTGTAGCATGTCAGTTATTTCTCTACCTCATACTTCCCAACTCAATCATTTCCTTTTAGCATGACTCTTTTTCCTCCACCTCCTTCCCCCCATTATAAATATATGAGTATGTGTGTTTCTTATTTTTTATGTGATCACTCTTAACTGCAAAAAAAAAAAATCTCTTGACATAAATCCTTTTGGCTGGGGTTTCTTGACAAATATGTGTTAGTTTTTCTTTCTCTCTCATACCTCTCTCCTCTCCACAAACTCTCAGCAAGAGCTTCTGCAAACCCTCAGCTCTCAAGTCCTCTTCATGAAGCACCTCAGGAGAAGTCACTGTGCTGAAGCTGGGGCAGGAGAACATTTCCTCTGCCTGTGGAGAGTGCATAGGACAGGGAGTAGGCATCTGCAGCATACTCTGTAGATATTTTGGTTTCCTCCATTGCATACATCCCGCCAAGCACAGCTGCGGTGAAAACGGTCCCACCCAGCTTCCAGTGCCTACACCTGAGCCTGAGGTCTACACCAGCATTTGGGTCAGCAGATCTCTCTAGTCAGCGGACATAGCTGCCTCATCTGACAGCATGCATGAAACCTGTGGCAAAGAGCAGAACTGAGCCCCAAACCTTTGCATGCTTCTTAAGTGCTGCAGCCATGAGGCTGCTCCCTTATGCTCTTCTTTGCTGCAGGTTGAGATGCAACATTGAACTGTCCATCTGAACTGACACTTGCTCGGAGGATTCAGCACCAAGTTGGCCCATGCAGTGTAAGTCTGCGTCCAGGCGCTTCCCTCTACATGCTAGAGTTGACAGTAAGGCAGAGGGGAGGCAGAACAAGTACAGCATACAGAGAGAGAAAAGGAGGTCCTCACCCCTGGCATCGAGGGGTTAATGGAATTGCTCTGGGTCCAAGTGGATCCAGTCAACAATTTTGAATCCCCTACAGAAATTCAGAGTGAACGTAGACCTCACTGGCACAGAGGAAGGAAGCAGAGGAAGGGTTTTGCTGGGATACATGTGTACCTAAATTCTGGGCAGTGACTGAAGGAAATGCCTAAATTTCCTGTCTAGTCAATGGGGAGGGACAGGTGTTTTTCAAGGCTTCAGAGAGATTTCTGTTACTTAAGCTGGCAGACAGGATCTTGAAAAAACACCCTCTCAGATGGCTGGCTAACAAATATCAATGCCTCCATGAGTGCAATGGCTTCACTAGCTACCTAAAATACAGATGCAAGCCTGGTGCCTAAGCTAGGCAGACCTGTTAATACTCGGCTTCTGTATTTTAACCTCACCAGAAGCTCCTGTTATGGTGAAATATATGGGGCAGCAGAGCATGGCAGCAGACCTAAAGCTCATAGATCATGGAGTTAAATATCCTACTGTGGGCTAAAAGTGAGTGCACACAGCTTCAGCCCACGTGTTGGTTGAAGTTATGAGCACGCTAGAAAAGGGGATTTATAATGAGAATGGCAATTCAACCTCAATTATAGTGTGCGACTGTCTGCACACTATAAACTGGAGGCTTAATAATGAGGTAAGTAGGCTGAAGGAAAGAATTTCATTGTGTCTGTTTCACAGCCTGGAATTCTTACTAAATTCATCAGATCACTTGAGTTCTCCTGACAACTGTAGCAATATAACTAATTTTAAAGGGGTTTATTGTACATTAAGACTGCAACAAAAGATACAGTCAGAGAAAAACCTCATAGCAAAAGACAACTCCAGATTGAGGTCTATAATGTATATGAGATTTGAAAGAAGTAAGTGCTAAAAGATGTAGACAGCAGTTTTTCAGGGTCCTTAACCTTGATGAATAAATGAATAAAATCCCTTAAAAAATTGCAGTGTTTCTTTCAAGTGATTTCCAGCATGTTAATGATCAAGAGAAGCTGAGAAAATTGCTGGGAAAGGAGATGACTTTCCTCAATATGCTCTTACCACAGAGACTCTGAGACAGACCTGAATTGTAAGCAAATAATATGCATTGCAAAATATGACAGAGGAAGCGAAGAACAGAGGCTCTTTAGCTATCCATAATACATTTGCATACAGGTGTGTTGACTGCAGGACTTTGTGATGTTGCCAAATCAAAGCTTTAATGGAGACTTGGAGCTTTCCAGTTCTTCCATATGCGGGTACTTAGACAGGGCTCTCCTGTATCATATTTGCTTACCTTACTACCCCAAAAGAAAGAGCATAGGACCCAAATTGAAAGAGGGCTCAGAAAATACACAGAAGCCTTTATCTACCACCCTAAGCATCCCACTCACCATGTACAACCCCCCACCAGCTAATACCGAATGCCAAAGGGGCCTGAGTTGCCCACCTACATCATTTCTATCAGCAAAGTCTCCTAGGTATTGCTGGAAAAGTTAAAGACACACCAATAGAAAGCATAGCATCTCACCCCTCAATGCAAGTCCACAAAGGAGGCATCTCGCCACCTTCTGCAAGACAGGAAGGGAACCTCTAGTTGGTGTCTTGGCATGGCCTTGCCCCAGCAGGCACTGAGGACTGGAGGAAGGTGCAGCTGAGACAGGGAGCATCAGGCACGGATGGGGAACTTGGCTGCTGAAAATGTGGGTGCTCCCAGATTAAACAAGCTGTCAAAAGAAATGGCAAATGAGAAAGGGGTGCTGAAGAGTGAAATTTTCAAGGTATCATCTCCAGCAATGTTTTCACCTCTCAATTTTACTGGCTGACAGTGCTTGCACACAATGCTCTTGTCTCTCCCTGTCTTTGAACCCTCTCCAGCACCCACATCACCCACACACCCCTTTTCTCTCCTAGACCCACCAACCTCTAGCTAATAATGTAGCTGATTAGATCTTTCATCATTTTTATTGTTATCCACCTGCAGATTAATAAAAGAGCTCTCCAGCTGTTTCTGGCTGACCACATTCCCTAATTTATCATTTAGGCTTCACCTGAAATACTTCCATGTGACACGTGGGGAGAGTTGCAGTCCCTCCCAGCCAAGTATATCCGTGAGAAAGTGCAGCACAATGGTCCTCAGTGATATAGCCCATATTCTCACCACACAGAGCAGAACTTAACACTCTGCAACCAAGCCGCTAAAGCAAAATTACCAGAGATTGGTACCAGAGGCACAGAGGTGGAAAAATGGGGGTTTAACTCCAGTTCACTGGAACACACTGCTTCATACCTGTACTGTCTCTTAATACAAGGGAACCTGCTTTTAAAGCACTCCAGATTTTCTTTTTAAAGACAGTAATTACAAGGGTGACTTAACATGGTCTCAGGGACTATTCTGCAAGAATTGGAAGACTTGATCTCTCAAAAGTCAAGAAGCTAGAGGAATCATGAGACCAGCAATGGATATTTTTTTTCCTATCCCCTTCCCCTTCTCCTTGCCCTTCCCTTCCCTTCCCCTTCTCCTTGCCCTTCCCTTCCCTTCCCTTCCCTTCCCTTCCCTTCCCTTCCCTTCCCTTCCCTTCCCTTCCCTTCCCTTCCCTTCCCTTCCCTTCCCACTTTTCATGGTACTGATTTAAAGAATTCCAAAGCTCAAATGTCTTGCAGTCAAAAGGAGGATTTGAGCCCACAAATGCAAACACAATCTTCTCAAAATCACACAACTCTATTGAACTAATGGTGTCATCCATTTACTTTGAGCACATGACATTCCCTAGATGAAGATAGGTTCATCTTTGGCCAGTGTTATACTGGGGGTAACTGAGACCTATTCACTATTTTCCAACCCAAAGTAAGAAAAAAAGTGAAAAAATTCTGTAAGCTAGACATTTTTGTAGGATTTTTCATGTTTTAAAGTGAACAACATAAACAGTTTTCAAAATACCGACAGAGGAAACAAAACAAAAAAGGTAAACAACTTTTTATTAAATAAAAAATGGAAAAATTCTACAGAACGGATAATGTTTTATAGAAAGACTGCGTTTAATGAAAAAGTCCATTTTCTGCTGAGAAATATTTTCAGGGGATACATTTCAGTCAGGACTGTCAGCTGTTACTTGCCTTTCAATCACCGACGGATGCCCTAGCTCACATCCCCTGTGCTAGATGCTGTGCAAAGGCGCAATAAGGAACCTTTGGCTTACAGAGCTGGGATCTCATTTTGGGAAGAGCTGAGTGTAACAAGAAATGGGGTAGAGGTGCAATAACGAGATCCCAGGAATACAGCAGTCAACATGTAAGAACAACCCAAGGGTAGAACAGTTTGAAAACAAATAGCTGCCTCCCAGCCAGCTATACCATGCAGGTAACCTCAAAGATGTCTGGCATAGTCTTCAGTGGGGTCTTAAGAAAAGATTGAACTGGGAAAGTGACTGTGACCTTTCCAGGCAGTGCAGTGCCAGCGATGTACAGAAGGACGTGCAATGAGGATGGAGCAGGAACTAAAAGACCCTAGAGCCCTGGTAGCAGTCATTGGATTTGCACAGTGGGCAGACAGAGGAGATGTGAGCTGCCTCCTCTTCCCAGACACACATCCAGTTGACTTGCACTGCTGCTTGGTAAAGCGTAGCATCCTTATACCCTGTAATGCAAGGCCATGGAGAACTGCCATGACTGCTGGTCTCATTAGGAAAAGGTGAATGTATCTTTGTGCGAGCTGAGAACAAGCAGGAAAAGCACAGAGCTGTCAGTCTCTTCCAAGGAAAAACATTTTTGCTACTCCTTTGATATCCAAAATATTGACCTCACTTGGATCAGCTTCTGGTGCAGTTAAACATTCCTCCCTTCTTTCTTTCATTTTTCCCTATTCCTGTGTCTCATCCTCATTTTCATCTGAACTATCCAAAATAAGATTTTTTGTGAACTGAAGAAGCAAGACTGATTTTGCATGTTTTCATGACTCAAGGCAAAGTCTGTGTGTGTGTGTGTGTGTGTGTATGTGTGTTTATGTGTTTATGTGTGTGCCCGCCCTTCATTGTCTTACAGGGATTCTGTGCTTACCGTGACCTATCCATCAGCAGGAGGAGACAGAGGGAATAATACTTGTGAGCATCAGTAGCAGCTTAGAGACCTTTCCTGCATGCAGATGCCCACCTTCACAAAACATGCAGGACCTTAGTAACTTTCAGATTTCTTTCTCCTCTAGCTAAAACTTCTTCAAGGGGGTTAAACATTGAAATGAGAAAGGTACCAAGCAGCAAACCGGCACATGCAGTACAATTGCATTAACCCTTCCATCCTTAAGAAGCCAGACCTTGGTGACACACATCCCCTCTTCCATCTGCCCGACAGTCAGTTCGTGCATCCTGCCTGGCTGCCTCCAGACCCCAGTTATCTTACATCCTCCATCAGCCTCACCTCTTCCTCCCTTCCCCTTTACCCCTCCAAAAGCCACCTGAGACAGAAAACAGCAGTTAAAAAGATTATCAGGAGACAGTTTCTGGAACAGAGACCTAAGCAACAAGTCTCTCATGAACAAGTGATATTCTGCCCAGCCAAGACCAAAGGAAACCCTGACAAAGTCAGCCTGCACTGAACAAAATGCAGCTCCGCTTAGCTTCCTCAGGCCAGGGAGGACATGGGTGTAATTTGCAGCTCACAGCCCAGCTCTGCAGTGACAGATGCTGCCTGGAACTGAAGGAGAAATGATGATGCAGGGCCGTTTCCTTCGAGACGCTGTTCGGTCACCATGGAGGCAGGCAGCGCACTCTCAACAAGTTTATCTGCAAAGTAACATGAAAATTCCTCACAGCGGGAGAGATTTGATGGGATGTGCCTAGCACAGCTTTATAAAAAGGTTTCTTCAAATGCTTCCAAATCCAATGCATCTTTCTTGCTTTATCATCCTTTTCAACATCTTTCTTTCTCTCGCTTTTTCTTTTTTCTAACGCCTCCACAAGACACGTTTCTCAACATCAAAGCACATTCTCATACAGCTCAGTTTTTTCCTCTGAATTCACTCTTGCAAAGTCCAAACCTACTAGTACTCTCCACACCCAGCAACTTAGGAGCAATACTTGTCTCTGCATGAAATCTCCTTCAAAGTCTGGGCAGTATTGACGTCCTAATGTAGGGACCAAGATGCTTTATATACACCTGGGTGAATTCCTCTGAGACAGAGCATTTGTTTTTGATATTCCTGCGGACTCCGCTGTGCCTGGGCTAAATTTTGATGACTGTCCCCTCCATGCATTTTTCCTCCCTCCCCAACCAAACCAGAGGTGCACACCAGATATTTCTAGGCTGCACACAGGATGCTCAGCCCAGACAAACAAGTGCTCTAGCTCTGTGCTGTTATCACCACAGAGATGCCTTGGTCCTATGGCCACTGCACTGCCCTGTAGGCAGCCTGACCTCAGGTAACCTGCAAGTCCCCTCTGCCATAATGGCAAGCAATGGTCAAGTCTTTCCAGACCAGTTTCATGACCAAGCACAGCACACCCAGCCTACCCACACACCAGGGCATGGTTGAGTGCATGCTGAAGGTGTTGCAACCGTGTGTTTCTTTCCCATGTGGTCCTCAGGTTTCCTCAGGTGACAGTTTCCCTAGGAATATGTGTCTACACAGCTGGTGTGAAGGCAAACTTGGATGCAAGGACAGGTCAAAGCCTCTAGTCCCATGCCCTCAAAGCTGAGTATCTGCTGTTAAAACTACTCTTCCTCTCCCTGATTTCTTCCATTTTAAGGAAGAGCTCAGCCATGCTCCATCAAGCTCTAGGAGCATGAGTGTGTTTGCATGGCATAGGTAGGAAGATTTTTGAAGCCCAGCACTGATCAGCAACTGTATTCCAGACAAAACTGCTTCATACAGGTCTGCTTTCCTAGTGCATTGTTATCATTAAAAACACCAAGGCAAGACCTACAGGATCTTTTCACTGTCTTTAAAATCCAAACCTGGATCCCAACCGGATGTTAAGAGAGCCTTCATCCCCAAACCCTTCTCCTCTGTCCTGATCACAGCACATGACTTGGCTTTGTCACTCTAGTGTCTTCATCTCAGGAAAACAGGTTTCTTTTCCTGCCATCCTCACGTAGCAGAGTCTTACATCTCCTCTCCTTGGCACTGGCACTGCCAGTGGGGGACAGGCTGGGCACAGGAGCAGTGTCCATGCAGCTTTCTCCACCTTTTGGCAAATTCCAGTTGGCAATTGGCCATGGGAAAGACAGAAAATGAGCTAAAGGATGTATATTCACTTTCCTCAGTGTGTAAAGTGCTGTGAGTGTTGGGGCGGCAATGGGAGAAGAGAAGGTGAGAGGAGCGTTGGAACTGTGAAGTTTGAAGGTGAACAAAGTCTTTATATCTGGATTAGTGGAGTCCTGGGGCCTTCAAAAATAGTTAAAATTCCCTTTTTTGAGTAATGGAGAAGTAGTTTGCATTGATCTCAAGAATTTGCTTATGGTTTTCCCTGGAGTTCAATGTACTGGGGAGTGCAAAGCTGACACAGCTCAAAAGTTTTATGAACCTCAGGTAACAGCGTGAAAGGAAATTTTAATAAATATTACATTTATTTAAATTTAATTTTTTTTCCTTGTTAATAATAAAAGCCAACCTTGGTCTTCTGGGCTTTTCTCATATGCCTGCTTAATACAGCAGCCAAATCGTGGAATTATTTATATTTTAACTTCATTTTCAGTAAATCGTCAATCATTCACCTTTCAAAAGCATTAAATTCAGAGACGAACAGCAGGGGAGAGGGAGCCTGAAAAATAAATATTGACTTTCAGGGGTTTGTTTTGTGGGTTTTTTTTTAAACACAGGGTTAGAAATAGAAGCTGTTGTGGGTGATGAGTAAAAGCACAAAAAAAGGAAAAGACATTTGTGCCTATAGATTTCTTCCCATCATAGACCTGCAGCTCTATTTCTTCTTCATTTGCAGGAAGCCACAGTTTGTGGCGCCCCACTTGGGTAGTGGCCTTTGCTGGTTTAAAGAGGCACTTGGCTGAAAATCTGGGGTCTGGTCATCATTGGGTGTCTTACAGAAGACACATGCTACTAGCCGTGGATACTGGTATTTTGAGCAATAGCTGAGATCCCAAGGAAAACCCAAGCAAAAGAGGCATGGTAGAGTTGAGAAATCCATCAGGATTGCCATATAGCGGACCCTTATGCAATGCAAAGACTCCAAAGATTCTTCCTTTTAAGTTCAGCAGCCCTGATAAGCCCTGCCTAAAGATAATGACAGACTCTTGCTACTGGTCTCTCCTGTCCCCTGGGACAGAAGGACCACAGTCAACCAGCTGTCCCCTTGGGTGCTCTAGAAGCCTTCTGTAGGGTTCTTGCCTTCCTGTGAATGAAGGCACCTCTTCAATCCCCAAGTTACATCTGCGACCATGTAACGATCCACCCTCCGCACCAATCTCCCCTGTTACTCCACCTTCTGACCTACCTGAAATCCTAGCCCTTGTGGGCTAAAATGCAGCAAGAGAGGCTACCCACAGCCTGTCAACTATGTGGAGAGCAGGCAAATGCCGTACATCATGTGTTGTGCTTGTGACCACTTCAGGGACTACTCTAGTCAGAGCTAAAGACTACAGCAAAAGCCCAGCCTGCAATCTTGGACATCACACGTCACAACACCACAGTGAGTCACCTGACAATTTGGGTTCAACTACAGTTGTACAGTCTTGATTCAAAGACATCAGGAGATGAAATCCCTACTAAGATCTTTGGCAATTTGTTCCCAGAGATAATGATGAAGCTGGTGAAGGGTCTAGAGCACAAGTCTTCTGAGGAGCAGCTGAGGGAACTGGGGTTGTTTAGCCTGGAGAAAAGGAGGCTGAGGGGAGACCTTACTGCGCTCTACAACTACCTGGAAGGAGGTTGTAGTGAGGTGGGTGTCGGTCTCTTCTCCCAAGTAAAAAGTGATAGGATGAGAGAAAACGGCCTCAAGTTGAGCCAGG
>NW_008825501.1:4240080-4249543 GCF_000699105.1 Pygoscelis adeliae
AGGTAGATGTGTAGATGTGGTGCTTAGGGACATGGGTTAGTGGTGGACTTGGCAATGCTACGTTAACGGTTAGACTTGATGATCTTAAAGGTCTTTTCCAACCTAAACAATTCTATGATTCTATGAAAACGGGTGCCTGGATTCCTGCTCACATCTATTTGTGTTCAGCTTGCAGGCACTGGTCTGTCTTGTGCCTTTCTTTCTCTTTCAGATTAGAGTCCTTTTATAGCAGGTGCATACACACAGCAAGCTGCCACTTGAGCTTGTTGATGAGCTGAACAAATTGCTCTCTTGGAAGCATTTTCTCCAGCCCAGATTGTGTGGGCTTCTGCATCCTCTCCAATTTCTCATTGTCCCTGACAAAGCACATGTCTCCGAACTGGAGATGGGATTCTGTTATCATCTGTTCCCTTGTGACTTACACTGAGCTAAAATTAGTCCTGTCCTTTCAACAGTCTCCTTCAAGGTGGCATTAGTTGGTCCCACCACCATACTGAGAACACAGGTCCAGATGAAAGACCTTCCTTTAGGACCTCTCGATCTTCTTCAGAGTCATAGCCTTCCAGAGGGACTTCCACACACCACTGCACGCTGGGGGCTGGCCAGCTGGAAAGCAGCTTTGCAGAGAAGGACCTGAGGTTCCTGGTGGACACCAAGTTTACCATGAGCCAGCAATGTGCACTTGTCACAAACAAGGCTAACTGCCTCCTGGGCTACATAGGCAGATCGTTGCCAGCAGGTGGACGGAGGTGATCCTTCCCCTCTGCTCAGCACTGGTGAGACACATCTGGAGTGCTGTGTCCAGTTCTGGGCTCCCCAGTACAAGAGAGTACAAGACATATTGGAGCAAGTCCAGCAAAGGGCCACAAAGACAATGAATGAACTGGAGCATCTGACGTGTGAGGAAAGACCGAGAGCTGCGACTGGCCAGCATGTTGAAGGGAAGGTTCAAGGGGATCTTATCAATATGTATAAATACCTGGTGGGGGCGAGTAAAGAAGACAGATCCAGACTCTTTTCATTGGTGCCAGTGAAAGGACAAGAGGCACAAACTGAAATACAGGAAATTCCATTTAAATGTAAGAGAAAGCTTTTTTACTGTGAGGGTGCTAAAACACTGTAACAAGTTGCCCAGAGAGGTTGTGGAGTCTCCATCCTTGGAAATATTCAAAACACAACTGGACATGGTCCTGAGCAACCTGCTCTGGTTGACCCTATTCTGAGCAGAAGAGGCTGGAGCAGATGATCTCCAGAGATGCCTTCCAACTTCAGCTGTTCTGTGATTCTGCTGTTCACCACTCCATAGCTTCAACCTGTACTCCTGGTTCCTATTCTGTCTCCCAATTTGATGCTGTGAAAATGTATGCTCTAGGTGTCTGGACTACTGATGGACCCAGAGTCCTTTCCACCCATTCTCAAGCCATATTAAGCACTCCTCCAAACTTTAGGTTATCTGTACATTTTAGCCACCAGCGCTGTTTTTATTTATTTCCAGACCATTGATGGAAACATTAAATTGCATCTAAGCTATGACTGCCTTCTCAGGAACACCATAGAAAAGTGCTCATTAAACAGATTTCCTGCTCAAAATTTCTGTCCAATATCTGTCAACTATCTGTTGCTTAATCTATTGAATATTAGCACATAAAAACCCCATAGATTTCCAGTCCATATAGTCTCTACGTCCTTTTTCTATCCATTAACAGCAACAGATACCTATGAAATGACTGCAAGAACTGCAACAGGTCCACCCATCCCACACATATTCTTCCAGTTTCTGACAGCTGGATGTTTAGGAGTTCTTGTAGCAGTGGTAGCAACCAAACTATTGTGTCCTACAGCCAGCAGTGGACCTGAATTAGCCTACTTCTTTTTAACCTGTTTGCTCTTTAACCGTTCACTGTCATGATGAATTTTCTAACCTGATCGTATGCCCTGAGGAAAACTACTTCCCATCTTTTTTTTTTAAACTTGCATGATATTTTCACTGGATGTCCTCTCCTCTCTGTGGTATGGGAAGCAGTGAGTCATCTTGCCTTCTTCATGTAATCTCTAGCACTCAAGTTTTCATAGCCTTCCATTCAGGCCACCTTCTTGAGACTTGTCAATCACCTTGTGACAGACTTGTTCCCAGGGAAGACAGTCTGTCCTTCCCACTGCTTCCTCAGAGCTGGCATTAGACTTCTGCAGGTAGATAAGCAGGGCTTTGCCCTTTGCAGCCAGGGCTGCCACCCCACCCCACTGCCTTTCCAGCTCCAGCTGGCCTGAAACCACCTCTCCCTGGGTTGCATCCAGTTGGAACAACACATTTCCTTTGGAAGTGGGACAAGGAACCTCTCTGGTTCACAAGGAAACGGGGGCTGGAGCCCTTTGCAAAAAAGCATCTCCTTCCTTGCTGCCCTCTCCAGGCAGGCAGGCAGCAGCTCACCATGTGAGCAAGCAAGCAAAAGGGGAAACAAAAGTTAAACAGAGGTTAAAGGAATAGGAGAAGAAAAACAGATGACCCCCCGGAGTCTGGGGCCGAGCGGCACGAACAGTACGAGCCAGCTCATCCATGCACACTGCCCTTGCTGCCTTCCAGTTCCCAGGAGGGAGCCTAATAAATTTTACAAAAGAGCAAACAGCTGAAAAATGCTCGTATTTAAAAATATATTGAGAGAATTTGCATGTTGTTCCTTTTTGTGTGGGATGGCATTTATACACCCGGCGTTTCAGCAGCACCGCATCTCAGAGCACTTTACATAGCAATTAATTACACACTGGTAGTGGAGTGACTGTCTACAGGCAACCTCATCAGCCATTATCCACTCAGCAACATCCAGCATACAGCTGTGAACATTTACATTAGCGGAAAGTTGTCTCGGCTGCCATTAGTAGGGTGCGGGAATGTCAGGGAGGATTCTAAAGGGTCGTCTCACCCCCTGCTCCTTCCCAAAAAGCCTTTAACAGCTACTGTCACAGCTTTCACAGTCAAGCTTGTGACCCTTCCTTCGTTTCACCACAGCTTTGGACTGGGGAGATGTCATCAGCTTACAGCACACTGCAGTGCAGATCCTGCACCATAATGCCATCTTTTCCCATGATACGGGAAACACTCTTGGATGGGAGACTTCTGAGACTGCACATAAAAGTGCAAAAAAAAAATCTGTACAAGGGATAGCTTTATGGTATGAACTTTGTCCATAGCCTGTGCAAATTTCTTTTTCATATGCTTGGTGTAGCAAGCCACAGTGCAGCCCCTGTGCCCCAGGATTACTCTGAGCACTCCCCAGCTATCTTCATAAATCACCCCGGAAAGACACTGCGTATCTGAATGACCAGCTTCTGACAACTTCCATAGCCTCAACACTATTGCGAAGTACTTACTTTGCAATGCCAGATTCTCTCCTGAGTCCCTTTTTGCCCATGCCATGGCAAAACCATACGTGTTACTGCCACCAGGAGATTAGAGGAAGCCTGTTGGCAATGGGTAATGGGAAGAATCCCAGCAGTGCACTGACCTTCAGAGGGGACCTGAGGACAAGAGACTGATCAGCAGTCAGGAGATATTCTTGCTAGAGCTATAACATAAACTCCCAGACTACATCTTTACCACCAGAATGAACAGTTGCAAAAGTGTCCCTGGACATTAGAACTTGATCTTCTGTATTGTAAGTTGTGAAAACACTACCTGGCATGTTTTTGGCACAATCTAACTAGCATTTTCCCAAATGATGCCTAGACACAGCCTGGGAATTAGCACAGACTAGTGCCCATTCTCAGTAGGCAATTTGGATGCAACCCACCTTTTTTGGAGGGTGAGAGAATTTAATAGTACAGATGCAGGACATCCTGTGCCAGCTGGCCTCTGCACAAGAGAGCAGACCCAGCTACAGTTAATTTACAGGTATAGACGCAGCCTCAGAGTCCTGGACAACATCCAGCCGATGATTGCATCCTCCTCCTTTCAATTCCACCAACCTGAAATGCAGAACAAAGCCACAATGCTTCTAATCTTTAATTGCTGCTGTGTACCATTGAAATATTTCTGTCTTTGATCCTGGATAAGATGATTGAATTTCTGCAAGTTAAGGAGTGTATGAAGTCTTTGGGGTTCCTTTGGAGGGCCACAGGAGATGTGATTGCAGCACAAACCACTTGGGTCTCTTTTCTTTCTATCTTGTTTTTGTTTCATGTGTGCTAAAATTTTCAAAACAATACTTCATTTTGCAAGACGTGCATGTCTGTCTTGCTGAGCCCACCAACCAGCTCTGGTCACCAGAAGACTGCGGAGAACCAACAATCAGAATCATTATTGTCATTTGGCAGATAACAAATCTTATCCAAGCTGGAGATATAAGAACAATCTACAAACCTGTGTCATGGTAGCACAGATCTCTTTCCAGTTTATGATTTATAAGAACACAAGTTGGATGGATGGGAAAAAAATTAATGGACTTGTGAGGGTAAATATGTCTTCTTACAAGTGCTGTCTTTGGTGTGCAAACTCATCTCTCCAGCTTTGGGCTTCCTCTCACCAAAAGGCCAGTAAACCAGGGTGCTGGCAGCATGGGACCATTGCCTGAATGCAGAACACGTCTCCCTGCTCAACCCTCCTGTCTATCCAGTCCACAGCCTGCACTTGCTGTCCAGGACTGCAGGACCTGTGGCACTAAAGGTGAGCAGACACCAACTCATCCCAGACCCTTTCGCAAAGAGGAGAAGGCAATCAATGTTTCAGTGATTGGAGAGGGGGGAAATTCTTCCAAGTAGCTGGTTTACAGCAAAAGCACAAAGTCTTTGGAAAAAGAATAAGATAATCTCTCTGTGGCTTCCTTAATCTTGTCTTTGCTGCCAGAGGTAATTTCCTGATTTCTAACCACTCCTTGAGATATGCACAGACACATTTTAATGAGCTTTTGGGAGATACGGTGCTTATCCCACTTTTTAGGGCAGGCTGGATCCCATTCTGCGCTTGCCTGCTATTAAGTTCATCTGCCTTTAATTACTCACTGGTTTCCTGTGTGACTTCCCAACTTCTTCCCCAAACACACCCCAAACCCTAAACTCCTTCAAAACCCTGGAAACCCACACAAATTGCTAACTGCCATTTGAGGTTTCAGTGGTGTGTCACTGTTCAGGGACTTCACTGCAAGCAGTGAAACAAGTCAGGAAAATGAAAAGGATTTTCCAGAAGGGGTGGAGGAAGTGGGAACAGTAAAGCCCACAGCTATCTGTCCTCAAATCAGATGTCCACGCAGACTTCCCCTGAGCAACCAGCTACCAAGCTTGGCTTGGCAGAACCCACCTTGGCTTGAGGGGTTCATTTCCCATGGGCTCCCGGAACAGTTTCTACAGACAAAGCAACATTTCTCACGTTAGCACTATAGGAGTTGATATTAGACTCATGTATTTTCCTGCCCAAGCATTTATATGAGAACAGCTGTAGGGAAGGGTGGCTGATCCCCTGGCCCTTACCTGCTGGTGGTAGCCCTGTCCACAGTTGTCTTCCAGACAGAGGAGGCGAGCTGAAGCTGCATTTTCTGTGATGCATGTCCACATACTGAGAAGCAGAGCTGAAAACCACCAGGCAATTTCACAGATTCTACCAGAGACCGTTTCAGACGAGTCACTGGGCTTGATAATGCTGATTTACATAGTGGTAAAGCTTCCCTCTGCCGTGGGAATTGCCGGGTGGCATTCTCTGGCCTGCACGATGCCGGAGGTCAGGCTGCTGATCAGAACGGTCCCATCTGGCCTGAAAAATCTATAAATTCAGATCTGGATGAAATTGGGCAATTTTGGATTTGGATAAGCATTCATGAATTTAAATGAATAAATAATAATATAATAATAAATCATTCATCTCGCTGTCTAGCATGCGAGTCCCCTCGAAGACCTGCAGTTCAGATGCAGCCAAAGTTTGACTACCTCTGCAATTAGAGCCAATGAATTTCAAATGAGGGGGAGGGAGGTGGAAAAAACAAGAGAAATCAAATGTTTTGGGGGAAAATTTGTCCAAAGTGACTTCCCCCTCCCTGCAAGCCATACAAGGACTGGATGCTAACAAACTCGTCCCACTGCTGGCTCAGGGTAGTGGCACCACTGAAAGCTTCCATCTCCCACTACTTATACTCAAGACAAGCAGGGCCCATAAACCCAGCTATTCCCAGATCTGCCATGCCAATAGAAAGCTTGCTGTCTTCACAGCTAGCTTCACTGGGCTAGACTCAAGAGTTCCTGATTCAATCCCAGGCGACGATGTTGGGCAAGTACATTTCCTTTTGGTTAGTTATTGTCAAAAAGAGCTTTGGGCAGTGATTTATGCTGCTGCAGAAGCTGTAACAAAAGGCTTTCCTCACCAGGCTAGAGCAATGCTATGCACTGCTCAGATTCACGCTCTTTCCCATGAGCCGGAGGTAAATTTATGCACAGTCACCACAATGGAGAGGAGAGGAGACAACTGTCTTGGCTATGCTTATCACGAGCAACCTCCACACCTGATCTCTCTTTACTAAGAGCTGTCTCTTCATTCCTACTGACGGGCCTTCGCCAGCCACTCACTGCAGTCCAAATGCCTGGCACTGTTTTATCCTCCTTCTCCTCATCCCCTCAACCGCTATATCCCCTTGAACCATCCCCAAACCAATTCTGTCCTGTTTCTCCCTGGTGTGTTTCTGCCCTCCCCAAACCTTTGTATTTTATTTTCTCTCTAAACCAGCTCTTGCAGCTTTCCCCAGTTTAGCCTCCTCCACTCATTTCATTAACATTCTGTTTACTTCTGCTTGTAGATCATTAGCAACAATATTAAACAACTGGCAATTTGCCCAGGAGGCTGCTATCTCTGGGGTTGATGACTTGTTTTACTTTCCCTCCCTGAGACAGCAGCAAAAGCAGCAGAGATGGGTGGACATGGAAATGCCTGAGCCACGAGCAGAGATGAGAGAGGCAGCTTGCTTGCCTTTACTAGTAAATCTCCTGTTCTGCTTTGTCTTTAAATTCCTCACTCAGGTCCTCCTGTCATGGACATGACTCTGATACCTTTATGTGGACCTTTCACTTGCAATAAGCCCCTGCCACCCCTTCAGCCCCTTAAAATGCCTTGGTTTAGAGTCAATGAGTCCATATCTAGGACTGAATTTTAGGGCAATCTGTTTCCAGGCTCCTTGTATCAGAAATCCCTCCTTGCTTTCCAGCTGAAAGCTGAGCCAACAAACTTACTGAATAAATTCAGCCCATCTTCTAACCTGCTCTGGCTCAAGGATTTAACGCCTTGCGGAAAAACCCACCTCCATGACTCAGACTCTTGAGATTTTCATATCCTTCCCTCAAGCAAATTCCTCCAAAGAACTTTGTAGAGACACAGGAAAAATTTAGGTTCAACTCAGGAACTCAGAAAATCTTTTTAGCAACCCAGACCAAGTACGAAATGAACCCAAGGCAATCTGTGGAGTGAGGATGAAGCTCAGACAAGGGCGAGGGGGCTTGATGCCCTGCAACGGCTCTTCTGTTGTGAACAGAGCAGAGAACTGGCTGCAAATTTTAATTAAATGTTCATCCCTTTTCTTAATAATTTTATTTTTTTTTTTTTTTTAGCCAGGAAAACTGGAGGGAAGAAGGGGTGAAGGGAAATTGACACATTCAAAATCTTCTAATATCTGGCAAAAATGTCAACAGAAAAGTCACTGGAAAATTCTAATTCAGACGATTTTGACCATCTCTGATCATGATATTTCCAGTGCTGCCACACTGACCCCTTGGGCTGTTGGCCACCTTCTCTTTGCACACCTAGACTAAAAGTACTATCCACATAGGACTTGCAGGGACCTACTGTTGAAACCATTCAGCCCCTGTTATCACCACCATAATAATTTCCAATGCTAATTCTGAGCCATTTTCAGAACATGCTCCTTCTTCTTTCCTTCTCTTTTCAAGATGAGGTTGCTGCCAGCCGTCACCACAAAAGGGTTGGAAAACTACATCTAGGTTCCTCACTTAACTCAAAACCAGTTTACATGAGCTTGTTTCTACTCTAGCATTGCCATAAAGCTTTTCTCCTCCCCTTTGCCCACAAGGGTAGTTATGGGGAACTACTGGATCCCCTCTTGGCACCCAGTTAGCTAGGTTAAGCAAGCCAAACTCTTTAGACACTCTCTGCCTGAAATACCATGACTCTCCTAATGGCCCAGGACAGCCCCCCCTGCCATTAGGAACTGACATGATGCATTCGCGTGAAATGCCTCCTTTCCCAATTTTGTGCAGCTGCTTCTAAATGTCCCTGTTCTGCTCAGGTAACTCTCCCCCTGATGTGCTGCAATTTCTAACATCCTTGGCAGTGTTTTTCACTCAAAGGCCTTCCATCAAAGGCCACTCATGTGGGGCACAGACATTTTTTGCAGTGTTTTTGGCATTACTTATGATTTTTCTTCTCTTCCACCTTGCTGCCAGCCTTCCCAACACCTTCCTGGCCAAAGGCATCATGCAGCATTCCAGATGTGTGCTCCTGTGTCCTCCACCCCATGGACAGAGACTGCTGCATCCCAACTTTCAGCAGTTTATGGCTGAGCCGTATGACAGATGGAAGTGGAATTTGCTCTTCAAGTCCACCCCCAGGCACCTAAATGTCCTAACGTGGCCTTTTATCTCTCCTTCTCTGTCCACTTGTATTCCTTCAAATTATTCCCAAGGCAAATGTCAAGCTGTAATTGCCTGCTTGTCTTTCCAACCTTCCCAAATCCTTTTGCTTTATTTCCTCTGTCCAAACCAGACCCTCTAGCTCCTCCCAGTTTAGCTTCACCCACACATTTCATTAATATACTGTTTATTTCCACTTCTAGATGATTAACGAAGATATTAAATGACTGACTGGCAACCTGCCCAGAAAGGCCATGACCTTTGGGGTTGATGACTTGTTTTATGCTTCTTCTCTCAGAGTGGTGAGAGCAGCAGAGATTGACAGGTCTGGAAGCTCCCAGGTTAGTGGGGGGAAGATCCACATCTCTACATGTTCACATTTTCATTGAACCAGTGGGTTGGTGCTCCCACCCCACCACCATGCGAAGCCATCACGTGCCCTGGGAAACGCCCAGGGGGCTTTCTCAACTGGGGGCAAGCAGACATGAAGAAGAGAGATGGGAGATAGCACAACTGTTTCTCAGGGATTTCTCTGCTCCCCAAAATAAGGGGAAAGAGGGGTGGCAGCTAAACAAAAGCATGCAGGACATCCTCTGGTGCTGGCATACAGTGGTCTTAGCACTTGTAACAGGTGGGGAGCGATGCAACAGCATGACGCTTGTAAAACCAGTAAAACTCTACATTTCCTCCTGGCCGCACATAAGGGTGGCAGGTTCCCGCAGGCTGCGAGCAAGGCCCGTGTTTTAACTCTGACTGAAATGAAATTGGTTCTTTTGACAAAATACCAACAGGGCACCAATGTCTACCCAAGAACTGGGGACTTGGGTAAAACCCCTTCAGAGAGCCTCTC
>NW_008825501.1:4249573-4269441 GCF_000699105.1 Pygoscelis adeliae
CTGTCACTTACATATTGTGGAGGGTATAGTTTTACCAAGCACCTTGGTGGGTCCTAGGACAAATGTGGGACCTCACACCTTGACCCCTTCCAAGCTGCAACCTGGGATCTCTGCTTCCTGGCCACTTCTCCTCCGGAGGGGAAGACACTTTCCTCTGGAAGAGCTCACCTTCCCAAAGCATTGCCTAGCACAGAAAACCCTCCAGAAGGCAACTTACAGCTGGGAAACCCATTTTCTGATGGTCACCTCACTTGATTCAGTGGTCTTTGGAGCCTCTCAGCCTGCAAGATTAGTCTGGATCGTTACCAGAGTGTCTCAGAGCAATGATTTTGATCAGCAGCTCTTGAGTACAACAGTGGTTCCAAGCCAGAGCCCTTCCACACACGAGGAGTCACATTTCCACCAGCCAGGCTGCTTCAGTGCAAGGAAGATGCTGGTCACCCTTCCAGAAAAGCACTCTTTTGGGGGACTTTTAGAAATACAGATCTTACCTGCCTTTTACACTTCTTTAAAGAATGAGATGCAAAGCGATCTCTTCCCCAATGAATAAAATCACTGAATTGAGAAAGGAGATGTACCAGGTGGCTCCCACTCTTTCAAAAAAAAACTTTAAAAAAAGAAAATAAGAAAGAAAGAAAAAAGGCTTTGAGCTGTTCTTCAAAGGCTGTCTGATTTGCTTTGAATAATATAAAATGATGATGGAGGGAAAAAAGAGAATATTAAACTCAAGGCTGTAAAAGCTCCGCACTCAGCCTCATCCACTGAAAAAGATCCACATACACTTTTCATAAAATAACCACAACGATCCCTTCTTTTCTCCGTAACAGCTGGGGCATCAGCAGCAATGCAGAGCTGGGTCCAAACACGGCACGAATAACAAAAGCCAGGGTGCTTCATCCCAGGAGATGTTTCCTCTCCCGGTTACATCTAAGTGCCCCACACCTCGCTGTGGGTTTCTCCACCAGCCTCCCCAAAGTGGACCCTTCCTGGGCCAGAGCTCCCAGACATGGGAGGCCAGATGCAAAGAAGAGGGAAAGGAGAGACACACAGAAAGAAGGGAAAAATGAACGAAAAAGTATTTTCTTCTGAGCTCCCCCGAGAAAATTAGTGCGAAGCAGGAAGGAGCTGATTGCTGTCAAGGCCTGCCAGAGCCCAGATAGCTGGCTGCAGTCCCCAGGTGCAAATGTGATAATAGCCAACAAGCTAAAATCATTAACAGTAACGATTGCCTCTGAAAAGACCCCAACACCTAGGAGGAAAAACCAGTGACAGGAGAGGAGGAAAAAAAAATAAAAAGGGAAGGGAACAATTGTAATTCCGTCTTAGCATTTCTTCACTCTGCTTTCCGTAACCCTCTGATCCCAATAAATACTGCCTCACCCAGTTATGTTTCAGTCCAGCTTTCCTCAGCCACCACTCCCATCAGCATTTCTTCTCCCTTTATTGGCTGGTAGGAAAGCAGAGGGAATGAGGGTGAGGGGGGAGATGGAAATGTTTGGTGAAAATAGCCATCAGCTTTAGCTGGCTCTTAAGTATGCTAACTGAGTAAAAAGAGATCTTCCAGTTCTCGGCTGGATGATCCCAGCCCACACGATAAACAGCTGGGTTGTCCCCACACCCCATGGCATGTGACACAGAGGGAGGGGAAAAATCAGTTTCTCCAGCAGAACTCTAGGATTGCTTTGGAGGCCTTGTAGGTGGTCCTGCACAAGCCCAGATCTGCCTATCCGGAGAGCAGATGAGCTCAAAACTCAGTGTATCTCCCCTTATCAACACTGAGCTCCACCAGCCAAAGAGCAGTAGATGCCATTTAGGTTAATATTCTTGGATCCAAGCTAGGACAGACAACCTGGACAGGTGCACAACCAGATAGGTAAAAAGATGGTTGAATGGCTGGGCTTAGGATGTCACAGTGAAAGGGTCATGCTTTATGTGGAAGCCAGTGATAAATGGAGTACCGCAGTGGTCTATTCTGGGACCTGTCCTTTGTCACTTCTTCAGCAATGACTTGGAGGAGGCAACGGACTTTGCAGATGATGTCTGACTAGGGGGACCAGTCTGAGCTAAGCTGAGACAAGAGGGGTTCAGGCTGGATATAAGGAAAAACTTCTTCCCTATGAGGACAGTCAAGCATTGGAGAAGGCTGCTCAGGTAGCCTATCCATCCCAGAGCCTATGTCGTCTCCATTCCTGGAGGTTTACAAGACCTAACTGGATAAAGCCCTGAGCAACCGGGTCCAAACTCATAGCTGATCCTGCTTTTAGCAGAAGGTTGGACTAGACACCTCCTGAGGTCCCTCCCAACCCGAGTTATCCTGTGATCTGGATCAGATGCTGATGCCTCTCCTCTCAGGTAGCCCCCTGGGTCACACAGCCAGCTTCACCACTCTTGCTCAGCAAGGGCATCTCTGTCCACTCCAACATCCTGATGCTCTTGGGGATGGCCCTTTCCTACTGAGGAATTCTTCTGTGACAACCAAAATTGAGAAGGAGGCCATAATTAATTTGAATGCTCCTCCTGCTCTGTGTCAAAATTAAATGTCCTCAGATTAGCTCCTCATTTGCACAGTCTGCTTAAATCTTTAGCAATTCATGTACCACTCTACGAAAGCTCAGAGAATTTCCTCTTGATTCTCAACCCCTTGCCCTGTCCGGGCCTTCTCTTTTTTCATTCTTCTCTCAAAGCACACTCCGGGTGAGCAGCCTTTGGTCAATCAACTACTTCTGCAAGGAAAAGAAAATAACATTAGTTTTTAAAAGCAAAAACAACAGACTTTGGCTCCAGTTTAATTTGTGAGAACATTTATCTGGCACTGAGGTATGGGATTTTATGCTTTATCTTGGTACAGTCCCATGTACCAAGCGGCTGTATCCCATCCAGGGGTAGATGTGCCTGGTGATGGGAAGAGAGAAAATTATAAGGCTGCTCCTAAAATGTATGGGCCAGAGCACACTCTGCACAAGACAGTGCTAATATTATGGGGAGGGGAGTACACTCACCCTAAAAATCCCCAGTATAATGCAAGGCTACATTTACTATGTTCTCTTTGGACCCATTTTCCTTTTTGCAAACAACAATTCTCTGCAAAGCCGTGGCCAACGTTCAGGAAAGAGCACTGAAGTGGAGCACCAGGAGCTTTTTGCACCAGTCACTGAGCCCATTGCTAAGCTGCTTTGTGCAGAAGTTGTAGAAATTGCATCCCACGCTGATGCTCACCTTCTTGGGGAGCTGGCGGGGAGGACTGGGTTCCCTTCCAAAGATTGTCAGGGCTCAGAAAAGCATTTAGCAAAGCCACACTTAAACTGTTTGGATACAGTTGGAGTTTGTAAAATGGGGAACCCTTCTTCCAAAATGAATTCCTGGCTTTGGATTCGCCTGATGTAAAGAGTGTAATTTTCCAGCTCAGAAAACTCTGAGGGATGGGAAAGGTCCCCAGTCTCCCTGCCCAAGACCAGCAAAACCACCAATTCCCAGGCTGTTCCTCGGTGGTTTCCTCCTGCAGCTCATCTGCCCTTCTGCATCTCCAAGTGTCCTTCAATACGAAGTCCCAGGCTCAGTCTTGTGCTAGGAGAACATTGTACCAGCAGCCACAGGAATAACTAAGTGTGAGGCAGCATGATCTGGTAACAGGGAAAACAGGCAATGACCTGCGGGATTTGTCTTAGCTCCTCCATGACCCGCTAAATGACCTTTAGCACATCATGTTGGATGACCTCTGTCCTTAGCACCCCCAGCCCCTCACAGGACTTGTCAGTGCAGTGTTACTGTAAGTGTTCGGTATCAGCAGCACACCCTACTCAGGGCTTTCAGAGACCTTGCAAACCCCCACAATCCACATGGCTCCCTAGTGGCCTTGGTGCAGCCCACCTCACGTGCCCAAGCTCCCCAAAGGACCACAAAGGCTGGCCCAGAGCTGCTCTTGGCATTTTCCAGGGGGACTTCAAAGAGGCTTGGGCAGCTTTTCCACAAGGTGCCCCATCTGGTGTCTTACACTGGCTTCTTGACTATTGATCAGGAGACATGTGAGTGGGTTTTAGGTGGTGTGGTAATTTGTGGGATCTGTCCTTCCCCAGCTGGACTTTACATTGAGATCTCAAAGGCCTCCACATATGTGGGTCCTGAGCTCCAAGCCACAGGATGTTCCTCGGATGCTCCACATGCACTCAAATTCATGAACTTAAGAGCTTTGTTTGGAAATTAGAAAAATCCTCTGTGAATATGCATCGGCACAAGGCTTGAAGGAACAGTCTCATGAGCTTCCCCCACTCTGAACCCCTCTGTCCCAGAAAGGCGAGTTGGCCAGTTTTCCTCCTAAAAAGAAGTGTCCATGGATACTTTACAGATTGTCTCCAAGACATTGAGTCACTCATGTCAGATCCTCAGTTTGAAGGGATCTGATTTCCAGAAAGAAACAGAAAGGGGAAAATAAGAAGATAAAAGTAAACAGAAAAATTCTTGTATCTTGAAATGGGAACCAAAAGGTGGAGAAATACCACACCACCAACTCCATTCAGAAAACTTGGCAAGGGTTGAGACAGACTTCACAGCCAAGTAACTGATGGCAGGGATAAGAATAAGAATCTGTCAGAAGTGTAGATAGGGCACACATCACCTTGGTATCTAATTAGCTAAATCAGTCTGAGTCTTCACTCAAAAGTAAACTTTTCCCAATGTCCAAAAAAGCTGATTAAACTTAAAAAAAAAAAAAAAAAAAAAAAACACAAAAACAAAACCAAGAGATCCCAATCAAGGTGATAGGGACAAAACTTGGTCACAACAGCAAAAATTTGGGGGCTATTATCTCCAGTTTACGTTCTCTATTGAGATTTCCCATCTCAGATGAAAGACCTGCAATTTTGATTTTTTAAGAGTATGTCTGGGCATTTGCTCAACCTGTGAAACCTCCACGGCATCACTACAGCTCTGTACAGACCAAGATTGACTGTCTCATTTTATAGTGCATCCTGCTTCTTAGACACCTTCTATCCCCTCACAAAACAGCTGGGAACACAGATATTCCCAGTATAATCACACCCAGTCTCAACATCTCATGGCTTGTCCACATTAGGTTATTCAGTGTGAATTAAATAAGTTATATTGTAAAACAGATTAGTCAAAACACACCAGCAGCTCCTTGGACACCCTCATTTGATGTCAAAGAGGTCTCTCATCTCTTTCAGTTCATTCCCTAAGATGTAAATTAAAGGGGTCTTACTTCAACTTATCTTAATTCTGAGTGCTGAAACAAGGTCCTGATGCAGTTTAATTAATCCCCTTTAAAAGTGAATTTGAGTTAATTCTCCCATGGGTCTCAAAGTAGACAAGTGCCCAGACATCACTACATGGCTTAATGTTTAGCATGAGGTGAAATGCTTTCAAGGTGAGCTACTAAACCCTACCTGAAGATTTCATTTTCCTTATTGCTGGATGTTGGAGGAAATGTTTTAATTCAGAGAGCAATTACAGGCAGTGCTGTCATGCTCATGGTTTGATCATAAGCTTGATGGTGAAGTGGAAAGGTCACAGCTCTTGGAGTCAAGTGGTAGGATAATATTCCCACCTGCCCCATAAGTTTACAGCTCTAATAAACATTGAAAAAAAGCTTTGAATTGCGATCATAAAAGCAAAAACAAGGCCTCAAATGTATTAGTATTTTTCTAATTCACACATTTTTTGTATACTTCTGGTTGGCAATATAACATACAATAGCATCTGCAAAACACTAAGTACTAGTTGAATAGACCAAATGCTTAGGAAGGGAGCCAGAAAAATGTTCATAGCAAAATTTACCAGCCCTTAAATTTAATTACAAATCCAGAACTAAAACTGTGTTCAATGAAAATTTCACTGTGGTGGGTATAGTGAAGATGAGCCTGAGCCAAAAGGCAGCAAAGAAGCAAATCCAGACCTCAGAGATGTGTCTCAGGCTGGAAGCCTGGAGGTTGCTCTGAACTTCACAACTGTGCAACGAGACTGAAAAAACCAGACCTGAGCACCTCTTATTTTGAAGAACTCAAAATCTGTGTTAGACCTGAAGGTCCTCGGCTGAACAAACCATGCTTTTGCATGAAGTGGGGCCACACTATGAGAAAGTCAGATGAGACTCATCAGCTTTGGCTGCATTTCACATCATCTCTCTGCTTTCCAGAATAATCAGTTGAATAGCAAAAACTATTCTCTCACCCAAATTCATGACACACCACATCCATTAGTCATGTTGGTTGACATGGTTCCGTACCACAATATATTGACTCACCTCTAACTTTGATGGGAAAAGAGTTATTTTTTTGTATGCCTGATGGAAGCAAACAGGCGTTCCAGTTTTGCCTGTGTTTCGTCACCAAGGGTGGCCAAAGAGCATTTTCAGAACTGAGGGACCCACTGCAAACCCAGGCGCACCGCCTGCACCCCCCGCCCCTCCCACAGGTGCCACCACCAGCTCTGATGGGGATTGCCAGGGCCACTGCAAATTTGAAATTCAGCAGCACCACACGCACAGAGTAGGCAGACAAGTGAGATCTGGCACGTACCAACAAATCCACACTGACAGACATTTTTGAACCAGTCCTTGCAAACAAAAATCTGACTTTTCCTGGCTCTTTCTTTTTCCGTCTCTCCAGTACCTGCCCACCTCCCACCCAGTGGCCAAATCCACAACGCCTTCAGTGGCTTTAAAGAGAAGACTCTTTTTCTTTTTTTTTTTTTATTTCTCCCTCTACCAGATCTCATAGGGGATTGTCTGCCCAGTATCTCTGTACAGGGAAATTAAAACAAGAAAATGAAAAGTCAGAGGCAGGCCCCTCCGCCCATGGCAGCCTGTGAGCCTCAGCTGTAGATAACACCGGGCGCTGGGTCACGTGCAGTCCTGTCGTGCAGAAATTGTCTAGCAGAATAGATGGTCCTGTAGTTCTGCAAGACTGTCTACATTTATTAAACGAAATCACTGCCTGTTTTCTGCAGCATTAAAAGTGAGCTGGAGTACAATACATTTATTGATCACTACCAAACACACCCTGGACCTTCCTCCAGCTCCCCCTCTCCTGTTTATTCAAGCAGAGCCCAGAGCGCACATAGACACCTGCATCCCCAGGATGGGATGTCCCCTGTCCGTGGAGCAGGGGACCCAAAACTGCTGCCAGACCTCTGTGTTCATCTCTCAGCAGTGGTGGACTTCCACAGACAGGGACTGGGGGGATGGAGTCACAAGGCAGGAGAGGGAGAGATGAGCTGGTGATGGGACTGTTGGGCAGGCAGGACACATCTACTGGAACTGGCAAAGAGGAGGCAATGGGTATTAGACCCCTGGGATTAAAAGGAGGAGCACAAATGAGGAGGAACCAGTGGAGAGGCTGATGCAGGCATCTCCACAGCTTTCCCTGGGCTGGGTATCAGGAGCAAGAGCAGGGCTGGAGTGAGCCAGCAGCAGAAACAGATGCCAGAAAGGACACGCAGCATTGCACAGGGTGGAGAGAACAAAGCAGAGAAGCCCAGATCCAGGCACAGCTTGTAAGGCAGCGACTCCCGCTTTGTTACTGCTCCCTGACACCCTGGGGACCCACGGCAGAGAAACGAGCCCCTGGATTTATCCCCCTTTCCCAATTAGCCTCATTCCCCCTCCTCCTCTCCCTCCACCCTGCTGGAATCAATCCTCGTCCTGGCATTTTAAAGGGCAATGTGCACGCTTTATGGCCGTCCCCTGTAAAACCATTCTACATGATAACACATCCAGCCCTTTATTAGGGATGTTTGGCAAGTTTATTGGCCAGACATTTTTCTGCGCTGACAGATGAGGTCCTGCCATCACTTCTGTGAGCACGTGGGGCCCTCTGCCATCCCCTGCTCCCCTCTCCCGAGCCGTCCAGCCTCGTGGTGCAGGCAGCCCATGGCCATCCACCGTGCTCTGCCAGCCCCATCCCTGGGCAGCTGAAGTCCTCGGATGTCCTACACCTCACCCACAGCCAGGCAGGGCCATCACCTTCCGCTGGAGAAGAGCAGCATGCAATTACCCCCTGCTGCAGACACATTTACTAAAGACCCATTAACTCTTTAGAGTCAGGGAAATGCTCTTGTCTCCCTGCACGGGCATCCTGGGGGGGCAGATTTTCACATCACGGCAGGATGGCTGTGCACAACTCCTCATTTCTCAACAGCAAGGCTGTGCATTGGGGAGCTGGAAGGCTTTTAGGTACCTCAGGGGGGTAATTGCTGTCATTAGATACCAGGGAACCAATTGGCCTTTGCTATTTTGGGCACTGTGATGCTTTGCCCCACTCAACCCCGATCCCAAGATCACCACAAACATGAGACCCCGTTCCTGCAGTACTCCATGAAGAGATGAAGCAGGCTGGGACACAAGCACTCGGCAGACATCTACATGGTACAGAGGGGCTCTGCTTTCCAAGAAAGCCACAACCACACTGCCGAAGCGGATTTGTCTCAGACCTCGGATGCTGGCGTCACCAAGGCTGTCTCTGTGCCCAGCTCCTCCTCCACCCACCCATAAGGACCCCCTTGAAGCCAGGAGGACTTGAAGCAAAACCAGCCACAGGTTTTATCATCTTGCGTTCACAGCCATCCACGTGCATAACAACAAGTAGCAGGGCCAGCAGAGGTTTAATGAGGGCTCAAGGATTAAAAATGGAGACTGAAATTTACCTAAGTGCTTACCTGGTGCCTCCTCACCACACTTCAGGGGCGCTGGCAACCGCTGAGGGATCTGCTCCCCACGCACCATCGTAGCCAGGGTGGATGAGGTCCCTGGGAAAGGACTGCGGCGGGTGCTTGAGGTCAGGAAAGGGCGGGTGACCCCAGGCTGGGAAGCAAACCTCTGGCTCGGGTCCCGCTCTGGCAAGGCAGCAGTTCAGCAGCCGCCCTCCCAGGTCACGGCAGACAGTCCACGTCACCGTTCGGGTGTCTCGATTGCGCGTTGCACAGTAAAACGGAGGTGAATATAAGGCTGCATCGTGATTCCCACCCTGCAGGGAGCTTTCTGCCCAGCTATCGGTTTTGCTCGCTGATCTTGACCCGTTGTCGCTCATTTAACTCTCGGCGGTGCCACTGGGAGGGGCGATGGGCTCCCCACACTTGCCAGTCCCCTGCCCGGTGTTGGTTCACATGGCACATTCCCAGGCTGTGTTTTTCTTAAGTACTGTAAATCTCTCACTATTATTCTCCTACTTGATATAGTGAACTGTGTCATTTTGAAAGGAAATACATAACAGTATATTAAAGAAATCATGGATCTCCTCATTCATGTTTAAAACAAATTTATTACAATGTAAGAAACCCTGAATAGCATGAATTTATTATAATGATTTAAGGCTCCTGGCACTTGAGTTAAAAATGTCTCTCAATAAATAACTTTCCCTTGAAAATACAGCAAATTAATATAGTTTACCATTTCCAAAGTTATATAAATCCAAGAGGCTTAAATCAACAGTATGCTGGATAAGATTACTGTTGCTCAGCCAGAGCCTGGTATCGCAGCTCAGAAGGATGGAAAAAGTAGTGCAAAATGGATGGCTTTTTTTTGGTCACCTTTCTCTCCCTTCCACCACCCTAGGTTATGTCTGTTCTGTGAAAGTCAAACTAATGTGAAATGTATGAAAGCAGCTGTGGCCTTTGTACACAGATATCATTAAAACAGAGCAGCTACTCCGCCATCAGACTCAACAAACGCTGCTCTGGTATTTCCCCGACGTGCTTCTAACACGCACGGCCCCGTTGCTGTCGGCAGTGGTGTTTTAATTTGACTGCAAACCCAGGAGCCGAGATGTCTCCAGCTTGGCTGCCTCCAACTCTGCCGCGGTCTCTCAAGTCCAGAGCAAACCCAGGGCTCTCTCCCCTGCAGCACTGGGGAGCGTGCGAGGCAGCCGTGGTCTCAGTCAAGGTTTTGCAATAACCCTCACCGTAAGGCTCCTGTGTGCCATTCAGATGGGCCAGCACGCCACCTTCTCTCTTCTCAGGGGTCTCCAACTCAGAAAAAACAGAATGCAATGGCTGCTCATGTTTAGTAGGGTACGTGCAAAAACACATATTTAGTGGGTTTGTACAACACTATAGGGGAACTATATGCACAAAAAAAACATATGCATGAACACCCACCCACACTCAGGTGCAGGGATCCCCACGAGTGAGGCAGCGTGTCAGGCCATGTCAAGGGGAGAGCCCGCCTGTCACCCAGGGCTGGATCCCGCTGCGCAGGGGCAGTAGGAAGGGAAGTGAAACCCCACACGTGGCCATAGCCATCGCTGGGACGGGCAGGGGTTTGGCTGGCGCAGAGCTTGCCCCAAAAGCTGCCTGTGGAGCTCAGCAGCTCCCGGGGACAACAGCCTGTGCACATCTGTGCATACTAGGAACCAGATACTTGCTCAGCTGTGTGCACAGCTGGGTGCCACCAGCACCTGCCTCGCACAGAAAAAAGCTCACACTTGCTCCCTCTGTGTGGACCTTCCCACTTGACAGGTTACCACCGTGTGGGCAGCGAGAAGGGCTCAGCATCACCGGCTGAAAAACCTGGGAGCCCTTCCCAATCAGCCCTGCTCTCAGCAAGGTCTTCAATGGCTCTTTATTTTTTGAAGGCCTAATTTTTTTCCCTTTACTGTCAGTGTGTCAATTTTTTTTGACAACATGGCTGTTTTAAACAATGTACAGTACCAGTGACATTCTGACAGTGTCAATACAGCCAGGGTACACCCACCTGAGCTTTTCAACATGGGAAGTTAGGGCTGTTAAGAGTCAGACTGACAGCCTTGGTAAATTCAAGTCCTCTGTACAGCAGATGACAAGGCGTTATTAGATACAGACAAGGCTTTCAGGTCACTCAGTCCATCTCCCACCCCACCTTTTAATTGTCTCTCTCACCCACACTATAAATATCTGACTCTTCTCATCTTGTTTCCTCATTATATCAATTCCAGCAGTCCCTGATCATTTTTATTACTCCTCACTGAAATCCCTCCGATCTGCCAGTAAACTCTCTGGTAATGAGATCCCTGTGCTGAAGGCACTAGTGCAAATAGAGGGACACCAGACCCACTGACAAGGAGCCATTTCCTCCGCAATTTGGAGGTGTCATCACCTCCTCACCTGCGGCTCAAAAGTCTTCTCATCTGTTTTTGTGGCTATCAGGTATCATCGCCTCACGTTCCGTTCACTCTTCCCCTTCTGAGGGTTTCTGCTGTCTGGGTCTTCCCCATCCCATCAAGCATGTGTCTTTCAGATTGTTTTCAAGGTGGCTGAGTTCACAGATGCTGCACCCCCAAGTTCACACTCCATCCCAAATTGAATCCTGCAATCTTTTTTTTTCTGCTTGGTATTTCTACTTGACGTTATTTCTTCCTCCTCAACTCTTCTAAATTTAGCAGAGTCTCCTGGTTTCACTCACAGACTTTCTGCTTCCAAGAAACAGAGCCATGATCTGAAGTGCAATGAGACCAGGTACCCAGCCCAACACCTCCAAACAAGGCTCCTGAAAGCGTCAAAAGGGAAATACTGTGCAGATGAGGCCACACTGTCATCGTTCACAGCAACAGCACCTGCTCTAGTGTAAAACCTGCAAGGTGCATAAATGCTGGAGAAAGTTAAAAAACAGGCCCCCCCAAATCATCCAGGGGCTGGAAAACAGACGCTAGGACACAAGGCGTAAAGGACCCCATTTCATCGAAGAGAAGGCTGAACCAGGAGTTTATGACTGTGGGTGGGGTACTTACTGTCTGACAACAGGGGAACTTTGCAGTCTTGCTTCTGAAGGCACAACTAAGTCCAGCAGCTGGAAATTAAAGTTAGACCAACTCAACCTCAAAATAAGGCAGTTTCATAGCAGCAAGGATAGTTAAACACTGGAAGATTTTGACAAGGTGCTTTTAAAATTTCAATGCAACTTCCTCGCAGTCAAATCTAGCTTGAGAAAGAACCAGCTTTTGTGTCTGTGAATTCATCTTGCCCTTTCCTTCCTTACCAGATCTAGCAGAGGAGAGAAGTTCCCACATTGTCCTTAATGCTCACGACACTCAACACTTTGTGTTTGGACAACGGCTTTAATCAAATCCACACTTCAAGGTTTTAAGGTAGTTGCCAGTAAGCAACCAGGAAAGATAACTTTTTCCAATTTTTCACTTATGTCCTGTCTGCAGTCAGGAGACCAGAAAGAATGAACTTACACTCTAAGACTGGTTATTGAATGCTATAAGTGAACAAAATGTTTTTTTCACATACTCAGAATGACTCCTTTCATTTAAGGAAACCAGGAATTTATGGCTTTCACTGCAGCTTGTGAAGTGCTTTGTCTGCTGGGACTGTCTGGGCATGTCTAACCTCATGTATGTCAGGGCCTCACCTGTCAGTGAGTTTGTCCAGTTTAGTTCCCCAATGCCTGAAATGACCCCTTCAAGCCTCAAAATATATGAAGTCTGAGAGCTTTGGCTTCTGTTAGATGGGAAATACTGGCCAATATGCTTCTGCTTTAACAGCTTACAGTTCACAGACAAATTGTTGGTGGATATGTCCAGCACATTCTGCTGCACATAAGATAATATAAGTCACAGCCCCCTTGAGATGTGGCAAACACACTTCCCCAACAGAACCCAAAGCATGCTGTGGAGGGAGGCAAAGTGGCTTCCCCAGAGCTGGGAATCAAATCCAGTTCCCCCACATCCCCATCCTCCTGCTGCAGTTGGGACGCAGTAGCATCCCCTGTGAACAACTGCGGGAGCTGTCAAACACCAACACTGACCAGACCAAGTTGGGTTTCTTGCTCTTTTTTAGCCAACTTCTGCTTCCAAACACCCTCCCCAAGGATCGCAGCAAAAGCTCTGCTACACAGCCATGCCCAAGATGCTCAAGGTAGCCTGTTCTCTCACAGCTACATGAAGCCGCAATATTGTAAAACATTTATTGTCGTTGTGAGCAGATAAGACTTCAAGAGATGCAGGGAGCAGCTATGGATTGGGAGAGGCATTTTCCAGAGGAGAGCCACCTAGTCAGAGCAGAATTCTCTGCTTCTGCCGGTTTAAATCACCTCATTCAATATTCTATGTTGTCTTATGTAGCATGCAGTTATGTAAATTTATAAATCATACACTAATTAGCACACGATTTCATAAATTTAGTAACAGTGAAAAAGGAGGTTTCTAACTAACCAGGCTGTGCTCTCTCTCCCCCTCAGATGGTACAAATTCAAACACTGCCTGGAGGTCATATTTCAGAAAATCTTTGCTGCAACTTTTAGAGTTTAACCCTGGGCTCATGTGTGCTTTCAAGGGATATCTTTTAGATATCTCAGGCTCAATCTTTCTCAAGCATAGCTAAGCCCTTTCCTCTCCTTCCTTAACACCAAACCTCCACAGCTCACTGGATGACTGCAAATTTTGTTTTGCTTGTTTCTCCCTTATTCAGATTCTTGCTATACCCAGTCTCACATTCTTCTGTCACCTAAGTCCACAACACCATCCCTGGATAGCAACTAAATTCAGTCCATGCCTTGGTTATACCTGGGTTCTACCTATTACCCTCCTTGTGCTCCAGCCTCCCTGTCTAGCTACTCTAAAGGGAAGCAGCTGAAGTCAGGTAATTTCTTTCTTTCCCTGATTTACCAGGTATCCTTTGGACAGTAGCTCCCCAAATGCAGGAACCTGATTTGGAAAAGGAGTGGAGAGTCAAAAACCTCTTCTGGGAACTGGTACTTGAAGACATTTCTCACTCCAGGCTATGAGCACAAAATCCGCCTTCATCAACTTCCTATATTTTAACAACTCATCTCTACCTTCTGGCTCAGCTCCACTGAACCTGTACCTTCTGTCACCCTTTGGTACAGTTCTCTGCCTTGCATCCTTGTCCTTTCTTGCCTTTACCTCCATCCTTTCTTCCTCACTCTTTAATTACACCTTTTTGTGCCAAAGCATGGTGCTGGCTCTCCCCTTCTCTTCTCTTTTCTTTTGTATTCTGAGACCTCTCCCCCATTTCATGCTCCAAAAGAGGTCTTGCCCCTTCTCACAGCAAAACCCATGTCCTGGAGAGGAAAAGAAGGCTTAAAATTAGTTCCTCATCTGTCTTAGCAAACCGGAGATTCAGCATATATGTGACATGATGATGCAGAAAGTGGAACATATTGTCAATGGCAGAATTGACATCTGAGTTGGACAAAACAAACCAGGAGATAAGCCAAATAAACAAAAGTCTGGAAGATTAAATGAACCCCCAGATAATTTATTAGATTAAGACCTCACATACATACATAAATATATGCTCAAGATGGGATTCATCAGTGAGACTGGAGAGGCTAGAAGTGGAAAGGGTCTGATTGCTACAGGTCCACGGCGTGCAAGGTGCACAAAAGCAATGACGACCAAACACAGAAAGTGTGTGTGTGTACACGCCACTCGGGAAGAACACAAAGTGAAGGCATGGGTAGAAGCCTTAGCAGAAGTCATGTTACTCCACAAAGCCTCATGTAAAACACAGCCCGATGTGTAGCTGAAGCATATTAACTGGGAACACTCCGGACAAAGAATCTATGGTGGGACTAACTCCCTCGCGGCAGCTTCCTCGTCCAGGAGCTTAAACTTAAAAGGACACTGTCAAGTGATTGCTATTGCTAGTTTAATTTTTGCATTTCCTCTACTGTTTTAGCAGATGGAAAACAATTCCCCTCCCAGTCCCAACTACTGATTTTGTCCTTTCCTATTTGACAATCATTGATTTTTTTTCTAAGGCTATAAATGTTTTAATAACTTCAACTTTGTAGTGCCTCATGGCAAAATATCTTTGCTTGCACTGGCTGCTAAACACTATTCCTAATGTACTGCTGATAACTAGAGCAAGAGCCAGCATTATAAAAAATGATTTTTCACAGGGTCTACCAAATTAATAGCTTTTGTTTCTTTGTCCACATCTCACAGACAGTTAAAACAGGCAGGGGTTGACCCATCAGACATTTCAACCACCTTAATTCTAGAATTCTTGGCTTCGTAAAGGTATGCCTCCTGTGTGGCTCTGACTGATGGACAGCACCTTGAGCGTAGAGCCCACAACTCTGACAACGTCCCTTTAAAAAGAGCTACTACCAAAATATAGATTCAAGTCAAAAGTCACCATCAGAATTAGAATTGTTAATGAATAAAAAGGATCATAAGGAATCCTAAAGCAGTTAAATATTGGCACCCATAAAGAGCCAAAGAATAGAATGCTCCCACGCAGTGTTCTCAACTGGGTACACAAAAGCACCTTTCAAGAGATATACATGTATTTTTTGCTGTTTCAAAAGCAAAAAAGGTCAGTCAGCACTTATTAGAAAAGGCAATTAAAGTTTCAGTCAAACTGGAAAAGAGAAGAGAAACAATTGGACTGAAATCAGAGAACTGTTTCTTTGTGAGTGCCAAACCTGAAAAAAAACCCAAAAACCAACAAGACTAAAACACACCAAAACCCAACCCAAAACCCTAAGATCTATGTGTTGGTCATTTCTTCATGGTCTTCCACAGCTTTCCTGCTGCTCCTTGTACATTCTTCTCTTCCTTCCCCTCCCTTTCCCTGCCCTCTTAAAGAAGCAGACTACTCAGCCAGCAGATTGAGAAAACCTATTTCCCCACCTGCTATACTTGGGTCAGGGCATTGAATACATCTTTGGGGCTTTAAGCAGAAACCTGTGCCTTCACAGGCTCAGGGAGTAGAACAAGAGGGACATTCAACAGCAGACCGACATATTGGAAAGAACTATAATACTTCACTGACAGCTGGACAGACCAAGCAGGGCCTTTCCACAGTAGTCATTTTCTGGTCCAGTAATGCTGCTGCCCTCCTTTAAACTCCTCCAAGCAGCTTTTAAAATTCAGCTGGGATGCAAGAAACGGATATCACCTAATTTGTGATTAAAACTGGGCCTGAACGAAACAGCTCAGGGTAACTTGAGGTTCATCCTCCCCCTCATTCTCCTTTTGTTTCATTGCTACAAGAGCATGGTGCTGCCAGGGGCGCGTGGCTAGACATGATGCCCTGATGCTCTCATCAGAGATGCACCGCGGGCCTCATTGCCAAGACTTGCTAGCTCCTCGCAGAGCACCAAACGTTGCGCAAGAGCGAGCATGTGGGAGGCAGGCAGCAGCAATACCCCAAGGATCGGTACAGCAACTCGCTGCCATTAAGATAAGCAGGGTTGCCTAAAGAGACTGTCAGAAAAGCTGTACTGGCCCACGAAGTGGTGTTTGCGAGCAAATGGCCTAGAACTTGCCCATACTGGCTCAATTCTACCTTTCCCTCGCTGCAATTTTACTGCGCAAAATGAGTATTTTAGCCTCATATTTCTAGGAACACATGCCGGTGGCTACTGTTACAATAAAATATGAACACTGCATTGTGGAGAAAATGACCATTAATCCTGTAATCTGCAGTCATTTTTACCAATTCGGCACATTTCTTTAAATAACCAAGTACATGCAGTAGATGGAAGTGCATTTAAATAAACTGAAATAGATACAGCATGAATAATTAAAGCCAGCAGGGAAATGTGCATTGCGAGCCACTAGGGGAAATAATTACTGATTTGTCTTATTTACAATGGAGCCTGGATACAGGATCAAAATAGTGCAAGTTAGTGAAAAAGCCTTAAGACTGTTCTTATACTACCACTACTATATATTTCATCTTGAAAAGTACATCAAATAGGTTTTGGACCACTACACTGTCTGAGTGTGTTCTGCTATTTCAGGGTTAGGTTACCCAGCACATAAACTCTGTCAAATAGCACTGATTTAAAGAGGAATGTATTTCAGACGGATGCCTAGTACATCAACCTGCAACATTGTCTATTAATATTATTAGACACTGCATAGTTGAGCTTATGATACACCCCCTAAAAACCCAGCATGTTAAATATCAGAATGTTGAAGGGAAAAGTAGGTCATAAAATCACTGAAAAAAGTACTAAAGTGCTTGTACCTTTATAATATGCCAGCTTTTAAACAGACTTGTTTAATTAGAAAATAATCTACTTTGAACGTGGTGGTTCTTGAATGTTAGGCAGTTCTTGCAAACTGCTTTAGAGCTAAAAATCGATAATGAAATATACTTCCGATATGAGGCTGGCAAAACTGTGACTTCAATCTATTAGAAAATGTTGTAGATTAAAAAAACCTCTATTTTAGAATGATTACTTGGCACATGAAAGGTTTAAGAAAAAAAGTTAAAGCTTTCTGATTGGTCCACCCCAACAATGTTCTTGCACCATGATTACTAAACCCAAAATGAAACTGGGTGCTAATTAGCTATGTTTTAGAAGAGGGAAGACAAGCAGTTGTTACTCAAATAATTTAAAAATTGTACTTTAACACAAACAAATCGGCAATAAGAAGGTCTGAAAAATTCTATAGAAGGGCTCTAGACCAATGAGACGGGTCAAATGAAGAAAATCTCCTCGAGAAGCCGGCTCTCCTCTAGCTCATCTGCTCTGCTTCTGGAGCTGTGAGGGGTCTGGTACCAAGTCGACGGCCTGTGGCTCACAGGACGAGGCATGTGCATTTTGTTCCTGTCGTAAGATTCTCTGCAGAAGTGTCCTGGGGCAGATATCGGACTCATAGCTTCAACCAGGTCAAGAAGACAGGCTTCGTACCTACAGAAACACACCAAGAAAATGGAGCTCCATTAAACATCACAGCATCACGCAGGAAATCGAATCCAGTCTTCCTGCCTTCATAATTCAGGCTAGACCTAGATTCGTCTGATGGGGGCCACCAGCACAGAACTAATTTTGCTGTATGGGTTCCTATGAGGAATACCAACACAGAGGTAGTGAAAAAGAGGTGAGCAAATTACGGGTGCTCTGGTTACTTTAAGCTGTTTCATCAGCTTTTCCATTTGAGGTGTGTAATGTCTTAGTCGCTCTCCGGAGACTGAGGACAGACCTCACAGATGTGACAGCCAAATACACCGAACGGGGACAAGGCAGACCCACACAGGTAATGGTAAAGTGACTTATACACATGCTGCACTTTTTTGAATAGACCTCTACGCTTGATTTAGTTTCCCAGGGATTTGAAAACAGCAGGAGACTTTATTATTATTGCCACAAACTACACGTGCTTCCTGTAAATCTCTATGCACTATATGGAGTCTGTCTGGTGGAAAAACTGAAGGAATATAGTCTAAGCAAGGCAACACAAAATCAACACTTCAGGCACCAAGAGAGAAGGCAAAGGTGCCCAACATTACTCAGGCTGTCCTTTAAGTGTGAGTACATGTGTGGGGGAAGGTTGCAAGCCAGTGTTAGCTGGTAACGAACAATGGCAGTTACTTCAGACAGAGATTTCCTATTAATATTCACACAAGACAAGACCTGATCTAAATAGCAGCACAGGACTGATCATTACAATATATTTTCTCCTGCCCAATTGTAAATCTCTTAAACAATACCGTTTCCACTGCTTCCCCAAGGAGGCTGTTCTTCAGCCTAAGAGATATCACTCAAGTTTTACCCAAAAGTCCCCTTTGTTCCATCCTGCTGTTAGCACCAACCTGCCTGATGTTCCCAATGATGAAATAATTCACACATTCAATGACTTACATGCACAGAACATTATTCACAGCATCCAACCTAAGGTATCAGTGTAGTTGGTTGGTTTCCAGAGGGTCCTCCTCTTGTAAGCAAAAGGAATTCATCCATAGGGTGCGGAAACATCTCAATCTGTTTCCTGCTTTGAGTCCTGGTGGAAAAACCTCTGTTTTTCCTTTCAGGACAGTGGGAGCCTAGGAAGACTAAGCAACTAAGTCAGACAGCTGGGGTAGGTTCCTCAACTTAGATAGGTTGAAAAAACGTTAAATACAAACATTCACAACAATTTATTGATGTGAGATTAGCAGTGGCCAATATATTTTCCCAACACGGACTACCACTTGTGCTGTCCAACAGCATCATGCAGCAGCAGCATCAGGTAAAAAGACTTCCTTCCCTAAACCAGCAATGCCATGCAAAATATCCTTCATTAGCTCCAGTGGTGAGTGTTATGTCCCAATCATCATCAGAAAACTGACCATGACAAGGTAACTCATAGTTATGTCCGAGACACAGAAAGACTTCCTCAGCTCAAAAGAGTTAACTGTGGTACTGATGGGTTAAAACTGATGTTAATGGCAACCATTGGAGTTACGCTATGATTGCTTGGAAAAGTCATCAATTTCCTTCAATTTTTATTGTTTCTTCCAATTTGATGGTTGCCATTGTTTCTAACACAGTCCGACTTGACATTACTGCCTCACAGGGCTCTCTTCTCTATTTGACTACCTATAGATTATTTTATCTTCCTTCAGATGTACTAGCTTGCATTTCACCCAATCAGAACCCCATTTTGCAAATTTCTTTTTCACATTTTAAGTTTGTCTATGTGTCCTTCTATTATCTGTCTGTTTAAATCACCCCTAATTGCCAAAAATGTATTTGGCCACCATGTAAGTGGATAACCCTACTCAAATGTAATGCCTTACAGTTACCCTAACCAAAAATTTCAGAAGGACATGGGGGTTTTGGGTAGCCAAACAAGAACATTTTAGAGGGGTTTGTTGTTTGTATTAGCATTCAGAAAGTACCTTCTAAAAGCTGAGGCTCCTTAAAGATATCTCCAACGTAGAATCATAGAATCATAGAATCATTAAGGTTGGAAAAGACCTCTAAGATCATCAAGTCCAACCATCAACCCAACACCACCATGCCCACTAAACCATGTCCCTAAGCACCTCATTTACACGGCTTTTCAATACTTCCAGGGATGGTGACTCAACCACTTCCCTGGGCAGCCTGGTCCAATATTTAACCACTCTTCCAGTAAAGAAATTTTTCCTCATGTTCAATCTAAACCTCCCCTGGCACAACTTGAGGCCATTTC
>NW_008825501.1:4271559-4298220 GCF_000699105.1 Pygoscelis adeliae
CCCCCTCATCCTTACCCATAAACACTCAACCGTATCATCATCACAATTGCTGAGCTCTAGACAATCAAAACACTCCCTAACACACAGAGCCACCCCACTGCCTCTCCTTCCTCGCCTGTCCCTTCTGAGGAGTTTATAGCCACCCATTGCAGCACTCCAATCGTGAGAGTCACCCCACCATGTTTCTGTGATGGCGACTAAGTCATATCTCTCCCGCTGCACAATGGCTTCCAGCTCCTCCTGTTTGCCGCCCATGCTGCGTGCATTGGTGTAGATGCACTTGAGCTGGGCTATCGATTTCGCCCCCAGCATCAGCATGCCACCCCTAGGCTCATCTCTAGGGAGCCTGGTTTTATCCCCTTCCCCCTTCAAACCTAGTTTAAAGCCCTCTCAATGAGCACCACCAATTCATGAGCGAGAATCCTTTTCCCCCGTGAGACAGCTGGACTCCATCTGTCACCAGCAGGCCCGGTGCCATGTAAACCTCCCCATGATCAAAAAAAGACAAAATTCCTCTGATGGTACCAGCCCCTGAGCCACGTGTTGATCAGGTGTGTTTTCCTGTTCCTTTCAGTATTCTTCCCTGCCACTGTAGGGATTGAGGAGAACACTACCTGTGCTCCCGATCCTTCAACCAGTCGCCCCAGTGCCCTGAAGTCCCTTTTGATCACTTCAGGACTTCTCTCTGCAACCTCATCATTGCCAGCCTGTATAACCAACAGCGGGTAGTGATCAGAAGGCCGTACCAGACCAGGGAGTTTCCTAGTAATGTCTCTAACCCGGGCCTCAGGGAGGCAGCAGACTTCTGGTCAGCATATTGGGCCCTCTAATGTAAGATGGAATAAGCCGCAGTGATAGTGAGAACTAGCACATAGCTATATCAGAGTTTTCACGTAGAGAAAATTTTGGACTAGACTCTATATAGATATACACAGATGCTTTGAACCCCAAAGAAACCCAGCTAACACATACACTGCTTTCATTAGCCACACCTAAAACTTCTTTTTAGATTAATCTAGTCTAGCATACAAATGCTTATCTCCTCTCACTGTAGTGCTATCATAAAATTTCAATTTCTCCAGCAGCCACATTCAATCACAGATTAGGTAGGGGGAAACCAAACCAGCCAGTGCATTTATAGCAAACGTGCAGGCCCTAGATTTCAGCAGTACCTCTGAGTTCATTTCTTCTGCAAGTTTATCTAAGTTTTACAGCATTTCTGCTATCAGGAAGGCTAAATGATTTGGCAGATTACAAGCGCAGCAAATAGCAAAGATTATGTAAAAGACCAGGTGTTGTAAATCAGTCTATTTGACACCACAGTTATATATGCAATAAAGTGAATGAACTCTGCTAACAGAGCGCTATCTGATAAAGAGAATGCTCCTTGCAGGTATTTAGTGTTTAATCCCATGATAATAGTTTGCCCTGGTTTGTCTAGGCAACATTAGACAGCATCTGGCTGGAGGCAAAAGAGTAGACCTAGAATGGTTTGAAACTAGCAAAGACAATTTTCTCACCATTTATTTGTATCCGAATATTTAAAGAGACACAGTCAGAATGCTCAAATCCTGAAATGCAACTTTCTCTAAAACCAGGATATGTATTCCTTGCACTATCTGAATACATGCATAAGTAAAACCAGGCTTCGTTGTTGTTGTTGTTGTTGTTGTTGTTATTATTATTAATACGACATTTAATGGCTTCAATGAAGTCAAAGCTGCAGGATCAGGCACCCAAGAGTCAGAACATTTCAAACAGGAAAACTGAGCTGGCAAACTTGGCTTGTGAATACTGAATGCTCTTTGAATGTAAATTAACAGCCAAGGGTGCCCTCGTATTGTTCATGCTTCCCAAGGAGAAAAAATTCCCAAATGTTCTGCAGAAGTACCAGCACTGTACATTAAGCCACACACAGAAATTCCTCACGTGTAGATGTTCAACAAAGCTATCAACTGATGTCCCATCAGTGCTCCATGCTTACACACATTTTCTTTGATGGGTTTTGCCCTCTCAACAGAAGGAAAATGAGGTGGGCAACTGTCCCTTTAAGGATGGTGATAATTCAGTCTGTCTTCACCTTCTTGGTACATTTGCCAGTGTGCTGGAAAGTCAATGAGCACCTCCACAACAGACTGGAAAACAATCTCTTTTCTAAGCCTGGTTTTGACACTTCCCCCATGTATATTTTTTCATCTAACTTTCATGAGCTTGAAAGTCTGCATGTTTCACCATGGGAGAAGAAAATTTGTAAAGTCTACAGGTTTAGATTAGAAGTCTATTTAGACAGCTAAATTTTGGTGAAAGTAATCTTATCATAAAGTCTCCAAAAATTCCATCAGGAGAGGGAACACAAAGAATTAGTGTACAAAGCATGAGGAAGGCAGGGCCACATGCAAGAGGACAGAGATGGAGGTAGAGAAAACAGACCAAGGTAAACTTTGAAGCTCTTCTTTCAATGAAGAAATTTGACCTTTACTTTTAATGTAGAAGGTAAAGCTCCAAATACAGCTGAGAGAGCAGCATGGAGATGCCCAAACTATCTGAGAGGAAGGTACCACCAGGATCAAGCCAGTATAGCTGGGTCAGTGCAGAACTGTGACCTGGGTGGCTAAATCCGTCCTGGTCAGGCATTGCACAGTGCTGTGGCAGTATTCCCTTAATCTCCCCTGTACAATTAACACAGGTTGCTGGAAATTTGGCTCCTCAGCCACTAAAGTGCTCTTGGAAATTTTATTAGAAACTTTCAGCATTGTCTGCTAATTAAGTATCTAGTAGAGTTTATAAACTCTTAAAGAGTTTTGTAGTCAATCATTAAGGTAACAGGAAACTTCATAAAGCATTACGATTCAGAACAGCTCATTAAACGTTCACATTTTAAAGAGGAAAAGAATACAAAAATAAACACAAGTTGGCACAGAGCTAAATCCTTCCTTCCACACTATTCCTGTTTCACTGCCTGTGCAGGAGGAATACAACTCTCTGAACATCTACAGGTGGATCTTACTTTGCACTGTGTTTCCAAATTGAATGGGAAGGAACGCTATCGCATTTTTATGACAAACACACAAATGTGGCGGTTGCTCTGGGAGCCGTAAAACCACTTATTCTCAGGATGGTTGCTGAGAAATCACCTGAAACCACTTGGTATTCTGTCTAATAAAACCTGCTGGGCAATCAGAGTTCAGACAGTCCCACAATGTACAGTGCCTAAAAAATGGTCAGATTATGCAAAATTGATGCACAGAACTCATCACTGCGCAGAATATTAGAGAGAACAGTGCTTTTGAAGGTAACCACAGAGCATCCTTGCATCAATTGGCTGAACTGTGACGTTTGTTTATTTATTTAGACATTCGGGATATGTCGTTGAATTTTTAATGTTTGTCTACTTCTCATTGCTGGTAAAATGTATTTCTTACATGCTGTTCAATTTTTAAACTACACTATTGTATTTTCATATTGCATAGTCCCATTTAACTAATAATTTCATTTGTTCCTTCCTGAAAAAACAGCACAACCCCAAACAAGTTTGATATTTGGAGGAGCAGGAATTTCCCTATGAGGCAAAATAACTAAACTTATTAGAGTCATAAATACTCTGGCAGTGAGATATATGTATATTTCTTTAAACAAGCAGTGTCAGATATTATTTGATCACTATGTTCAGAGATAGCTTTTCATTTACAGTCTCTGAAAATTTATTCGTCAACCATAAATGTGTACAAAATACAGAGAATGTCTCTTCTGCAAGGTGATGGCATTTCAACAAAGCATACTGACAATACGGTTTTGGAGATTAGTAGCTGTATAGGCTTACTTTATTTAACTGTATATACCAGAGGAAATAAAAAGGTTTATTTTTATACTACTGCTTATATTTTCAACATAAAGTTCAAAGTGATTTAGTAATGTTACATGAATTGCCTTTGAATTACGGTACAGTATTGTGCCTAAGTACAAAGCCTAACACTGTTTTGTATTCATAAACCACCACCTGCCTCCAAGCACTTTACAAATGCTAAATACAGCTAAAAACACATTCAAGGGGTAGGGAACAGACCCATTTTACAGAAAATGAAACTGAGCTTATTGTTATTGTAAAGCAAATATCAGATCCCTATTTGACTGGAACAAACAGGGCAAACAAAAGCAGAGAAAAAACAGATGCAGATAAGAAGTGGCCTCAGCAGTTGAACTACCCCAAACCTGAAGACACCACACTAGTGATACAACCTGAGGTTATCCAGAAAAACCAGCTGTGACAATTGATCACCCACCCCCAAGTTAACCCAGGCTCTGTGGGCGAAGGGCAGAACTCTACCCAAATTAAAGAGTCCTAGTCACTTTCTGCCATCTTTATTCTTGCATCCACAATTGTTGCATTAGGGATGCTAGAGGTATCTCCATGGCTTGTCCTTTCAGCACCCATGTACCAACCTGTTGTCCATAAATTTGCCTAATTCCTTTTTCAAGCTGCTGCTTCCACAATGTCCTGTGACAGCAAGCTCAGGAAGTTCACTGCTATTGAAAGCCATACTTTTGTTTTCTGTTTTAAACCAATAGCCTGCTAGTGCCATCAAGTGCTTTTAAAAAATTGACTGCAGTTAGACTCTCTCACATGGTGATATCTGGTGAAAAACAGTTCTACATTCAACTTATGCACCACCTTCACAATTTTGCAAACCCTGATCATTTTCTCTTTCAGACTTTTCCTATTCAAAGTCATATCTTTTTGGTTTCTCCTTATATGGCAGCTGCTTCATTCCCTTGATCAAATTAATTGTCCTGTGCACCTTTTCTAGCTTCCACTATGTCTTTCTTGAGAGGCAAAGACCAAAAGTACACATAGGAATCAAAATGTGGGTACATCAAAGCTTGTGTATCCACAAGCTTTTGTGAAGCTCTTAGGAGGCTTTGAACTTCGCAAATCCTCATCACCTGCTCTGAGTTCAGTATCACGTAGGCATAGTGTTGATGACTCTTCCCTAGGTAAATTACATTTTTGTCCACTCAGTTTTGATGCCTTTTTGGAGTTTCTTGCTATTGACATGGCATTTGACTGACTGAAAGAACTTATTATCATCCACAAACTTATTAGGTCACCCAGGAAATTTTGCTGTTCACTTCTTGCTTCAGGTCACTGATGAAGAACCAGCTCAGTGGGTTCCTGGGGGACCCCACTGCTGACTCTTCTGCATCACGAAAATTGAACATTAAGTCCCTTTACCTGCTATCATTTAATCAGCAGCAAATCCACAGAAGGACTTTTCCTCCAATCCTGCAGAAACTTGATTTCTTTAACAACCTTTGGTGTGGAACATTGGCAAAGGCCTTTTGAAAATCCAGATGCATTACGTCCACTGGATCCTCTTTGTGTCACCAGATTTCTGGGTTCAGGATCCATAGGTCTGAGTTGATGTCTCAGATTCTTTCTTCTCTCCCTCCCTGCTGTACGAGTATAATCCAGGTTTTAACCAGCATGCTATTTGGCCCAGCAAGCCTGAGATGAACATGCCAATGAACATTAGAGACTGGTTGGATAGGAAATGAAAGCTGAGAAAGAGAAGCTGACTTTGCCATCATTCTCTGAAAGGCCACAAGTCAGGATAGGGGACCTTGCCTTTCATGTGTGAACTGCATCGTCAGTGACCAAAACACACCCTCGGGGGATATTCCCATGTACAGACTCTCAAGATGCCGAAACCAAAAAAAGAACACAGCGAAGTGCAATTCTTGAGGCTGAAACATCAAGAGAATGAACAAGATTAAATCGAGAATCAGAGACAAAGGGACTGTGTCAGTTAGCCTGAGATTCCCATTTTACTTTCATGCCGGTTGGGACTCAGAGCAGACACTTCACTGTGGGACACAGGAAGAGGCAAATTCAACAGTGCTATATATGCATTCAAACCAATTCCAGGTTGGGACACATTTCTTGCCTGTAAAGGGTCTGTACTTTCCAAAGGCATCTCAAAGTGTCTTAATTCTTAAAGAAAATGATCAGACTTCAGAATATTTCAAAGCAATTAAAAAAAGATCTGAGCCTTTTATTTAAAATACATCACACAATGTAGAACAGAATATATCGACACAGTGTCCTCAGCAAGAGCCTCCCAGAGTGCTCTAAAACCCACACCCACATAATAGAGAGCTTACAGTATCAGAGACTTTTAGAGAACTCTCCAAGGCAGTATTCACAGAATCATAACCTAGAGAAGGAAAAGACTTATTAGATCATCCAGCTACCTCCCTGCTGACGGAGAACCGTTCCCTACAGTGTGCTTCCTCACATTTGTTGCTAACAATCAGCCTCTCGCTATTCTCCTTGGGAAGTCATTCCACAGCCAAATATATCTCATGCTGTCATTACCATTATTACTTATTTATAGGCTATAGTATAACCTAAAGGGCCTTGATCAGGATCAGGGGGACCCACTCTACAACCATGTCTAAGAGCAATCCTCTCTCCAAAAGAGCACATAGTCTAAATAGATAAGTCAAAGTCCAGGGGGAAAGATATAACATACAATTAAGGAGATCAGAACAGCATGGAAAGTACCACAAATGTTCCATTAATTTTTGCTTCAGCGTTTGGTAGGAGGAAAAGTTTGTGTGTCACAAACAAGAACATGTCTCTGATAGTCAGCTAGAGATAAAGAGGATTTTCTTCCTGCCAGCCCAGCTTCACACTATCAATTATAGCTAAAGATCTGGCATGGTACTGAGAAATCCATCTCCTTTTTTGGTGCAAATACTCCTTAAGTATTTGAACAATATTACATTTCTCCTTTCTGCTCCAGTCTCAGGCAACATTTATCTGAGCCACACATATTTTAGTCTTCTCTCATAAATCAATACCTTTAGCATAGCAACAGATTTTGCCACCTTCCTCCGATCTTTGACAATATCCTTCTAGTAAGTGATCACCCAGAGATGAGCACCACATTCCCCTGGTGGGGTTACACAGAAGCAGAGAGGAGATCAGCTCCCTCCAGCTCTCACGCAACACTTGTCTGTGCAGACTCGGATGACAATGGCCTTTTTGCTGCCACTTCATCGCTCCGCACATCCCTCTCTCATGTGTATGTATCAATACACTGCACTGCAACACATCCCTGTATGCTGCAAGACCTACAACATCAGTGAACTCCATGCCTCGTTTTGTAGGGTTACTAACAATTATCACTAAATCTTGTTAAAAACGAAATCAGAGATTACAGCCTTTGCACAGAATTTGGAGAGAAGCAGCAGAATTGAGTAACAACATCACACCTTTGCTAACCAAAATGAGCCGTGCTTGGCAGTGTTATGGGACAATCCTCCCTCCCCAGTGTGATAAACAGCAGTGAAGAGCTAAATAGGATGTGGTCTTGAAAGGGGCTGAGCACTGCTGGTTTGCCCCTGGCCTTTTGCATACCAAGCAGAGCCAGTGCACTAAAGGACACCGGATTCAGCAACAGCATCTCAAAAAACTTGTGCCCTAAGGCAGGGCTGATAAGAGATTTTTCTTCCTCAGTTTTCACCCTGGCTTCACCTATGATAATATCCAACCGGCTGTCATTACTGAAATAAGAGTTACTGCTGCTCTCATTCCTCCTTGCTACACAAACAGGCCATTTTCACTTACCGAGTAGTCAGAGACCAACACCTGCTTTCCTCACTTTTCCACACTCCCGTCTCAATGCTCCCAATCCTCAGTTATTCTACCTCTTTATTCCTGGTAACTCAGCTTTTTCTATTATTTCCTCATCGGACTTTCACTCAGACCCTGCTGCCATGTTGCCAACCTGTCAAATACAACTGCAAGGGCTTCTTCATTGTTTTTGTCTCCGTGTGCTTTTACTAGCTAAAAAAACAACAAAAAACCCCAGATCGTTTCTTTTAAGATATGGCTGCAGGCAGCTGAATTGGCGTAACTGAGGTTGTAATAATTCTGGAAGGGGGAGGGTGAACAAAGACATGAGTGCCGGGAAGTAAAGAAACCTTTTAAATCAGTTCTGCCAGTGACAGAAAAATAATTCAGAATGAAGTTTTAGTATAAAAGAAAGAAATTACAGAACCACAGAACTACCATGGAGTTTAACGACCACCTCTGCAATCACTCTGTTTGTATTGTCCTTCTCTCCCCTCCCACACACCCGTTTCTGTCTCATCGAGTCTGAAAGCTCTTCGGATCAGAAAATGAACCTCAGTATATGTACAGCACCTGGGGCCCTGATTCTGCTGTGATATTACATAATAACTTTGCACTTCAGAGCATGCTTAGCTTTTATTCCCTTTAAGCACTCTGTCATCACAGCATATCTTCAGCAAGATCTTCACCCTTTATTGTTCTGGGCCAAAACTAAGCTGTCATCATCTTTTCTGCTGTACCTCATCCCCCTACTTCACCTGCCTTAACAGCCTTTCTTCTCAATTTTTTGCTCTTACAAGTTTGTCCTCAAGCATCTTTCTCCTCAAAGCAAACTCTAATTCAATGAATCATCTTTAAAATTGTGCTTTTTCTTTTATAATGTACTAAAGCCTCTGACAAAGGGTTGCATATGTAAGTCACAGTGCAATTCTGCACCTCCTCTCTGCCAGTCTCAGTGTTGTCCCTTAGTTTTGATTTCTTTTCCACGTTTCATCTCTTTTTCCTAGTGTGCTTTTGGCGAAGCTGAGACTACCTTATACCCTGTACACTGCCTAGAACTTTGTGAGTACTAAACAAGTACAAAACAATTTTAGGGGGCATAGCTTAGGCAAAACCAAACCCACCACATACAGCTTGCAAAGTCCCATCACTATTTACATGGATTAGCAATCTGTCTTTTTTCACAAGCTCAGTCCAAATTCCCAGCCTGCCAGAAAATAAATCAACTTTTTGCTTCAATTGTACAGTCACTGGGAGATCTGTATAGTTTTAGGTCAAGCACTTATAACCGTTTTATGATTCCAAAGTTTCTTACCTTGTCATTTAGTTACTGAACTGTGAGCTTTCATTGACTTTCTAACCATTGTGGCAAGAACTGCTACTAGCTGTGCAAGATTTAAAACCTCATTGAGCAGAGGAGCAAAATCGGACTGCGGTAGTTTTGAGTATATATTGGGGTGGAATCGTGACCCTATGGAAGCCAATGGAAGTTCTGCCACTGGTTCACTGGGGGGGGGGGGGGTTTCTTCCCTGCCTGCTGCCATTTGTTGTGTTGGGGTGAATAAGTATTGCAAGCTCTCTATTTTACACCCTGGAAATGAGGTGCCTTGGTGAATGCTTGGAAATTATTTAATTTACCTTTTTCTTTTATTTTTTTCTATCCTGGTGAAATATTTTACATACAGTCAGTTGCTGTACCTAAACACCAACTCTTCCTGTGGATCTGTATGATTCTTCCTCTCCTGCTTGTCAGCTTAATTTCTTCTGCTGTGGCATGGAGTGTTTAATAGCAAAATCTAGCACTCAAATTCTTCTGTTTCTTAATTATCTCTGCCCTGTCAGCTATATCAGTGAAAACAAGGTACCATTAGACAATTCAGATACCAGTAAACACCAAGTTGTGATAATATAGAGACCTGTATTACTGTCGTTATGGAAGAAGAGGTTTCAGGGAGGTTTAAAAAAATTAAATAAGCCCAGCACTTCTAAATGGCCAAAAACCTAAAGAGATCTTAATTATTCTTCAATACCTTAATCATTCTGTAGAATCATGATCTTGTATAATGGCCATTTTAAATGAAAGGTTTGCTGCTCTGCACAGTTGCCACTTCCTTCTAATTGTGAATTAAAGCATAATTTAGCGTGGCTCTATGCCAGCATGACTAGAAAAATTTACAGACACTAACTCTGGTCGAAATAGGAGGGGGAAAGCAGTTAGATTTCTTTAAGTATTAGAAAATCACTCACCAAGTTGTACTTTAAAACAGAACACTAGAGCTTTAAGTTGACAAACTGACTTGAATTAAACCACATAAAAAAGTGCTTGCACTGTAAATCTTATAGGGCAAAAGTGATGGTAGGTTATCATTTTGTTTATTAGCATGCACTTTGGAGAGTTCAGGGCAAGAATGGATATGCATTCATTCCATTTTATGCCACACATTACTGAAAACAGATTCTCCATAAATAATTCATAAATGCATTGTCTGAAATTTCAGATTCCAAAAATACAACACGGTTTTCAACTTTATGGTTGCTTGGTCTTCAAAACAGAACTAGACAATTGGAAGGATGGACTTGGCAAACCTGATAAGAACCCATCAGTCAGAATTACACTCCAGAGGTAAATGCAAACATCTCCCAGCTCCTGACCCCTGGAACAGCAAGGCCATGACGATAGCCTCTGTGCTTGTGCTAGCCGTCCCTTGGTAGGCAACAGGGAGAAAAAGAGAAAGGGAAGAAGTAACCAAGTAGCGAGAAGAAAGTGTTCACTCAGAGGCTTGACTTTAAAAAGAACATTTACTAGGAAAAAAACAATGCCTTGCTGTTCTCTGTTCATGAGCTGGGGTGTGGCAGGAGAGTTAGGAGAGAAAAGGACGTTTTACAGGATGGTGTGGTGGGGAGCTAATAGATTGAAACTGTGTAGAAATCCAGAGGAATTTAAATTTAAGGTATAGTAACAGCCAAAATACAGAGAATGGACATACTTTGCATTGCAAAAAGTCCATTTTTCTGGCCAGACTGCACCATAAACTTGAGCTCTGCTTGTTGCTCTCAGCTTTTAATTGGTATCACTTCATTAATGCTAGTGGCATAGCAACTGGCACGGTCTTTTACACCAGCTATGCTAGCGTAAGAGAGGTGAATAGGATCTTGCAGTTCATCTGAAGTCTAATTTCTGTAGGGAGCAGAGCGACCACAACACCCACTGAAGACACTGAAGTATGCTTCACAGGCTGGAGTGCTTAAGCTTTATATTCCTGGTGATTCTGTATCTTGCTGAGATTATATATGTAGTTTATGCTCAGTTGCTGCTTCTTCCTTCATAACGTACTCAGAAGCCTCATATCAGATAGCAACTGCTTTTCAGCCAGATTTGCATTCACTTGCTCTGTTCTGCTCACCTCCCAGTGAGAGGCATGCACAATTTCAGGTACCTTATCTAGTGAAACCCTTGGTGCCTAGCTCTAACAGAACAGCCCACGATCTCCCTATTCGCCGGCTCTTTATTTGAACTCATTCACTCCAATTTGCCTGAAAACAAACACTGCAACTGAGCTCGAATACTTGGCATCCCAACATATTGATTGCTTGGGCACCGACCATACATGAAGAAACAACGGTCTCACAAAAACTGTATTCCAGTACCCAACTGCTGTAAAACTTCCTACTCGGCACTCGGTGTGGAAGGGTTGTGACTATCTGTTGCTCCATTCATTTCCAGGTGTGCTGAACTCTCTGGGGTAATCTTTAAATCAGCTGAGATTTCATACATCAAAGATGAGGATACATAATTCAAGAGAAGCCACTGAGATAAAACAGTAGCTGTGAAAAATACAGCATGTTGGTGGTGCCTGGTTTAGCATGTCAAAGAGGGGTGACTGCTGGCGAGGATTTGCATGCAGTCGGGCGTAAGAGCATTCCGTGTGGCAAAGCAGGTAAAGCCGTTGTAAGCTTCATAGGGACACAGGCACCGAATAGGCTTGACACTGTGCAAATACCAAGGAGGCACCCTACAGAAAAAAAGGGCAGTAAAGCACGGAGTACAAGGCACTCAGGCCTGGTGTCCCTTGGCTGTAATCATCACACGCTAACAACCTCTTTCAAAAACTTGACACAGGTGGTAGGTGTAGGTGTCCCACTGAGATAAATTACCTACTTTCGGTTGCTGAACATACGGGCAGGGAAGTGAAACTTTAGTTTGTTCATTCCCAGCAGTAACTAGCAAAGATGATCTCTGGCTCTGCAGGATTACTTTTCGATAACCACACACCTGCAGACAGCCCACATTTCTGTTAGAAACTACATAAGGTCATTGATACGCTACAAAGTAAGGCAGGGCATTTAATGGCTCAAGAGACTGATGCTAAGACTCTCATTTCCATATTCTTCTGAATGTATTCTAGGCTGAGAACGGCCAGAAAGTGTACAAAGAGGGACCTCAACAGGCAAGAGAAATGGGTCCACAAGAATCACAACATTCAACAATGGGAAACGTGAAGTCCTGCACTTGGGGGGAATAACCCCAGGTACGAGCACATGCCAGGTTTCTCTGGCTGGAAAGAAGCTTTGCGGAGAAGGACCTGGACACTCACTGTCCTGGTAGACAAAAAAATGAACATAAGCCAGCAAAGGCCAGCACTGCCAGCAGGTCAAGGGAAGTGATCCTTCCTCTCGACTCAGCCCTGGTGGGACACAGCTGGAGTGCTGTGTCCAGTGCTGAACTCTCCAGTACAACAGAGACATGGACACACTCAAGCAAGCCCAGTGAAGGGCAACAAAGATGATTAAGGAATTGAAGTATCTGACATGAAAGGAAAATCTGAGCGAGCTGGGACTGTTCAGCCTGGAGCAAAGGCAGCTCAGGGTGATCTTATCAATGTGTATAAATACTTGATCTATACAAGTACATTTATACAAATACTTAGGGGAGGAAAGATGATGGAGCCAGGGTCTTCTCGGTGGTGCTCAGTGAAAGGACAAGAGGTAACGGATACAAACTGAAATACAAGAAATTCCATTCAAATGGAAGTAAAAAAGCTTTCTTACTATGTAGGTGGTTGAACACTGGCACAGGTTGCCCAGAGAGGTTGTGGAGTCTCCATCCCTGGAGATATTAAAAACCTGACCCAACACAGTCTTAAGCAGCCTGCTGTAGCTGACCCTATGCCGAGCACGGGCTTGAAGTAGATGATCTCCAGAGATGCCTTCCAACCTCAGCTGTTCTGTGACTTCATAGTGGGGTATTTCCCTTCATCAACACATTAAGCCTCACGGACAGCATATGACAAAAGGGGTAGGACTGACTAGCAAGCACCAGACTCTGACTTACCCATACAGTACAGGCATGGTGCAACCAGGAAAGGTTAAAATGCCAATGCCTGCAAACTGGGAAGCTCCGTAAACCAATCCAAACATTAACCAAGGGCTTCTGCAACTCATTAAAACCAGGATGTACGGGAAACCCGGAAACCTGACGACATACTTAAATGGAAGTTTTCCCTCCCTTCCCCGCATTCTTTACCAAAACACTTGCGTCTATTCATATGCAAATATATCGTAGTGTAGCACACAACCCCATACACACTTTTTTTCTTTTTGAATAAGATGGTCAGAGCCACATTGTAAGAAACTTAGTAAAAATATTTTTATTATCTTCACTTTAAGCTTGCAGATATTTTTCTGGCAGAAATCCCCAACTAACTTTTCAGCAAGATCTCTCAAAGGAAACAGAACTCTTACTTAAAAAAACCCAAACAACACACTACAAAATGAATGTGACCCAGGGACTTACCCTTCTATGCAACAACACGAGCAGAGTGCACAGAGACAGTGAAGTCCGCAGGGCGTGAAATTAAAATTTTCACACAGATACAATGAAGTAATGATACAATGTTACAACCTTGGCACAAAAATCTTCTGGTTTGAGTAAAGTCAATGTCATGTGATGTTACGGTTTGTGCACTGGTAGAAATGGTCTGCTGCTAAAAAGTTCATAACAAAACAGAAGGAGTGAAAGCAAGAAAATTGTACGGATAATTACAATAGGCCTATACATCCCAGTGATCCAGAAGACATTCCTTAAGATGCTCATCACAGTAGTATCTAGCTGTCACTGCAGCTGTTAAGGAAGCACACTTTTCATTCACGCCTAGAAATCTAGATGCTGAGATGCCGTTAGGAGACAGGAAAAAGAAGACAGGGAGAGTTGAACTTGGCAAGGAAGGGGGAGGGAGAGGACATCTCTCTTCTTAGGTTGGTTTGTTGCCTACAAACGAGGTGGATATGCAGGTTCAAATTCTAAGCATATGGATAAGAACAGGGATGCACAGAGCAATTAACAGAGTCAAGCAGAAGCTGGGATGAGCAGCAGCTGGAGCACCGTTGAAGTCCTTCTAGGAATTGCTTCACCTGCTACAGTAAAAAGAAAAGGCACTGCTGGAACAACATAAGCTCCTCAGCAAGGACAAGGTCATTGGAACAAGCGTGGAGCTTGAAAGATTTCGGGCAGATCCACATGCAGGGGCACAGACACTATTACAAGAACGTGCCACATCAGAGTCGAGACTTGCAAAGCAAGTTACAAATAGCACCCTTTATACTACAAATACATCTACACAGTGCAGCACTGAATTATCAGATAATCTGCATGGAGCAGGAAGCATTTTATTTCTAAGAGTATGAAAACGTCTGCAAACTCATAAATCATAAAGCAGCTTGTACATGATGATGTTTCACAGATACCTGATAGATAGACAGACGTGCACGCATTCTACAAAATGTATTTATAAGTCTGAACTACGGGGGGGGAAAAGTCTGAATTCAGTACGACTGCTCATCTCAAACCACAATTTCATGACCACAAGCACAGAATTTAATGCACACAAGAACTATTGGTAACGCGTTTCCAGTAATCCTTCTGGAAATGCAACAGAAAAAGTCAGTCTAACAGTGCAAAGGTCCTTCCTTACAAGGCATGTTTCTCACCCTGCTGATCCAAGATGGTACACACAGAGAAACATACAGCCAAATGGGACTTAATAAAATCTTCAAGTCTTCAGCTTATTAATTTTTTTAAATTTTTCTCATTTCATTCCAGTGATTTCGTTAGGTTAGATTTCTTCATCTTTATTAAAAAATAATCAGAACTGAAATGTTTCAATAAACCCAATTTCTGTTTTAAGTACTAAAAGATGATTCAATGCAGATGAAGCAAAAATGAAAGTTAAAAGTACAACAGCATTAGAGGCTTTGAGAATCTCCTTTAAAAGATTTTAAATACATAAATTATATATTGGCACCCTATAATGTCTGTGTTTGTTTTTTACAGAAAAAAGAACTTTAAAAGCAATTTTTTCATAGAATCATAGAATGATTTGGGTTGGAAGTGACCTTTAAAGCTCATCTAGTACAACCCCCTGCAATGAATAGGGACATATTCAACTAGATCATTTTCACTATGTTCTCCAGCTGTATGTATCAAAACAAAATCTTTTAAAACTTACGGGTGGGAAGAACCAAAGGAGAAAAACAACACTCAAGGCACCACTATTAAAACAGACAGAGCTAACTTCGTGCAGGGCAGAAAATAAAGATACAATATTATTTTCCGTAAAGGTTTAATTTTCCATCATGTTTTCAAATTATTTCCCTCTCAAGACATTCAGACTAAAGGAAACAATTTAACTTTTTCTTTTTCTTTTTTTTTTTCTTTTTTTTTTTCCCCAGAGGGCCATAAATGAAGTACCACCTAATAAACAACACAGAACAGATCAAAATTACCATACATGACCCCAAATTACCTGGGAGCTAGAAGCACATTGCACTGAGAAATTTAAATGCTAAATACAATTGGTATCTACAATTAAATTAATGGTGAAAAAAACCCAAGATACTGTTTTCCTTTAAGATTATCTAAATGTTGAGGAGATAACTTTAGTGCTTTAGTCACAGTCAAACTTAACAATGTTCAATAGCATGTGGTTTTGAAAAGGAAAATTGGTCTAGGACGAGAAAAAAGTCACACCTACAGTAAAAATTGGTGCACTCAGCTTGAACAAGATCTGTAACAAGGGACTACACCATCAACTCTTTGTTTCCTTCAAATCTGTATCAGAAAACTAGAAGGTATGTTACATGATTCAGAGTTCCCAAAAGTAATGCTGGAAAGCCTACAAAACAAAAACATATTTAACAGTTCAATATTCTTTACGTTGAAACACTGCCATGACCTTCCCTACCCAAATGTAGAAGATACCCTGGTTATTTCATTACCCTACCCAGCAAAAATCAGGACCCAAATTTTCTGTTATTATGTCCTATTGAACTAATTCCTGTTATGTAATGTTATAAGATTGAGACTTAAACCCAGGTACTGTTTTTTTCCACATGAGAAATGTCTTAACAAGGACGTTAAGAGATAAACATGTAGTTATTTAAAAATCGTTATTATAATCCATATATTATGGATGACTATCTAAAAAGCTGTATAAGTTAGAGAAAACTACAATGACAACCTTGGAGTATGTGCAGTTAAGAACACAATAACGACAAGAATTCAGGATATGGGCTAACTGGACCTCTGGTCTCTATCTAAATGTTGCATGCTCTGAATGTGCTGTCTCACAATTCTGTCTGAGGGCCACCAGCTTCTCCAGTAGACAAGACAATAAAGAATTGTTCCCTACTTATTTTCTGGATGTCACTTTTGATTTTATGAACTTTTACTAGTATCCTAAACTTAGCCACCTCTTTTCCAAGCTGAAGAGTCCTAGTCTGTTGGGGTTTTTGTTCCACAAAATCTCTCCCACATCTGGGAGCAGTTCACTGCACTGCTCAGATGTGACAACCAGAGTAACAACACACATTACTTACTTAGCCTATAGAGCAAAAATTTGCTACAGGAGTCTTTCACTTCAGAAGCGGAAACAATATAAAAATGAGAAAGTTTGTTTAAAATAAATTAAAAAGGGCAGTTAAAAGGGTAAAAATGTTTGCAAATGGCACACATTTGTCTAATAGTCATACCAGGGCTCCAAAAAAGGACACACAACCTATGGAGAAAGACTTCAGAAAGATGAAATGGAGTCATACCAGTTAAGTGGAGCAGTAAAGGGGACAGTTAGGTCCAGTCAGGTCCAAATAAAGAAAATAGCAAAGAACAAACTGATAGATCAAGAAAAAAACCCACAAAACCCACAACCAAAAAAACCCCACAAAACCAAACCCCACAATAAATTCCAGCCAAAAGCTAAGGGTTATCCTGCTAAAAATGTAAGGTCTAATAACAAATCCCACTTTAAAAATATAAAAAATAGGAAGTCTGAGTATCTGTTAAAGCCAAGAGGAGATAAAGTTATAAAGGAGCACGTAAGGATGATAAGGCCATAGCAGAAAAGCTCACTGAGCTGACACAGAGGACATGGTAGAAGACCTGTCTCAAGCTGAAGTGCATAAATACATTACAGAACAAATCAACATGAATGAATGATAACAAATTGCTGGGATCAGTTGGTACTCACTCAAACTTCTGAAGGAGCTCAGGTATAAAATAGCTGAACTATTAACTGTAGCGCATAACTAATTGCCTAAAACTGCCTCAGTTCTGCGGCAAATGTACGGTTTTGGTAAAGTGATCTGGAATGATGCAGAAATTTACAAATGAAGAGGTCTGATGCTTAGAACAAGCAGATTGATAGAAATTATAATAAAAAATTTATCAACTTGACGTATTGGCAGTCTTTATATTAAGTCTTAATTCACTGGGGACCTGTACTAGATTTGTAGAATTATTATGCATCTGAAAAAGAAAAATACAGTTTATATAGTCTATCTGGAGTTCCAAAAGCTTTCCAGCAAATCCATCACCAAAGACTTAAAAGTTGCCATAAACTAAAAGGAAAATCCATTAATGGACAGATAACTGGTTAAAAGGCAGGAAATAAAGACAAAACATTAAAATTGGTCTGCTATAAAGTGGCCAGGGAGGTCACCAGTGGAGCCTCACAGAAATCTGTTAGGGCCTGAACTCTTTAATGCATTCATAAGTGGCCTAGAGAAAGGACAAATAATGAGACAACATTCGCTGCTGATACTATGCTATTCATGGTAGTAAAAACAAAAGCTGGAGGTCTTTATTGAGGCAGAGAATTAGAATATCATGAAGGAGAAAAAAAGTACATTAAAAACTGGAAATGGGGCAAATCAAATAGTATAAAGCGCTGGTTAATGTCCTTAAGTGACAGAGAGGCAAGAATTTCTTTTGTAAGTAGGCAACTCATCAGCTGGAAAAAATTGAGAAGACAGAGCTGTGTCTGTCTGCTGAGACCATCTCCTGATGCACAGTACGTTTGCCTAGCAGAGGTGGGACATGACCGGCGCAAGGCCCTGCTCAGACCTCAGGAACACCGCAGTATCCTGGTCACCTGCCTTTGAGTGACAGGCCATCACTGCTACATGTCACTTCTAAAAAGGATTCTCCAGAGCAGGCAAACTTCCATCCTTCCCCACCTTCCATCACCACGAATTTTATTAAACACGTTACCATGTCACAAGGTCACATTCTACTGAGGAAGATGCTGTATGTTCACAATCATACATATCCACTCCTTCTCCCAGAGCGTTCGGTACCTCAGCCCTTTGATTTACAATGCGAGCGTTAAAACTGTGTTAATAATCAAGGCACTGACCATGCAGCACATAGGTTAACCCTGCATTTGCCTCCAATCCATAATTAAATATGAATGACAAACAACTTATTTTTAGTTCCACATATTCAGCTACAAGAGGGATAAGGTGTCAGTGCACATTTCTCCAGGCTTATCTTACAGCCCACGGGATGACAGGTATCACCAAAAGGTGATTCAGCTGATCCTAAAATAAGTAATTGACCATAAAAGGAGCTGAGGGCAACTAGCTCAGTTGTCTCAAGATAAGCAAGATGAATTCCACCCTAACTACACTAGCATCACAGTTAATCATCATTATTACATGGACCAACCAAGCACAGAGATGTACTGTGCCAGGATCCTGCCTTGAAGAGTTTATAGCCTGAAAAGTCCAGGCAGGTGAAGGAGAGAGAAAAAGGGGAATATATTAACACATAAGCAACGTGGTGGAAGTATGACAGAGCCATCTTTTGGGAGAATGGCTTCTTAAAGTAAGATGCAATTATTCTGTATATACTATTAATCAATTCCTCCCATCTCAAAAAAAAACCAAAACACAAAAACAAAAACAAAAGGAAACTCCTCTGAAAGAGGAGCAGAGAAGTGACTACAGTGCTAGGAAGAGAACCATGCAGAACAGTTCCTTAGAGAACCATGAAGAGAAGAACCAAGACTGGTCTTATTTGCCAAGCTCTGTAGAAATTGTCATCACAGTAATTCCAATAAAATGTTTAAAAGCTACAACACAGAGGCCTCAGAGTATCAGTGGAGGAAGAAAAGACAGTCAAATCAGGTTTTTTGACAAAGGAGTAAAGCAAAGCACAGAAGGAACCTCAAAATATTTTTTCAAAAGGTATTTTTTCAAAAACAATATTTTGAGACTAAGTTTTCATTGCTGTGATGACAAGTGCAAATAGGAATCACATCCAATGAACCAACATTCACTCAAGATTTAACGTGGTCTTTGAGAACCTGCAAAAGCACGGGGGGGGAGGGGGGGGAATGTAAAAAAAGTAATTAAGATAACAATGAAAATGATGGTAAGAAGCAGATGTAAAGAGCTAAGTCAGCTTCATAATATGATTTGTACTCTATTTTCCTTTGCTTATTATTACTTTCAAACTACAATCAAGTTATTGTCATACCACTGAATGATGGAAACCTTGCCAACTACTTCAAAACTGACACATTTTCTGTTGCACTGAACATTCCCAGAAGACATTTCCCCTCATTTTAATACAAAATCCTGTCAGATCCACAGAGCTGAATAAAAAAATGTGTAAAGGATATGTAGCTGTAATAGACTTCCCCCAACTAGTCAACTTTGGAATAAAAGATGATCAAAAAAGACTCAAAGATCCAGTGCTAGATTAATGCAAATATCTGCCTGTTTGCAAGTGTACTTTTTGATTAAACTGGCATACATCAAGTACAATTAGAAAGGTTATTTATAACTAAGAAATACATAATTCTGCATTTTAATGAGGGTGACAATTACAGCCAACAGTTGCTAATTAACATTAATCCTTTTGCACTGCAAGTCAGAATTTCCCAATATGATTTTCATTGTCAGCAATGGACACACCAAAACTGTTATCGCAAAGCAGCTATTAGGTAGGCTGCTTTGACACAAATAGGTGTTCCTGTTACTCACAGAAAAGAAAAAGAAGCTGATGATGTGTTAAATTTGATAACCTCAGATGTAAATACAGAATGTCATTTCAAAATTTACTTGATGTCTACAACACGAAATATAATCAAGGCTTATCATTTTCATGGCTGAACCCAATTCCGAGTTTCCCAAGAGCCAGGCTTCACAGGTGAAATCTGATTTCAACACAAGCTTGAAGTCGCCCATTGTTAAATTTGGTTTTGATCCCAGTCCTGGGTTCGCATCTGCATTTCACACCTGAGACTTCAAAGCTTTTTTTAGTGGTCATAACCGAACAGTGTGGGTAAGGAGTAGTGTTTGCCCAGTCTGTATCAGTCTCTGAAGCAAAACTCTGGAGCAAGTACTGAAGATAGGAATGATTACTACTGCTTGATTTGCTATGGTAGTATAGCCTTATTGCAAATTTTTTTCTTACGCAGATTATCAAGAAAATTTTGATTCTCAAACCCACTGAATTTTAAATCCTAATCTTCCAAATTTGCTGTAATGTATCTCTATTCATTGATTAAAAATTTCTCTGTAAATAAATGCCATGTCTATAATAACAACTGTTGACCTAATTAAACACTTCTATTTCTGATACCCATGATCCTCTAAAAGAGAAATGATTTAAATTTGCTATACACGCCTTTCCAAAAGGGAAGTTATCTCTGTTTTAGCCTATCAGCCATCGTCTTTTCAGACAGAAGCACTAGAAAATTATCGAACAGTCTCTTTTCATACTGGTCTTTAACAGGAAGAGAGACCTGGTCCAAACACCATCAGAGGCACAAGATCAACATGCAGACAGTAAATAAAGCCTCTAGAAGAGTGCTGAGGTGCTCATCATCTGGGTCAGGCAATTGGAGTGGGGTCAATGTCAGATATAAGTAAATGAGAAGGCAGAAAAGAGAACTCTGAGCACTCAGCAAAGAAACCTACAATGCACTTCTTACAAAGCGCTGTAAAATTCACATTTATTTTGTAAGTATGAGAGAGATGGGTTATGTCTACATACAGAGGTGCCCAACTAAAATCAAGATAAGTGATATTAATGTCCTATGGTCAGTATTATTGAACCTCGAAAGCAATAAACTATGAGTCGATAAATATTACATTTGCAACATAGTTAACATTCTTCTACTGTCTCTGGCACTTATTACACATTGTAACCGCAAGTCTACAATACATTATTCATATTCGGGGTGTCACTGAGTGATGGATTGCTGTAAGAGAGGCTGTCCTTTAAATAAATCAACAAATAAAAATGCAAATGTTAACATTTTCAGCCACAACTTTTTCCATCTTGAATGGGGAATGAAAATTTCACATTATATCGACAGCCAGCAGAAAGAACAATTAACAACCTACACTGTGAATAAGAGAGATTAATTTGCCAACGTCTTGTTTTATCATTTAACGTACGGAACTATATTGGACTTTTTGTGCTGCTGGCTTTCTCAGGGAGTAGGCAAAACTTGCGTCTACTACCACATTCAACACCTAACTCACTACCCCACTCCAAACACACTTTTAATCCCTTTAAATGTTCCTAAATTAAATCTGGAATGAAAGTTTTCTCCTCCTTGTCCTCCTTTTGAATGTTGAATCGTGTCTGATCCTAAAGGGGAAGAAAAAGAATCTATTTCTTTGGCAGTGCTTCCTTAGTCTCTACAGGAGAAGGAACTTCATAGTATTGTCTTAAGAGCAGAACCATATTTAAGCATCCAACATGCACAGATCTGAAAGGCAACTACTGCATAAGTAAGGCAAAAGCTTAAATCTCATCACTGTCATATTTCCTAACACTCAGCATAACAGATCTACTCTAGACTACTCCAGTGTGCATTATTAAATATACAACTCTGCACATTATATTTTACATCAGATATTAATTTGCTTAAAAGTCCCTGAATACACATTCACCTGAGATGTGCTGGGCAATTGAGTAAATAGTTTTGTTTTTAAAATGTCCCTAAACACAAATTTACACAATACACTCTGTTTATAAAATCTCCAACAGGCCACTGTAGTCGAACAGCTAATAATATAGCTTGAATATAGTATTCATATTGCAGGAACTTCTAAATCACTTATTTTAATGGCTACAAGAAACTTCACTCCAAGATAATGCATTCAGCTAGCATTAAAGCTCTGATTTAAAACTGCAACAAGAAAACACAGGCTTAATGCTGAAATCCCAGACCATCACTCAATCCCTTAATTTACCTAACTGTTCTTAAATTCACTTCTTAGATGCCCAAAGTGAAAAATGTTACAGGAGAATTATCTGTTTCCATGGTGAGCAGAACAACCTTTGCCTGTGTCTTTTTAAGTGCCTGATTATCTGCAGTGTTATAGGACTTACTGTGCCAAACTCGACACTACAACTGTTTCTGCGTGGGGAGAGCCTGACAATTGCACCAGGGCTGTAATCTAATTAAATGGTCTTTCAAAGGCACAATTTACAACACTTTTTTTTTTTTTAAAAGAATAGCTTAATACTTTGATTTAGAGCAGTTTCACTTCTGTTTCGCAACGCATCACTTGTTTTGCTGAAATCAGTACCTGATTATACCTAAGGTAAGATATAGTTTATGTAAAAACTTCTTAATTACTAAATGAAAGCATACAAATGCACTACCTCCCCTTTCCAGTTCCGTTCCAGCTCACAGCCAAAATCCAGAGTCTTTCTTCTAGGCAAACACCAGTTATGAAAAAGACGTTCCTGGTCACCAAAAAGGTAATGTTTAAGATAGTCAGGGGAACTATGCTTTAGGGGTAAGGAACAAACTTACTCTTCCAAATTTTCCCAGCCCCAACCTTGCCTGTGACTTTTTTTTTCCAAATATATTGGCTTTGGTCTCAATAAATAAGCACATGGAGTAGAAAAGCTTTCCAGACCTGCTGTGAACATAATTTCAAGGGGCTCATGCAGGTGTAGACACTTGGCTTAAGAACATTGGATAACCAAACACACAATGCTTGGCGGTATTACAAAAAGCAGCGACAGGCATGCATAGAAGCATGATGGTCAAAGAAATCCACTATCAGCCCAACTCAGGATGCCAGATAAAGAAATGCTATTTTTCTTTCAGAGATATCACTGAAACCACCTTGTGCACATTCATTCTTCAAGTCTGGTCCTTCTACAGGTCTAGCGCTAAGGCTCTCAAAGCACACACCTTTACCTTCTAGGGACACATTTCTTGTCCCAGCCATGAATCGTTCCAAGAGAGAGAAGAAAGTAGGACTGCAGCGATTCATCCTCAAGCAGGTGGTAGCTGTAACACACTGAAGCCTCCGGTTGAGCCCTGCCAAGACAGGCTATCAAGCCAACGCATCTTCTACCTGCCATGCCTGCTTATCCAGCCAGCCCTCCCCAGAAGCTGCGCTAGCACCCTGATGCCTTGTGCTGGCAGGGAGCTTCTGTCGCTTTCCAACACCTTCTCCCTGGCAGGCTTTCCATTGCTGCTACTGCCGGGTGCCAGGGTTTGTGCTAGTTAAAACTGGCACAAACATGAGTTGAATCTAGTCCTATAAATTTAAATAGTCAAAAGTAATTAGGTTTACACGTACTGCCGAATAAATAAATTTGTTCTTAGGCTAGGGCTTTGTGCTGCAAGTTTCAGGCCCATGCCAACTGTTGTGGTTAAGCTGTTAACCCCCCCCAAATCACAGATTATAACGAACATGCTGACAAACCCTAACTTTAGTAGCACAAAAGCAGCAATAATTCTCAATATTGATTAATTTAGTTAGTTAAACCTGCAGTCTAAGCTTATAACCATGCTGTGATAAATTGAGACTGACCTGCTGCCCAAGCAGGTTTTTTGATGAAGGATAGGATCAGCTTTAGGTCTCCACAGAAATATTTGTCCATTTACTATTTTCAATTAGAGAAGGCCGTGAGTAAGGGAAAGCACAACATGGCTGCTTAAACTGGTCAGTTATACTTACAGCACCAATGGAGAGAAAGAAAGTGAGGAAGCGTGAGAGAGGGCACCCCAGAAATACAGGATTTTTCAAAATTTGTCATCAACCGGTAAAATAAACCTTTAAGGATGACAGCTAATCAGACTCCTTTTACTGATCACTTTATCTGGTATGATTTCTAACAGCATATTTCAACAAATATTTTAGTCCCCTCTGTGGAAAAGAATGGACTAATCCTCTTGAATAAAACTCCTTTTTCTGAGCAGTTGTTGTATGATGTGAGTAATTATATCTACTCCTCAGCGCTTGAATGGAGTCTCAACTTATCACTATTAGACCTATCAAGCAGTATCTTTACACACTCTTTATCTGATATTACCAGCTTGCAAAGGTAACCTGTGCTTCTAAGAGAAATACTTAGGCAATCTTGTGGTTTCTGTTTGTTCAAACATACAGTTACTTGTGGGAAACAGAGACCAATCTATCTCAGTTCTTAAATCCTCCCAGAATTATCATCCTGTCCTTCAGAAGAAAAAAAAACTGTTTCCATAGCAAGTAAGTACAAATTTGTCAATATTGATAGTGGTTTTTCACCTATTATATATCGCAAGTTCTCTCAGAAGATAGAAATAAACTGCCAGCTGCTGCCAAGAATACAGGGATGATATCAAGCATCCGTTTTCATAGTCCACTGGGCCAAGAGAAGATTAAATCTGACTCAAGCCCTCTCGTTCTCTAAGAAACATTTAACTTTTCTTGTGAACGGTCATACATTCTTGTCATCCCACTGCACAAAGTCATCTAACTAGTGGTGTAAAATACAGCAAATTCATACTTTAATCTGCATTTACTTTGTTGCTTAACTAAAAATTTTATTATGAGAAAATGTGGGATGTGATAAAGAAAAGCAAGGATTGTATGCTGTTTTTCTAGGCACTTACCACTAGAATTGTTATCCTGCCTAAAGAAGACAAGTTGTTTTTAGACTCATAAGTCTAACAACAATGCTGCTTTCTGTTTCTTCATTGGAGCAGAAGTGATAATGCTGCTTTTCCAGTGCATTTAGTGCAGATATATAGCATAATCAGGAATTGCTGACTTAATGTGATTTTGTTGCTTGTCACTAAACATAAAATAACTCTGGTACAAAACATTTTAAAAGAAATGCCATTTGATAAAATATGGGGGGGGAGTGAATACGGGGGATTAAAATCTTCAAGTGGATTTAAAACCTAACAGGGGTTAACACCATCCATTAAAATTATTTACAAATGTATTTAATGTGTCAGGACTTGGAACATAAAATACTTTCTGTTCAAAATCTAAGTAAAATTAAAATGTTAGAACTTGGCATATTCCTGCTTTTCTTATTCTAACAAGCAATTTAAGGCTTACTATAAATGTCAAAAGGATACAGTGGTTTTTAGTTTATATTATCCAGCTTGTGCTAACATGAAATATCATAGAAATTCAGCCACTTCCCTGCATCTAGGAGAATTTGATGGTTGTGTTTGCAGAATCTTAAACCAGAGATTACCTAGGGGCTTACCGTGAAGTGTCATGTTGGATTGGTGATGGGGCTGTGGTTGCAAGCTCTTTGCTGCTGCCTATCAGCACAGGAGATGTGGCTGCAACCTTCCTAGGTCCTGAAGTTGTCCCTGTGGAATGAAGTGAAGACAAGCCAGACATCAAAGGGTAGTAAGTTTTGGACAGCTGTTTCGTGATTCTGTATTATTACAGAATACTGGGACTAAAAGTTGCAACATTTTTGGAGTGCCATATACACAGTGAAATGGCAATCAAAGAACGCATCAGTTGGCAGTACTTTGAATGGCACGCATTTCAGGATCACATAGAACCAAATCTGTAGAATAAGTCACTGTATAACTTCCATCTTACTGCCCAAAGTTTGATAGATTTGCACTGTTCTCATTTCTTATAGTGATCCACAGGATTCAGCTTGTTTCACAGACGCAGTTCTCACGACATGCTACAAGATGTTAGTTTTCCAAGTGTAAATATTACTATAACAGTATTTTGCTTTCAATAAAACAGAACTGTTAGTTCATTCCTTCTTCCCCCCTCCCAATAACTCTTGAATTATAAAATAGTCTAGGTTGAAAGGTAAAGTCTGGAGGTCATGTAGTGCAATCCTCCATTCAAAGCAGGAGCAACAAGATCAGGTTTAAGGCACCTATCCAGTTAGGTTTTGAATGCCTCCACTGATAGTGAACCAACCTCTCTGGGCAACTTCTCTGGTTCCAGTGTCTGACCGGCCTCACAGTGAAAAATGTTTTCTATATAGTTAATCAGAATTTCCTGAATTGTAAGTTTTTCCCATTGTCTCTTGCTCTGTTGCTGATGACTTCCAAGAAGAGTTTCATTCGCTCTTCTCTACACCCTCTCCTTAGGTAGCTGAAGAAAGCAGTAAGATCTGTGCTGAATCATCTCTTCTTAAGGCTGAACGCACCCAGCTTTCTCAGCCTCTCCCAGCAGGTCATACGCTCCAGCCCCTTGACTGTCCTGGTTGCCTCTGCTAGACTTCCTACAGTTTGTCAATGTTCTCCTTGCACTGTGGAGCCCCAAACATAGCACTCTACACCCCAAACACAGCACTCTTACAGATACAGTCTCACCAGAGTTGATCAGAGGGGAAGCGTCACTTCATCAACCTGATGACCACAATTTTGCTATTATGGCCCAGTATGAGGTTTGGTTACTCCATCACACAAGCACACTGCTGACTCATGTTCAACTTGCTGTTCACCAGG
>NW_008825501.1:4298330-4300096 GCF_000699105.1 Pygoscelis adeliae
TCAGCAGGACACCCAGTTCTTTTCTGGCAAAACTGCTTTCTAGGTTGTCAGCACCCAGTTGGTCCTGTTACATTAGATTGGTCCAACCCAGCTGAAGGAACTGGCGTTTCCCTTTGTTGAACCTAAACAAATTTATGTCAAACCATTTTCTCAGCCTGTTAAGGTCCCTTGAATACTGGGCCCTACCCTCCAGCATACTGACCGCTTCCCTGGTTGGTGTTATCTGCAAACTTGATGAAGGTTGTTCTTGATGAAGGACAATCCTGTCCCACTGTCCAGGTTGTTAATGTTAAGCAGTTAACCACTAGCAACTGGCTGCCAGCTGGACTGATTATAACCTTCTGAGGCTGGTGGTCCAGCCATCTTCTACCCATCTTCCATCTTTCGCCCACCCACCTGAGAACTGGGTTTTATAGATAGGATTTAGTTAGACAACTTGCATACAGGTAGTCAGAGGTAAGTGGAATAGGCAAATTAGGACTAATCTGATCTATTACACAAAAGCCTGTGGGTTTGGCCTTTTTTAATCTAGCCTAATTAGCTCTGTCCAACCAACATCACTTAACTAAACAGTAGGGAAAACTACAAGTCTCAGCAAAAATTAAAGTCAAATCAGTGTTCAGCTCTTTAGGTGATTCTGTCATGCCTAAATATTTCTCAGCTCTGTGAACAGCAACATTATCTACCATCCATGCTGAAACATGAAGCAACACAACAAGGTTGTAATTCCAGCTTCAGCACAAAATTTACAGATGTCCAAGGGATTAAGATTATTTAAAATATTACATTGATTTAAGATGTATAAAAATATATACAATATAGTAAGTTTTATAAAAAAACCCACAAGTTTTAAGATGTATTCTAGGGAGGCTAACAAAAAAAATGGGCTCTTATTGCCCTGCTATAATGCAGTGTGCTTCAGTACCATGCAGTGAAAAAATCTTGCCTAACGAAGAGTTAATTATCAGTGAAGGAACTCTTAGAAATATCATGGGGATATATGCTGATTGTGTGTCCCTGGTAACTTGATAGTGTGCCAATCCGTGATGAGAACAGTGGGTACGTATATAAAGACTGGAAGCCTCTCGCTTACACTTTTGGCTTTATGATCAAATAAGAGATATTTAGAAATCATTTCACATGACAGTGGAATGAGGCAGCTGGATTTTAAGAAACTAATACAGAAGTAATAAAAACCTGGTGAGCATGGGAGAATATATTCAATTCCTAATACAAGAAAAGGCTGGCACACTGTCAACATACTACATTCATAGCAAAGTAGATGTATTTCTCTGAAAAAGAAAGTATATGGACTTGGAAGTGGCCAATACAGCCTCAAGGGGACTGTTCAAAGACCCAAGTTTGAAAATATTACCAGGGCTAGAAATGGAAAACAAGAAAAGGAACGAAGTAGGGATATACTGAGGCTGTTAGGCTGCACATACATAAAACAGAGGTAGCAAGAAATACTGAATAAGTGCATATCTAAACAAAAAAATGTTTAAAAATACATCTTGAAAAAGGCATGCAAGTTGATTGAGAGAAAAGAAACACCAAAGAGTAAGCAGGTCTATGAATATACACAGATTAAATCAATAATGATCCTAAAATGGCCAAGATACTAATAGTTTTAAAATATACTATGAGGAAAAATAAAGGAATATTGGCAAGTAGGAGATAATGAAGACCATGTTGATGTATAATACCTGCCTATATAAAGCTGATGAAAAGAAATTATCAGAGGGGGGGGGGGGGGGGGGGGGGGG
>NW_008825501.1:4300106-4301737 GCF_000699105.1 Pygoscelis adeliae
GAAAGAAGAAGAGGGAAGGGGAGGATGGGGGGGGGGGGGGGGAGGGGGAGAGGTGAGGAAGAAATTCTTTAGTGTGAAGGATATATATTTCAGGGCTAAAGAGAATTAGTTAATGAATTTATGAAGTGACTGGTAATTATTTATGAAAAGTCATAGAGAACCAGGGTGATACAAATGACAGCAAATTAATTAGATTTACAGGTGTTGGAAGACGGTATGAGACTGGAGACCTTGCAGATGATCTACAGAAGCAAGAAACATGGAAAAAGAATAGATGCATTCACCCTTGGAAAAAAAAAAAGCTCATGTATGGTGTGCTAATCTAGATCCTGACACCAATGGAGAGAACCTGGAGTAGCAAAGAATAGCAAAAACCAAACTAGATGTAAGCTTGCAAGACAAGCTACCCCCAAAGCAATTATACATGTCTTCTAAATGGTAATGTTAAGAATACTACTTTCAATTTGGTTAACTTGGTATCAGAATGATTTAAAGTAGATTAAAGACTCATTTGAGAAAATTCAAATTGCAGTATATTCCTGCTTGAGAAACAAACAACTAAAACATGAAGAAAGTGGGGAAATACAGCAGTCTACATTTTGAAAGTGTAAACACTAAGAACGAAGAAATACAGTTGAGGCTGGTTCAAGCAGTAATGGGATGAAAGCAACCAAAGGGAAATCTAGGTTGATAATCATGAAAGAAATCTTTATGAATTGAATAATACTAATATTCATAATACTTAACATTTATATAGTACTTCACATCTTCAAAGCGCTTCACTAATATTAACTAATTGCTCTATTCGATTGTAGAGAAGAGTCTTCCCTCAGGGGAATAAGTTCCAGATCCTGAATCCCTAAGAAGCTACATTAGAAAACCTACTGAAAAACAAACACTGTACAGAAAAATGAGCCCCTGGAAAAGCACAGATTCTATGAGCTAAAATAATTTTCCTTCTCCAGCTTTTTCTTTTACATATGGAAAGGAAAGCTATGCATGCTATACAATATCACGCAGATGCTATGTCCCCCAAAGAGATACAAAGGGAAAAATAGTTCTTTGTTTCAATGCAGAGATACTTCAGGACGGGAGTGAAAAGGAAGACTTTAAACAGAAATGCAGAGAAGTAAAGTACCCAATATTGCAGAATGCAATGGATAGAATCTAGTTTAGCTTCCCAGCCCAAAAGCAAAATTTCCCAGGGCAGAAAGGAAGAGAAACACACATTTCTGTACTCCAGTGCTTTTTAACTAGACAAGTTGTTAGATTTTAGTACAAATTGACATAGCTGCTGGAGACACCAATAAAAACAATATATTGCTGAAAAGATCTGAGACTTGAGTATTGCTTCATCTGCTTAAAGTTTTGCTGGTAAAACTAAAAAAGTTTGGCTACAAGACACAAAAACCTGCCAAAGCACAGGAATAAAAATTAAGGAGCAAACAAGAATAGCAGACAAAAAGCAACAGGAAGAGAACAAAAGCTGATTGCCTGAGCTGATCCAGTAAGTTTCTGCCCTGAGCAGAAGTGCCCCTTTCACTCCATGAGGTGATGGGACCAGGTTAACAATGCTCTTCTCCCCGTTACTAAACATCTGCAGGGAGAAAGGAAAAGTGGGTTTATTAGGA
>NW_008825501.1:4301797-4309590 GCF_000699105.1 Pygoscelis adeliae
GCAGTAAGGCCTTCCACCATTCCAGCATGGGAATGGTTTCCTGATTAAACATTTTATCTCTGCGTGTTGTCCCCCCCCCGTCCCCGTCCCCCCCCCAAAAAAAAAGGTCTAAGAAGACAAAGGTAGTTGAACAAGACAACACCAACATCTGGTACAACTGTCTATGTTGCTGTGGAGGGACACCATCATGAGTTGCACTGTCCTCCAGATGCACTCACCATTCCCAGTGGTACAGGAAGATTATATAGTGAGCCCAAAGGCCCACGCCAGCACTGGCACTGCACTAAGGTGTGCTTGGAGAGAGTCCCCATCCTGAAGAATTTACAATTTAAATAGAAAGACAGATCAAGGCATGAGAAGAATAAACCTCTGTAGCAATAGGTTAACATCTGACTGCTGTTTTCTGACCAAAAGGCCACCTTAAGGTATGTGGCTAAATAACATCAAGTTTCATGCCTCAAGTTGTCATCTTGCTGGCTTCATTCCCCTTTCCCACACTGCATGGCTTAGCTAGAGCTCAGGTAAACACACTGCAGTAGAGGGATCACTTCGTATTGACACAACAGGTACTGAACATTGTCTGAGACTGACTCCCAGGCTTGCTGGCTCAGCACTCTGACGCAGTAAGGCAAACGCTATATTTTTATAAATTTCACCACAGAAAACAATGTTAGCATCCCTCATTTTATTTTTGCGAGATGCTACATAATTGCTTCCTAATAAAAAAAATAAATTCTGAAGCAGAAATCCCAGGTCAGCAACAGATGGGAAGATCCAGCAGAAGCAAGGACAGAGACAGCTAAGTCCAGAGCTAACTAGAATTATGAAACTTGATATTGTGCCCTGGTGATCCCCAAAGATGGAAAAAACACCTTACAAGTATGTGTGTATGCTTGTTAAAGGAGTCCAAACACATAACAGAGGGAAGCCAATTAAAAAGGTACTAAATACAGAAGACTACAACTTCAGTGATTAGTGCTAGGTAATTTGCCTTGTGATAAACAAGCCATTCAAATCAGTAATAGACCTGAGGTTGTTCCACAGCTTGAAAGCATTTCTCTGAACTTTATCTGGTACCACAGCAAGTGCCAAAGTATAAGTTAAATCTTGCCATGCAGCTCTATATCTTCAAAGCTAACAATCCCAGTAAGTGTTTGTGAAAGGTACCCACCATCTTCAGACATTATGCTGACCACCACGATCACTAAATCAGCATAGGTGCAGCTCAGTTGCTATGTGTCATAGCCAGGTGCAGCTTGTAACTTCTTCTAAGTACTACAAAATGAAATGAATGAATGAAGGAGAGGCCAGGTTGGATTTTTTTCCCCGAATCTATGGAAAATAAATTACTTCTTGGGGACTATCCCTATCCAAGAAACAAAACCCATCATCCAACTGTGAAAAATCTCAATTTCATCACTACAGTATTGAGAAGGAGGGGGAAGAAGGAAGAGGAAAAAAGAAGAAAAAAATGATAGCTGAAAAAAACATAAAAGAAAACCATCAGTGAAAATTGCCCCTGAAACTTTGCAGAATTGTAACGGCTTTCTCTTGCTTAAATTGATTGGTGTAGCAATGCTATAAAATGACTATTAGGATTCATTGTGCACAACAGAAAGTGTGAAATGTCAGCAGACTATACAGCAAAAGTAATGGGTCCTGAACCCCTGTTAGTCAAAAATGATTTTGTTTCAAATTAGAAATTGATTTTTTTGGACACAGGCCCTTTACAGGCTTCCAACTTTTGTAGCTGTGCCTTGGAAGAGATTAACCTCAGCCACTGTTTGGGTCCATGCTGATGATACCCTTTTGAAAGTTTCTTCACAGGGACTGCTTTTTAATGTTGGTATGGTCTTAACCAATAACACAAGTTATTTGTTCCTTTGAGAACTGCACCACATTTCTTCTCATTTTGCCATTTTCTTTATTTTTATGCTGACATATACAGCAAACTGGCTGACAAGTTATAATAAATAAAAAAAAAAATCTAGCTCATAATTGAACCAAGGATTATGTTCAAGGCTTGGCAGTGAAACATCCAAGCTGCTTTTGTTCCCAACCCTTTCTCTTCCTAAGAGAGACTGCTTCTCTGCTCCTTAAGTGGAGGTACTAAGCTAAGAGCAGGATAGATTCTAGCCGTACAGACATCCCTGTGTGGCAAAATATCAGGTTGTGATGGTGGAGCCATTACTTGGGGAGGAAAAGAATACGAAGAAGATTACATTTCAAGAGCAAGCCCCACTGCACTTATTCTCTCTACTTGCTGGGAAAGGAAAAAGAATTGTTGAAGTACCTTTTTGAGATTAAAGGGCTATTTTTTCCTTTCCATCAGGAACACCAGCCAAGAAGATCACTTGTTATTTACAAAGCTTTCTATGCTTTTTAGCATTTTAAACGTAGCTACCTTCTCTTGGGTTGTTTTAAGCAACTTGCAATCTTCTCCCTCTAATTGTGCATTTTACTGATACGCTCTTGAACACATATATACAATTTCTAAATGCCATCAGCACACTCATGGCCCTGCAATACAGTATGCTTCCCCTTACCTTTCTTTGACTTGTTGCCTTCCCTCTTGGTTTGCATCAGAAGGGTTTGCCCATCTTCCACATTTGCCCCAAAACCAACCATTTTCTTCCCCAAACTGCTTCCACCACTGCTCCCTGGTGTTCTGGAGGTTTTGCTCACTGCAGGTGTCCTTGGAAAATAATCTTCACGTTTCAACACTGGTGTGCTGGGAGGAAAGAAAGCTCATGCTATTACATGCTGCATTCAGCCCTTTTAACAGTGCACCCAGACCTCTCCCCCACTTTCACTCTCCAGAAGCGTAACCGTCATGCTGCTGGTTGAGCTCTTGTTGAATCCATTGACAATGTCTGAAAGTAGGATGCCTAAGGGTTGAAGAGTTACCAACCTACTTTATCAGCAGTCTTTGGTTATCAGCAGCTGGCAAGCACTCTGACAATTATATTTGGAGTTTTGTGGCATTTGGCACATTCCCTAAAGTATTAGGTCCTGGATTTCCTGAGTGGTTAGGACAGGAGAAGTGGGATGAAGATACAGGAAGTACTTTGTCCAGCACAGTGGAGCAAGGTTGGAAGAAAGAGTAATTAAAAAAATGCTCACTTTGCTAGGATAAACTGGAGTCATGGTTTGCAAAAGGGAAGCAGATCATAGAATCATAGAATCATTTAGGTTGGAAAGGACCTTTAAGATCATCGAGTCCAACCATTAACCTAGCACTGCCAAGTCCACCACTAACCCATGTCCCTAAGCACCACATCTACACGTCTTTTAAATACCTCCAAGGATGGTGATACATTGATTCAAGAAGAAAAGGGATGAGAGGAGATAAGACAAAAAGAGGTGAAATGAATGAACAGAGGTACTTGCAAGCAGGATAAAGAATGTATGAGCAAACTGGTGGGAGAGTATCTGTTGCAGCAAGTGCAGCAGTTTGAGTAGAGTAAGAAAAGAGAAAGCTAACCAGAACCATTATGGTTCAAGATGAACTTCAGCACAAGATCGTAAACACTGTACAGATAGAGCCAGGAGGCAAATTTGGTGATGTGGAGCAAGCATGCCTTCAGTCTCTGCAGACACAGGCAATCACAAAACATTTTGGGAAGACAGGAGGCTATGGAGACCCATCTTTCTCTCAGTAAAGACAACCTACTGCTTTCAAATTCTGCCCTCTGGGAAACAACTACTGCTTTAAATGAGGATTCCCAACATGTATACATCATTAGCCCCGTCACCATTATACAAAGCAATTGAAAACATAAAAAAAATCTCTGGATTATCCACATGGAAGAATAAAATTCATCCCAAGATTATACTGCTCTATTTGGAATCGTGGGAGTGACATACAGCTTTCCTAAGTTAACGGAAGATTAAACAAATCTTTTTCCAGTTTAAGCACCAGTTTACATGGGCAACCCAAAGACTGCCACTGAGTTTGTATTATTTGGGATACAGCGTTGTGGAGGTTGATTCACAAGAATCTTTTACCTAAAAGCTTACACTACTGAAGTTACTGTACATCTGAGGAAAAAGCAGAAATCTGATGTTCCAAAATGATGGCTAAATTAAAAGTTTCAAATCAATGTACTGTATAAGCCATAGTTTAATAGGGCCCACTGCGCCTGTTGGACAATTAGTATTACTCCTGTATTATTAATGCAGAACATTATATAATGGCTTAAGACCTGTAATAACTGGCTGAAGTGTTGGATAAAACTTCTTTGAATAACCTCCATTTACTTCAGGGCTTCTAACTGTGTGACCACTAAAAATATTGCAAAGTGTTATTAAAATTTATGGTGGACTAAATTAGTATCTTATTTGAATTATATGAAATTATTAACCTACTAATTCACACAACCCAGAGTACAGCAAGAGGTGGGTTTGGACCCTAATAACTGTTTAAAGAGGGTTAACAGTGTAATACTTGGCCAGATTTCTCTGATAATACAGGACTTGATATTCCATTTGCCTGTACTTGGATGATTAACAGCATTTAAAAGCACTGAGGTTGTCATTATTTGGATGTTTTCTCAGTTTTTAAAGTACATTTAATTACAATCTACAGATCTTCAAATTGCCCTTTGACTTGTAGATGAGGAGGCGATTACTCCACTGGTTCACTGTGATACCTTTTACATGGCGCGGTTACCTCTAGAATATCGAGTTCTGGTTTAAATAACACTATGGCAGAGGCAATTCAAACAGAAACAGACACCAAGAAGTTGCAGAAGCTAATTTATGAGGAAATAACAAAAGCAAGTGTATTTGCACTTATAGCTCACTAAACAATTAATTAGAGCCTGGTTCTTTAATATTTAATAAAAGAAAGCTCATGCTAAAGTTTTGATGAAGTAAGGATAGACAGTCCAATCTTAAAATGACACACACTTAATGTAAGAGGTGTGCAGACCAAGGAGGGAAAGGGATCATGCAGAGATACAAAAATTCAATAATTAACAACGTACCAAAATTAAACAAAGAAAACATAAGGAAAACAAAAATCTACTTCAGATCATAGTTACTCATTCACCTGTGGAATAATTAGTAAAATGAATTATGTGACTATTGCAACCTGGAAAATTTAAAACCAACATATGGTCCAAAGGGATCAGTTATGTATAGCTAGAGAGATTAAGCGACAAAACAGGTCCTTCTCTATCTTCAAATCCAACAATCCATCGTATCACTCAAATGCAGCGTGGTTACTCGGACTTCCTGCAGGGCACCATGATATCCGATGAATTTTCATGCTATTCCCTGAAACTACACAACAGAGAAGACTGTCTAAATAAAGACCTTATTAACCTACCTAACCTACCTACTAAGGCAGAAGTTGTAGAGTATCATCACCAGAAAAGAAGCGAGTCTCAGCACTGCTGCCTCCTTATGAATATCGAAGTAGATCACCAACAAAGGAAAACACACCTTGAATGTTTTTTCCATTTTGGCTGAGCCTCATATCGCGATATCCCTGCTGAGCATGAATGGCAAATTTTAAATGTCATTCAGGACCCATTGAATACTGCTAGTATTTGCATTCCTTAAAAAGTAGAAAAACATTAACCTTTTGTTTTATTGAATTAAAATGCCATGGAAATGCTGATGTAGTCTTCAGAGACTGAAATACTTTTACAAAGAAGAATAGCTGTCATTTATTAGACACAAAGAACAATTACTTGATAGGATGCTTTCTGACAAAAAGCAGATTGGTATTCTCATCATAGAAAAGGCATTGTAAAAAAACCCAGCACAGACCTCTGAGACTTGAATAATTTAAAGCTGCATTTGGTGCAATTTGAATTTTTCTTTAGGGAGGCAAAGTTAAATACCTTTAATTTGTTCTAATTATTTCAAATTTGCAAGTTAATTATGGCTGATCATTAAATAACAAAAAGGACTATCGTCTCCATAGAGTTTTACCTCCTACCCTCTGCATTACTTAAGCTAGATTTTAGTATGCATGAATTAACTTTCTAAATAATCACACGGTTTGACTAAATGGCTCAGTAAAATGAGCTCTGATCCTCAGAATAAGCATTAATGGACATTAGAAAGGCTGTTGGGACCCATGTTACTTACATTATAAGTATTTTTAATGGGGTCTTATTTACTAATCTTTATGTACTGTTCAAGTTAGGGCACCATATAGATACATTATTCTGCTTTAATAGAGGAAAGTCAGTTCTTCAAGATACTAAAACAAGTGTCCATTTAGAGCCAACTAAATTCATTTTTAAATTGATGCAGGAGAACTCTGATAGAATTTAACTTGTTTTAGCTGCTCATCCTGATGAATCAGCCCAACATAATGGTAGTCTTGGTCTGCAAATGGAGTTTTACAGATCTATTGAATCACTAAGCAACTCAAGCAGCTAAGGTTTTTGCCATAGAGTAGCTTTTACTATGAGCATGTGTACGCCCACAAGGTTTCACCTCTTCCCTGCTCCGTACCTAGCGCTCTTCTGATGGGTTCTCAGTCATCGATCCCAAAGTTGGATGCTCACCTTTCACTGAACTCTGATCTTTCTATGCATTTTTCAGTGCAGATCAGTGGCATCCAGAGAACATGACTACATTATAACTAGCGAGAAACCCAAAATGCAAGGCAATTCATGCCTCCAGTATATATGTTCAACAGATGGCTGCCTTAATGGTACCCTACTGCACCCCGTTGAGGCAAGGGCTTGCGAGTTTAACCATTATCAAACTAACAGATTGCCCTGGTAGGTTAGCTCCAAAAGCAAACATGTTGGAATGTTATTTTCCTGTTCCGCAATTTCTGTTTTAAAAATAAAATAATTAACAGTTCATGTGTGCAATCTGCTGCAATTATATTAGGCCAAGAATGCATAACACTTAATGATGCAAAACTGGTGATAAGTAGACATCCCAAGCAATACGTTTTTGTAGCTAGAACCTCTATTGCCATTTCAGATGCAGTTTGACAAACAGGCTGAAAATTGCTTCCCCAGCACCACTTTGGCTGGGAGAGTATTCAGCCAGATCAGCTTCCAGAGTCAGCTCGGTATAAAGCAGCAGTATCACAAGCGCTGGGACAAAGAAGGTGTCAATAAACCACGGGATCTTCTTTTCAGCAGGGATCCGAATTTACATCAGTTTAAATCAAGTTATCAAACCACACTTTTGAAAATCACCAGCTCCAAACTGAGACTGTTGGGAAGTTGGTTGTCTGCATGGCAAATAAAAAAATATTTGTGGGAAGAAAAGACGGACTGTAGACTTTGGATGAGTGGATTTACGAAGCAACAACAGTGGTCTCCTGAACAACCACAACTTTTTCAGTCCTCTCAAGTGTACTGTGTTGCTCTTTGTAAGCCCCTGCTTCCAGAACTACCAAGTGCCACAGATTTTTCATGTGTTTTTTTCCAACAATGTGTCAGGTAAGGCAGTATGATCACCCTAATCCGCAAGGCAAAGAAGATAAGAAACTGATGCAGTAAAGAAGCTGGGCCCCTGGACAGCAAGCAGGTCAGCAGAGGTGGAAGAGAACTGGAACCAACTCCCAAACACTCGACTCACTGAGTAAAGGAGACACCTGAAATTAGTGCATACACCATGTCTGTCTGCTTAGAGCTGATCATGAGGAAAACCCTGACAACAGAGGTAGAGCTTATGGCCCTCCTTAGCACATCTCCATCTGCAACCTGGAGTCCTTTTTGGAGGGGAAGCATCCTGCCCCTTCTTTCCAGTGGAGCTGGGGAGAAACACGTCAAGACGTACAAGCCAGCAGAGCAGCACATGGGAAAGAG
>NW_008825501.1:4309614-4313839 GCF_000699105.1 Pygoscelis adeliae
TACAGGATGGCTGAGTAGAGCTGGAAGGGAGGTAAGAGTATTGCAGGCGAGGAGGAGAAGCACAGCATGAATTTCAGGGCAATCTCTCATCCCTGAATACCATCACCCTTTCATTCCTCGCCACAAAACCAATCTGCTCACGTCAGCAGATCAACAACCTTAAAAACACACTGTTAAAAATCTAAAGCCTATCATATTGAAACATAGAGCGCTTGAAAAAAATCTAAGCTTAACATTTTTCCCCTCCTTTAAAAAGCAGGAAAAATATCCTATTCTAATATGGATCTTGAAGGCCATATTCAAGCCTAGAGTGAGATTTCGGGGCCCAATTATGAAACCCGGCATTTTGAGGTTTATGTTAGATGCATCAGCATGTTAATGACACTGCTGGGATCCAGTGCATGTTAATGAGAAACAGCTGCTTTCCTTTCTAGAGAGCATGTTCATTTATAGTTTTGAGATCATAGAATCATAGAATAGTTTGGGTTGGGAGGGACCTTTAAAGGTCGTCTGGTCCAACCCCCCAGCAATGAGCAGGGCCATCTTCAACTAGATCAGGTTGCTGAGAGCCCCGTCCGACCTGACCTGGAATGTTTCCAGGGACGGGGCATCCACCAGCTCTCTGGGCAACCTGTTGCAGCGCTTCACCCCCCTCACGGTAAAAAATGTCTTCCTTAAGTCTAGTCTGAATCTGGCCTCTCTTAGTTTAAAACCATTACCCCTTGCCCTATCGCTACAGGCCCTATGAAAACGTCTGTGCCCATCTTTCTTACAAGCCCCCTGTAAGTATTGAAAGGCCGCAATAAGGTCTCCCCGGAGCCTTCTCTTCTCCAGGCTGAAGAACCCCAACTGTCCCAGCCTTTCTTCACAGGAGAAGCGTTCTATCCCTCTGATCATTTCTGTGGCCCTCCTCTGGACCTGCTCCAACAGGTCGATGATCTTTGGGACCAAGTCCATTTCCCTTCTTACATGTTTTTCTAGGCAAAAGGCAGGAGGGCAGAGACAGGTAGGGGAGCACCGCAGCAGCCAGCAAGAGTTCTGGAACTGAAATATAAATATTATCAAATCTGCTTGTAACAAAAGGATTTTTCGTCACAGAAAACAGTCAGTGATTGCCTACAATCTACATGTTATTATGCACACAATATATTGCTGGGGAGTGATGCAGAGTATTCATCTCTTACAGTCTTCCTCAGGCTCAGTGCCCTTGAATCCAGTAATGTCTGTGGCTGTACCAGGTTTCTCTCTTGTTTTTTTTTTCTGTTGAACTGTCTCTTTGGACCTACTGTGTTTGGTTTACTTTTCTCTCATCTTGGAGAAGTCATACCGGCCACTATGCTAAAAACTTCTCTATATATGAAGCTATCCAGTGTACAGTAATCCATAGCACGGCTTCTCCAGACCACTCCTTCAGAGACCAGTTCCTTGCCCATTCCCTCAGTGACTGGTGCTCAGATATTTAATTCCACCAGCAAGAATTGAGGCCACATACGCTCTTAATTAGCAATGACCTATTAGATCATACCAGCCATAGGTGAAACCCTGGCCTCATTGAATCAATCAGAATACTGCCTTTATCTTCAATGAAGTCAGGATTTCACTTAATATACACAGTTAGAGGTCCATTTGTAGCAAGTACTAAGCTAAATTCCACCTAAAATTATATACATGCCTTCCCTTTGAAGCCCTGTCCTCATTCTGCTTTAAGTTAGCTATATTTCACTCCCTACCAGCACCTTTCCCACATATATTAGTTTTCCTAATAAACAGCAAAATGAGCTCTGATTACTTTTCTCTCTTCTCCAAAGAAAATTCCAACATAAAGGTTTTCAGACAGTCATAGAGAAATGGCCACAGAAAACAGACTGGCAAAGCTTTAGCAGGACAAAATGCTGTGATTGTGTGTTTGGCCTTTCTTATAGAGTAGAGCAGCTGTCGTTCCAGCACGCAGTGCTGTCAGCCTTCACAAAAGAAAGTCATGTAAATGTCAAGTCGTAGGTATAAAAACAATCCTTCAAAACAGTGTCTGTATATCTGAAATGCCTGCCTAGCTGTCACCAGTGAAAGTACCATAAGGAATGATGCAAAAGCCTGTTTAGGACAAAGTTTTTGAACTAAATCCAAACTTCTCCAGTAGATCAAGTTGCATCACACTCTCCTTCAGAAGGAGAATCACGTGTTCTTCAGCAAAGTGAATGCCTGTCTTAGTGCATTATCCAGCATCACTATTGTTTGGCTGAGAGCCAGCCCCATTCACAAGGCGCCCATCAAAAGGCCATATGCAAGCTATCCCCTGAACAAACATCCCCCAAATTAGATTGCAATTTGGTTGTGATAAAGGCATAGAAGAACAATGCATCATCCCTTCTCAACCTGGCTCACCCAGGACAGAAGACTTCACAGTAGATGGGCTGCACTGCAAAACAGGCTGTGGCTGAGCTGTTGCTGCACAGATCAGTCTGAGTGTGCACGTAACTACCTGCGTGGTGCAAGAGTCCTTATGTTTTCCTTCGCTAAGACTATTGGTACATAAGCACTCCCTCCTCCGTAGGAGTTTCCAGACAGGCTGATAGGTGTTGGTAACAGGAGCTTTCAGTAAATGAGCAGCAATTGCAAAAGCCCTTTGTCCTGGTTTCGGCAGGGATAGAGTTAATTTCCTTCCCAGTAGCTGGTACAGTGCTGTGGTTTGGATTTAAGATGAGAACAATGTTGATAACACACCGATGTTGTAGTTGTTGCTAGGTAGTGCTTACACTAGCCAAGGACTTTTTAGTTTTCCATGCTCTACCGACTGAGAAGGCTGGAGGTGCACAAGAAGCTGGGAGGGGGCACAGCCAAACTGGCCAAAGGGACATTCCATACCATGTGACGTCATGCTCAGTACATAAACTGGGGGAAAGCTGGCCGGGGGGGGCCGCTGCTCGGGGACTGGCTGGGCATCGGTCGGCAGGTGGTAAGCAATTGCACTGTGCATCACTTGCTTTGTGTATTATTATTACTACATTATTATTATTATTTTATTTCAATTATTAAACTGTTTTTATCTCAACCCACAAGTTTTTCTCACTTGTGCTCTTCCAATTCTCTCCCCCATCCCACCGGGGGCAGGGAGTGAGGCAAGCGGCTGTGTGGTATTCAATTGCCGACTGAGGTTAAACCACGACACCCTTTTTCTGATCATGGATCACATCACAGAGCAATCATTTGCTAAAGTGACAGTATAGTGAAGGAGGGACACAATAAGAATTGAAAAATAGGTACTCACAGGGTTTCCAGTATGCCCTACTAACAAGACATTTTGAAGAGATGCCTAATTAGAGCAACAGATATTTAAGATTGCACTCTTGCGTGCAATTTTATGAACAGTTACATATGCACAGAAAATAAGAGTTTTGGAGGATCCTGCAGTGCCTATATGCAGACAGAAGAGTTAGAGAAGACATAACATCTACAGCTGCTTCTGTTCCTTGACAAAGTTGCACTTGATAGATGCTAACTTTCAATACTCAGGATACTGGCGATAAATTACCATCTCCGGTTTCTAAGTGAGGAAATGAAAGACCATAAAGTTACAAACTCGTCACACTGACACCAATGAAAATTAATAACCACTAACCTGGGCAAAATACGTGTACCCCTAAGCATCCTGAGGTGACCTTCCAGGTCACTGACAGCTCCCCTGATATCAGGGAACATGTTGCAGGGAAAGCCTTTCATAAATGCATCAAATTCCATAATAAACACAATTAGAGGTTTTATCTTTCCTGTTCTTCTGAGGTTGCTGTCCTTGAATCTGATTTCGAACCATTACCACTGAGACCAACATGGGAGCACCCTTACAGGACCCATCTTTTTCTATGAAAATTCTGTCCTCCTACTCTAATCACCTTTATCTGTATCACATGATACAGATAAATCATCAAGCATTTAAAGCAGATTACTACTGCATTTTAGGGTTATATAGGCCTGTTAGTGTTGAAGTCTTACAAGTCCTGGGACTAGTGAATCTGGAGACTGTAATGCTTTTCTTATTCCAAAAAGCCATCTGTCCTGGTTTCGGCTGGGATAGAGTTAATTTCCTTCCCAGTAGCTGGTACAGGGCTGTGGTTTGGATTTAGGATGAGAACAATGTTGATAACACACCGATGTTTCAGTTGTTGCTAGGTAATGCTTACACTAGCCAAGGACTTTTCAGCTTCCCATGCTCTGCCGACTGAGAAGGCTG
>NW_008825501.1:4314111-4318478 GCF_000699105.1 Pygoscelis adeliae
GTGCCCTTCCGATTCTCTCCCCCATCCCACCGGGTGGGGGGGAGTGAGCGAGCGGCTGTGTGGTGCTCAGTTGCCGGCTGAGGTTAAACCACGACACCATCAGAGGCTCAGTGTGTTGGCACAGGCTCAGTCCAGGCACAAGGTACAGCTCTAACATGATGCCAACATGTGTCCTCACACTACACTGGCTCCCCAGCCAAATACAAACCTGACATGGTTTTTGATTCTTGTTTTACAGTGATCAAAAACAATGACATGTTAGAATTTAGCCAAGTCTGCAACTATAAATGTACATGGCATCCTAAATGCTCTCTTACTAGGATCTTTTAAAATGGTGTCATACACTATCTCAATTCTGTTGGCAACACTTCTCCTGATGCATCTTTACACTTCATTGGGCTTTTTTCCGTGATTAAATCACATCTGTGGGACATGGTCACTCCATGATTAAGCAGCATATTAATGATTTACTAGTACACTAGTACTCACCTATATTATATTGCTTAGTAAAATGAAAACACTGAGATTGTTTATTGATCTGCTCTTAAAAAATCTTATAGCCCAAAAAGAAGTAAATACAGACATTAGACACTGGACTTTACTCAGATTAGTGGATTATCATGCCCAACAGATGTAGATTTGACAAGGTAGCTCTTGGTAAAGGTTTAAAATATCACTTCTGGCCACTTCAATTGCCTTGAATCCACTAAAGTTATGTATTTCATAGAAAGTGATTGATGGCTAGTGACTGAAAAATCAGGTATTTATTGCAAGTGCAATACAGACGTAGATGCCTAACTGATGGCATACAACTCTAAAAACCATGGCCTGGACCCCACAAAAAACAACACACTAAAGATTTCCTTTCAGTGCATGGATTTTATGTGAATGTGACAGCACCACCGAATATTGACTCAACCAGGATGTTTAGGGAACAGATTTAATGCTTTTTTGTACTCTTATATTCAGGAAATAGGAAGATATAATATAATTGAAACCACACAGAAACCACTGCCTTGCTAAGAGGCACATATCAGTGAGATGCGTATTGGCACGCTCTGATGTCCAGTATCAAGGGAAGGAACAAAGGGAAGAGATCCTGGCATGAGGCTGTGTGCAGTAAAGCTGTGGGTTCTGCCCAGGCTCTGGGCTGCCAGTTCCCTCCCCCTAGAAACCTAATGTGACAAATACACCATGTACTTTTGTTAGTCCAGATACAAGCGATTCTTGCATCTTACAGCTACCGCTATTGATCTTAGGTCTTGGAATTCTACCTTTGCACAAGTTTGTTATAACTTGTTTGGAAACCTCTGCCCAGAGCTGTTGCCACCAGTGCCACTCTGACACTGTGATGTGGGTTTAGAGGCTTGCATTGTTTGTGTTGCCAAACCATCTCAGCCCTACTGAGTCTACAGCCAGTATATAAATTTAGCCCATCTCTCGGAGACATGACTTTGTCAAAAAGGATGCAAGGTGTAGATGGAGATTAAAGGAGCACAAAGTTAGAAAGAAAGAAAGGATTAACTACACATCAATCCAACAGAAGGGCATGTATTACATAAAGAGGTGAAGCCTGGTACTACTGACAGAAGACTGAAGACACTTGCATATTGTTTTGTTTCAACTCTTGGGTGTGCTAGAAGCCATATGTAAACTTTTCTACAGAGAAGAGCTGATGATTTGTCACTGCAGGTGAGTTACAATACTTCTCTCCCTAGGTCACTGCTGATATCTTTTGAGTATGATTCAGATTTTAGGTGGATTTACTGGGCAGAAACCATCCTTGTGGTCAGTGGAAAGAGATGTATCAGTTTGAAACTCATCAAATCAGGATTGGGGGTGGGATGGAAAAAAAGCACTCTGAAAACCTGAAAAAGAACTCTTAAAAAACTCTGAACTCTAAAAAAAAGGTCTCAGAGACCTAAGATATGATACAGGAAAGATGTAGTCAAAACAGACAGACGTAGGCAGAAGTGACCGTGACGTGACTCAGCAGTTCCAAAAGTCAGAAGGAGTTAAGGAACGTGGCAGAGCACCTGGCCGAAAGCTCATGCAACACCCAAAACAATGTGAAGTCTCACGTAACTGAAGGAGTAAAGAAGAGAAGGTGGCAGACAAAATTTTAAAAAAAAGCAGCTTTGTCACTTTCTGCAGAGCCCTATAGACAGACATAGTAGACAACTGGCCTTCACAGGAGGGATTCAGAGAAGCAATGGTGACAAGATCTGAATAAGCAGCCAAGATACCCATTTGGAAAACTTATTTTGAAGGAGGGGAATGAATATTGAGCAAAGACGACTTTACAGTAGTCAAGGTGCAGGATGAAGGACTAGAGCAAGGGGTGGTGTTTTAACTGTTGGCACACTGAAGGCATGTTTTTGCTGCAAAGGAGAAGGAAGCTGCAATAGCTGTCAGCAGCCCAGATGCATATGGAGAAGGAGAGTGACCCCGAGGTTACAAGTCTGAGTGACAGGGAGGATGTGGCGTTATCAAAATCAGAAGTGAAGAGAGATTTGGAAGAAAAAGTACAGAGTTCTGTTTTGGCCAGTTTAGGAATGATCTGAAGGCAAAACAACCAGGATTATGTGTCAGGGAGGCAGTCAGATATGCAAGAATAGACAGAACAGAGCAGAGGGTTTAAGAGTTACTGGCAGAGAGATAATAGCCAAATCCGTGTAACTGGATGTTGTCATCCAGGGACATGGGTACAGAAATCTCCAGGCAAATCAAGGAGTGACTAAATCCCTTCTCTGCCACCTCACAGAGGTTCCTACCTAGTTCCAAAAGAAATTATCTAAAATAGTGCTGCAAAAACATGCATTAAAAAACCTGCCTCCCCATAAAAATCTAAAGATCATACTGTTTCTAAAATTAGGGCAACCACTAAATGAAAGTTAACCCGAACAATAACTTTAGCTAAACTTCAGGTCACATGCATTTAATATAATGAGATGAAGAATATGAAAAGGCCATTCATAATGGAATTCATTGAGTTAGGAATGCCATGCATAGCTGCCTTATAACATATAATTAATGATCCTATAAAAATCCAGCAGTACGAACTCTCCCGGCTGCCCGCAGAACTGTTCTTTATGCTGGGTAGGGCAAGCAAGCATCTGCTTCCACAAATACTGCCCTTTGAGAAGCTGAAAAGCTTTTTTCCCCTGCTCCGTCAGGGACCACACTGCCATTTCCATGAGATGCTGAGCTTTGAACCATTACCCAAATCAGACTATAGCATTTGGCAACTCAGTACACATCTGTCATGATAGACTGGTTATTGGTGAAATGTTAAAGTCATTAACTCTTTTCCATAGCTTCTAATACCCTACCTTCCTCTAGATTATTTATAATCCCCACTAAACCCACCCTCTGTTTATAGTCATTTAACACAACAGAGAAATATATACTGTCTGGAGAGCTGTCTTGCCTTATACCACTCCCAACCATTTGGTACAACAAAAGACGTCCTCTCTCCATCAAAAGGCCTGATCCCTCCTGAAGCCTTGATGCTCAGATTCAAGGTTAAAGGGTTTAAGGCCTGAAGCATCGAGTACCAGAGGAAAGGAAGCCAAATATCAAAAGAAACACAAAAATCAATCCTCTTCACCACAGGAGTAGTGTGAAGAACAAATCAGCTGGGCTGAATCTAAAATTTTCTCTGCGTGGCTCCCAAAAATTAGCACTGTTATAAACGTAATGGGTAGTTCTGCAAAGCCTCAGCACTCATGCAAAGCCACAGAGTTCAGCTCAACACACCAGTACGGTCTGAAAGTTTTATGTCAGAATAATTCAGTGGCAAATACACAAAGTCCACTTCAGAGAAAGTGAGAGCTGAAGAGCGAGCAAGAGCACGTGTGCCGTTATCTTTGTATGTAGTCTGTATATCTGCGAGTGGCAGAATTTAACATATACTGGAGTTTGCCTTTTGCTTCAATTCTCTGTGTGCTGAAGTGCAGCCAAGGTCACAAGAGGGGTGGGGGAGTGGGTTTTAGCTTAGTGCAGCCGTGGTCATGGCCAGAACAGCAGGGTACAGAGGATTTCTTGCTTAACTTTGTAATATAGAATCATAGAATAGTTTGGGTTGGAAGGGACCTCTAAAGGTCATCTAGTCCAACCCCCCTGCCATGGGCAGGGACATCTTCAACGAGATCAGGTTGCTCAGAGCCCCGTCCAACCTGACCTGGAATGTTTCCAGGGATGGGGCATCCACCACCTCTCTGGGCAACCTGGGCCAGCGCTTCACCACCCTCAGTGTAAAAAATGTCTTCCTTATATCTAGTCTAAATCTACCCCTGCTTTAGTTTAAAGCCATTCCCCCTTGTCCTGTCACAACAGGCCCTGCTAAAAAGTTTGCCGCCATCTTT
>NW_008825501.1:4318659-4323185 GCF_000699105.1 Pygoscelis adeliae
CCTCTGGACCTGCTCCAACAGGTCCGTGTCTTTCTTATGCTGAGGGCCCCAGAGCTGGACGCAGTACTCCAGGTGGGGCCTCACCAGAGCAGAGTAGAGGGGCAGAATCCCCTCCCTCGACCTGCTGGCCACGCTGCTTTGGATGCAGCCCAGGATACGATTGGCCTTCTGGGCTGTGAGTGCACATTGCTGGCTCATGTCCAGCTCATCCACCAGTACCCCCAGTATCAATAGCTTTTGTTCTTAGACCTGCCCCATCAGTTCTGATATAAGCTTTTAAATGGCATGAAAGTTGTGCGGGTGGGTTTAAAATCTCCTAATTTAAAACTACCTTCCAGAACATTTTGTTTCATAAGGTTTTTCTTAACTTTTCAAACTCAAAAATTTCTAGGACATATGAATATCTAGATTAGACATCATTTTCTCTTCATCCAAGCTTCCATATAAAAATAAAAAGTAATAAAATGATATGTCTGAAAAAGTAATCCACTCCAATGTATAAAAATAGAATTCAGGTTTTCAAAATTCAATTCAGGCAGTAAACTAAGTGTCTACATTTTACTGTAAAGGAGGCATCTGCAAGTGACTTGCAAAAATGTCTCTCACTGTCTGCAAGTGTTGGCAAAGAACAAACTCCTTCAGGAGATGCATGAATTTTAAATATTTCAACCCAAAGAGAAAAAAAACCTCCAAGCACTTTCAGTTCTGACATGTGATATTACAGAACTATACCCATGCAGAAAACTTGCAGGAAATGCAAGTTTTGTGAAAATACCAAAGCACTCAAGTTTTAGCAAGCCAATTTTCACTGATTGCCATCCTATGCTTACCAGTGTTTCTAACACCAGCGTTCCTGTGCTTTTTGAAGACCTCACCTACAGGTTGGCTCTAGCTGCCTACGGAAACTATTTATGGTATCTCCTACTTACATCTTATACCTCAAGTCTATCAGTAGGCTTCCTGCTCAAGGTTACTTTGGACTGTAATGGAAATGATGTAATACTGCTGTGTGCAGCATACATGATCATGAGAACAGAATCAGCATAATTCAGGTAAATGTACGACAGGCAGCTTCAAAAGCCTGTCGTAGTTGAAAGTAAACCTGAAAATGAGATTAGTGAAGCAACCAGGTCAGCGGAAATGAACTCCTCGCTTCCCAGTCCGATAAGGATCACTGCCTACCCTAAAAATAAATAAATAAATATGCATGCATGCATGCATAGATATATGTAAAAAATTGCTGCACCCCATTCAGCAATAAGCTTTCAGTAACCACATCAGAAAAAAAGCCTTCACCCTGTACAAGAAAACCTACAACCTTCAGAGTCTGCACGTGGGACTAAGGAAGCAAAAATGTGTATCTAACTCCAACTCTACTCTCCTGTTAGATCACAACAGACTCCGGCAGCCATCTGTTGAAGGGATGCTGTGCCTATATATAGTCAGACAATGCCATGAGAGAAAGAAAAACTCATATCTGCGCCTAATTCAGCATTTGCACTATTGGCAGATCTGCAAGCACTTTTTTTACCGGCCAAACAAGTGTTCGCTCCACAAATATCCTATCTAAAAATGATACAAACTTCAATGTAAAATTATCTGGAACAAGAAAGTAACTTGGGTGTTAAAAGGAGCACTAACAAGTGGGTAAGTGGCTTTCAGATACACAGATTTTATGGGCCATTTGCAAGCACAGTTGATTTCAGCCCAATTTAATGTGCCAGTCTGCCAAAACAGCAAATAGATTAAAAAAGTCTCAACAAACTGTATTCAATACATTCCTAAAAGTTGGCCAAGTACTATATAGATGCACCTCAAGAGACCAAGGACAACTCATAGATGAACAGAAGCCTGCGAGGTCCTGGACAACGAGCCAGTCGTGGCACTGGTGATGGTTTCCTCCAGAGGCTTAGGACAAGAGTAACAGGAGGTGACACATGCCAGCATGAAGAAGAACTGACAAGAAAACTCCAAATAGGAAACAAAATGGGTGCTACCATTGCCACCGGTTTTTAAATATCAGTTCCTTTCAAAAACCGGAGTAATGGGGCCAGCGCAAGTCAGGTCAGAGGTGGCAGAGCCATGTGATTGCGTGTGATTTTTATTTTATTTTTAAATTAGTTGGAGGGGAGGATTGCGTGAATAAACCTGACTATGCCTGGGACAGCAGGGGGAGCTGCAAGTCTGCGTTCCTCTGCAAGTCTATTTAATTCCATTGACTATTTGGACAAAAACACAGAAGTATGCTTGCACATCACCACAGAAAGATGCCTGCATGTCTAACAAGCCACAAAAAAAAATCGAGTTCACAACAAAGCATTAAACAAGGAGCAAGAGATAATTGTCACCTTCTTTCACAAGATAATAAAAATAGTTACACCATAAACATAAAAATCTTTTAAAAGACCCCTGACAGCATTCCCTCCTGGAACTATCACCATAGCAATGAGCATTCAAATAGGGGGAAGGTACTGCTGAATTCTGTGTTTGATATTTTCAACTAACTAAAAATACAAACTGGAAAAAATACACATGGGTGATATAGAATGAAGCACACAAACATAAAACACCTCCAACAAAATTAAAGGTGGCAAATTCCACCTCCAAATCTTTAATACTCCAGGAAAGAAATCCTTTAACCAGGTAGCATACATTGAAAGAGTGCCTGCAGATAACTGTAAACCCATCCGATAGCTGCTGTATCCAGCAATTCCTATTTATAACATTTTGCGCAGGTCAGTGTAGAGGTGCAGTGGCAGTATTGTGTGAAAGCTGAGGAAAAGACGCATGTTAGAGAGAAGGCAGTAGAAAGCTGTACCGGCAGAGCTCTGTAGGAAACCTAAGAACTGGAAAAGCAGGGAACCTTGTATGTTAAGATTTAGGCATGCAGCACAACTCTGGGGAGGGGTACTTGCAAAGTAGCAAACCATATCTCCTCTAGTTGGTGCTATTAAATAGGTCTTATTTCCATGACATTCAGATCCAAAGTTAAGATTACATAAAGGAGAGAAGAGTGGATTGTTTTAAAATTCCTCTCCCAGATGCAGACGTCAGGAGCACACACAAAAGCAGGTGCTGGGTGTATGGATCCTACTGAATACGCATGGAGTGGGTACTTGAGCATGTACCAAGCACCTGTGTGTGGGAGATGGAAAGTGCTTTGTAAAAGGCTGTTTTATGCTGAACAAATGCATCAGGTTATGGTTTTATTGTGAATATTTTAAAGCATCTTGCACATTGGGGCAGACTTGAAAAGAAGTTATACAGACAACCAACTTGCCATTAATTGTACAAGTTACTATCTCCATAGCTGAAAATTGTCTGTGGGCTCACTTAGGAGCACTCCAAGCTACTGAAAACCATCCTCAATAAAACCTGCTCTGACTGCTGCACCTTAGAGAACTGGAGATCCTGCATCTGAAGAGTCTTCAGGTCCCACGTGCCGGCCCAGGTGCAAGCAGGCAAAGGTACAGACACATTTCTTCCCAACAGCTCCTCAACATGCCCAGCAGGGAAGTGACAAATTCAACACGGCAAATTCATACCGGGACCATCCAGAGAGGCTGAGATGGACAACGCTTGCTGACTTTGATAATGAAAAAACTATAATGGCACATTTAGAAGAGAAAATGAAACAGGCATCCATCAGAAAATTTGGCTATAGTTTGCAGTAGTCCCCAAGGTAAAAGTTTTCCTTTTCACAGACAGTCAGACTATGACCAAAATTTGTATCGGAAATCAAACTCTGTACTGTATTTGCTCATGGAATCTTTTTTTCCCTTTTCAAGGAGGGAAAAAAATTAATCCCTACAGGAGATGACAAGATGCCTTTTAAAGTACATATCTCATTTCTGACTACAATTACCTTTCAATAGCTTGGCACAGCTGCACGCTCCTATTTGCTTTTTGTTTTTCATTAAGGGCTCCTTTATTATTTGTACCCATCCTGTAGCATTTATGCCTGGCAGTGATGCACATTCCCTTGCCTCTGATTCTTCCCACAGACAGCAGAGAATAAATTGCAATTAGGTTTTCGTAATTGTAGATAATTAACTCAAAATGAGCTGTTAATTATAAAAAAAACCTATGTTTTTCAGTTCTTGATTATATTATTTATTTTACTTATAAACTCCAATACCTCATTTCAGCAAGTTTAGTATTTTAAAGGACTTTCACCATTTCCTTTAAAATACCAGGACTTTTTTAAGATAAGTTTTGCTTATTTGAAGACTGAAACCAAGTTTCATGCTGTGAGGTTTGCTACAGGAGCTCTCATGTATGAACTGGAAGTCAGAGAGGGCTGGTTTTCCATTAGGGTTCTGATAGCATTTGCTGTAATAAGAACCGTTTGGCAGTCAATTAAAAAACAAATAATTAAAAAAAAAATCAACATCCCACCCCAAGAAAAAAAACCCAAAAAACAAAAAAGAAACTGTTAAAAAAAAGGATGTATTCCTACCAGCTCTTCATCCTTTCTAAACTCTAGGCACACACTTGCACACTCCTTCTCACTACTGAAAAAAACA
>NW_008825501.1:4323227-4333484 GCF_000699105.1 Pygoscelis adeliae
GATACTGAAGAAAACATCACTTACATATTCAAATGCATAAAAGAGACAAATGGACTTGTCTTCCATAGCCTCTTTCAGCCTTACATTAGAGTAAATTATTTAGGGGGCATTCATCTGGTAACCTTTGCAAAACTGAAGATGGCATAGAGGAAGAAAAACTTCCAAGTGTTTTGCTGCCAAACTTTGGAACCAGCTGGCATGGCAACTTGAGACTGCACAAACATGTATTAACTTTGAAAAATTACAGTAAATTAAACCAGGGAATGAAGAGCGGGTGGGGAACCTTTCGAAATCTGGAACTCTCATTTTGTTAACGGCACAGGTTTTCCTCCTTTTCCCTGCTAGGCTATGTAGATTTTTGCAGGTTTTTGATAAACTGTTGCCAAGATGCCCTACAGATGTTCTAGGTTACATTTTTCCTCCAAGGGGCTTAATGCTACTGCATCTTAAACATATCATGACTCTCTATCTCTTTTGTAACAGTGATCACACTTTGATCACTTCAGTCTGTGCGAAAACGAAACAAAAAAAGCATTAGAATACAATGAGGATATGCCAGTAACTCACAGCAGCCAAACAAACACCTGGTTAAGCAGTGAAGTATTCCAAAGAAACTAATAACTGCTGTAATTCTGGAGAAAGAAGTCTTACCCCTTTTCAGTGAAGAGGGATCTCAAAAAAATAAAATACAATATCACTTGAGGTTAAAAAAAAAAAAAAAGTACTGGACCCTTAGTTTATAAATAAATTAACAGTACTTCCAGTATTCTCATAGCGGAGAGAAAAGCTTATTATTTTAAAGTCTTCTCTTGTCACTAAGGAAGGGGCCATTCAAAGGACAGCTGCTCTTTTTGTCCACCGAACAGGGGATACTTTGGTCAAAAGAACATCTATAATTAAAGCAGACAACAAGAAGCTCTTACTTTATGAGAAAGGGAGAAAAACCCTGTCAAATCCAGAGTTTTTATTTGTTGCTTTTCTAATAAGCCTGAATCTTCTTCCAGTGGTAACAGGAAATGCGACAGGGTGGGACAGAAAGAAAACACAATAATGTATTGATTAAAGTTTTAAATAACATGCAAAATTGAGATAAAGAGCTAAATATTGGCTTAACTCTACTTCCAGTTATTTTAGTGGTAGTTTGCTCTGATCACACTGCAGCAGAGGTGCAACACATTGTTTAAAAAACAAGTAACTGTCACCAATTGTAAAAGATCATTTCTATCTGGGAGTTAAAGAATCATGTATTTTTTACATCAGGTCCAAATGAAGACTAAAGAGGTGTTCTGATCTTAAATGAAAAAATAACAAGCAGTACCTAGAACAAAGAACAAAAGCTATGATTCTGTGAAAACTCCATTTTGCACTGGGCTAGGTTAGTGTCCTTAAGAGATGACACACAAAACCTCAGACCTCTACAGGAAGTCAACCCCTCAACCTTGAGTAACAACAGATCAGCATACCTATTGATTTGACTCATAAAACGCCAACAGCCAATGAATTTTACCTTTCCTGCAGAAAAAAGCTCTTAATCTGAAACAAACACATGAACAAATACACTTGGCAGCCAACAGCACACTGTCAAGAAGATATAGCAACACTGTGAAGTACTTAGAAGTGAAGAGAGAAATTACCTGAGCCCCATGCTGTTGCCGTTCATCATCAGAGCAAGTTCTCCAGGTGCTTCATGAATGGGCACATCTTCTGAACCTGGTATGCGGCCTCTAAACCTGAAAAAGCAGAGTTAGCTGGTTTTGCAGCTGGTCAAATCATCACACCAGGAACTCTCCACAAAAAGGTGAGCTGTGTGTCTACAAACAGGGTGCTTAATCACGTTAAATGCAGAAGCTTTCACAACTGTTTGCACACTTTCAGATATACTTTTGTATTGAAAGGCTGAGTTATGTCCAGTGCCTTTGCTTCTAAGGGTTTCCATTGGGAAAAAGATTAGAAAATTTTCATTTGCTCATTTCCAAGCACCTGCTCCCTTAAGAAAATGGTCACGGTATCCAATAACAAACATCCTTGCTGGGCTCAGCTTACAGCTCCAGCAGCACCAGAGCTCAAAGGCATCGTGTGTAAACGGCATAAAATGTACAATTTGTTTGAGATGGTTGTGTCTCCTGAAAGTATGGGCCCACAGATGATGCTCCATTTTTAATAGACTACCCCACCTTTTTCTTTCTCTCCAGTGAAGATAGAAAAGTCAACATTAGAGGCACTTCTCCCTTTTCACTTGAATAAAATTCCTGTTTCCAGGATTTACCCGTATTTGTCTACTCTGGTGCGGTTGGCATCAGGAGTCACTGAACTGCCCCTTTCCCTGCACACACACCATTTTTGATAGCCGAGCAACTATTTCACATAGAGAGAAACTGCAAACTGAAAGTACTATGCTCGCTTGAGGCTAAGTAGGGAAATGTGGGATATTATAATGTAGTTATGATGCAGCGTGGCCAAAAAAAGGATCAATTCATACTTTCCCTAAAAGAGCAGAAGAGTTAATAGCCAATAATTACAAATTGTCAGACTTTTTACTTGTCATTCACTGACAATACTTTCAGCAGCTCAGAATGGACCTTAACCAGTACTCCACCCATGCAGAAGGACAGACAAAAATAAACACTATCTGGAAATGGATTTTTGTTGCATTCGTTTTTTAAACTGTCATTATGTTAAGAGATAAACTAGGTTAGAGCCTCCTGACAATGAAGCAAAGTGTATTTGAGCTTAGCTAAACAATTTTTTATTGTTTGTAGTATATAAAATTACCCTGTTATCAAGTGCAAAAGTGAATTATACACCTAGAACTGAAACAGAATTGTAACGCCCAAGATACTAACCTGTAAATATCAAACATTCAATTCTAAAGAGACTGAGTATTTCTTAAGAGCAAGCACTCTATATTCTAGTTGCTTTTTTTAGAGAGAATATGGCAAATGTGCTTTCATCTGCACCTCTGAAAAGAGATCACAAAAATACTGAGTTGTCAGATTGATCCTGTATGATTTTCTTGCATAGAATTCTTTTAGGTAACTTGAGCTCTGTAAACCATGAAGTTTTTTTCAGGAAAAAAAATGGCTAAAATAGGCATAATGGCATTAACAAGCACATCATTATAGATATATTTAAGGTCCATTTTTTTCTGGGCTTATGGTGCCTCAAATGTTGAAAAATATCCATTAGAAACAAAAACACCAAAAACCTCAGTCTGTATGTCCTTCATATTCTACTTGTTTTTCATTAGAGGGATGCATGCATAGAATTAAGGTATTTGATGATTAAGAATCCATCTGTTCCTACTTAATTCTCACCTGAAGTCATAATCCTTTGTTTGTGACCTCAGCCATTTTCCACACACACAACTGTGATTGCCTTTAAGACAGGCATTTTTAAAGCCATATAAACACATTATTTGCAATGTAAGCCACAATCCAAGACAACAAACAAAAGACCACCTAAATTACAGTATTCTCTTTTAGAGTTTGAAAAGTAACCAGGGGGCTGGGATTAAGAAGAGAAAGTGATATATTCCTCCATGGTGGTTATAATACGTGAATGTAGGAAGTGGGTCATGTAACACAGGCTCTTACGGGATGCTGTCCACAATTGCCATATTAAAAAAGTATCGAAATAAGCATCCTTGTGAAACACCTCCTGTTGCTTCTGAAAGACTGCTAGGTTTTCCCCATTGCTTTCCCTTCCTCATGCTGAAATGTTAGTACGCAACTGAGTTACACTGGCTAATTCAACTTGCTTTAACCCGCTCCCTTTCACTGTTCCTCTCCGCTCTAGTAACACGATACCAATAAACCAGCTTCTCCCTCTTTTCCAGAGTCGCCATTCACATTGTCAGGAAGCTGTTATCTCACCTCCTGCAAGAAGCTCATGGGCCTTTCAAGCCACATTCTATATTTCTATGGTTATTGCCTTTCCCTTCTTCTAGGTTTTAAGCATGTCTTCTGCCTCAGTCTTGGCATTCTCCCTTCCACAAACATCACTGGAAAGAAAATGTCCTTGCTACACCGGGCTGCCTTTGCTTTCCATACATATATATGGAAAAAAAATATATTCTATATATATAAAAAATTATCTCCATCTTTTCTGTAAAACACACTTCTTCCAGTCCCTGCCTAGGAAGGTGCAATACTTCAAAACTGACCTCTCCAAGGAAAGAAGCGGGAATGCCACATCTATGTCATCCACGCTCACACTGCTCTCTTGCCAAATGTCTATATTCCTTGAAGCGCCTGCACTAAGATCAACCAGTCATTTTCTTCTACTGCTCCTCTTATCCTACCTAGTCTTTTAGCACTGCTTTTCTTGTGCCTTTCTTTCTACCACATACTATTTTCCTCTGCTGTTTTCCACAGCTGTCATGCTGTTTCCCAACAGTATATGCTAATATACTAAAAAGTCTCCTCTCCTCTAAATCAGTTAGAGAGAATTTGTGCCACAGGTATTGCCTATCTTATCAGTTCCGTTCTCCCACTTTAATTATTGCCCATGTTTTCATTAGAAATTTTAGGGTTTTTTTTTAAACTCTAAGTCTCAAAATCACCTGTTATAATCCATACGGGATTGGTGTAGTTGCTGTTGTTTTAGGAGCAGTTTTGCTTCTTGCTTAGCCAACAAATGTTGGAGTCGTTCCTTTTCAATTTCCAGCTCCATTTTCTGCAGAAGCAGCTTCTGCCTTCTTTCTTCATATAACCTTTTAGCCTGCTCTGTTTCTTTAGGCCCTGAGTCCACGCTGTCATTCAGCCCAGAAACTCGAGAGCACCTAGAATAATCACAGGTTTTGTGAACTGGCCCAGAGTGTCTTCTAGGTACCTGGCTGACATGGTGGCTCTCTTGCACGCTGCCTGAGCTCCCTACATGCCTGCAGGCACAACCGTGACTCACTTGCTGAGGGCATGTACTCTGAAATTCATTTGCTTTCTGGTCCATCTCCTGAGCTGGTTTTACACGGTGAGGGCTCCTCTGCTTGGCTGGGGAAATCATATTGTTACACTTTCTGTGCAAGCCATTTTCTACCGGATATTCCTTCAGACACTCCTGATGGTTGTAATGGGTTTCAGTCCTGTAATCGTGGTTATTCCTGCAAGGCTGAGACAATGCAACACGGGCTGGGCTTCCAGCCTTTGATGCTCTACTGTTCTTATAAAAAGTTTGAGGTCCCCCAATACCCAAGTAGGAACCATCTAGCTCCAAAGACGGTTGTTGGCATGAGCTCTTCTTACTGGATACCTGCAATAAGAGAAACAATTTCCTGTGAATTACCAAAATTTATCTTTGCTTATTAATTTCACTTGGTAAATGTGTTCTCTCAGAAATAGACTTGCTGCATCATGCTGATGGACATACAGCCAAACCCGAGAAAATGCTTCTCAGAAGACATACACAAATCTGCTATCAAATCTACATTTCATTCCATCTACACAAGTGTAATAAATGTAAAACTACTGCCTGCAGGATCCTCAGCATAAAATGAGTCGCTCCAGAGTATCAAGTAGTTGTGAGCACCTAGGGTTACATAAAATCAACTTGAAGAGTGGTAAAAAACATTAAATGTTAATGTTTGAAAATGTTTAATTTTGAATACTGAGCCAAAAAATCCATTCAGCCACTATAAATACTCTTTGATTGGCCATTACACAGCAGGAGATTTGATGTAAAACATTTCACCTTGCACTGAATGGGATATTACTTACTGCTGAAAATTTGAGAGAGTTTTTGAAATATCTTTACAGAAACACAGATAAAAAACAACTACTTTCTGTAAAAAATGGTTGTACATCAAAAGCTGTCATTTAAATACAAAACATGTTAAAATTCAGCTATAAACGTAAGTGATTTTTCAATTAAGCTGGGCAAGTGATTATACTCTGATAAAACTCTGAAGAAAGCAAGCAATTGTAATTCACATTTATCAACCCAGTGCAAGCAAATTCTAGTGGTTTTGTTATACTCGTGGATATCATGTAACAGCCATCAAAATCCTACTTACATCCTGGAGTGCCTTTGCACTATGGTTCATCTAGGCAGTTAAGCATTTGAGTTTTTATGCACATCAGAACAGCGGTGAATCAGGCACTAGCATTTCTTTTGCTAGACCTGTGCATCAATTTCAATAACATACTGAATTTAAGCTTCTGCAGCCTTTGGGAACTTTCACAAAGATCTAATTGTTTTAATTACAGAAGCCTGGTTCGTTAAAGATAACAAAACCACTGCAGTGAAAGTGGTTTAGCAGGGAAAGAAACCTTTCTAACATCCTTCTCTCTAAACTAGAGAGGTATGGATTCGATGGGTGGACTGTCCGGTGGGTGAGGAATTGGTTAGATGGTCACATCCAGACGGTAGCGGTCAACGGCTCAATGTCCAGATGGAGATTGGTGACGAGTGGTGTCCCGCAGGGGTCTGTATTGGGACCGGGACTGTTCAATATCTTCATCAATGACATAGACAGTGGGATCAAGTGTACCCTCAGCAAGTTTGCAGATGACACCAAGCTGAGTGGTGCGGTCGACACACCAGAGGGATGCCATCCAGAGGGACCTGGACAAGCTCAAGAAGTGGGCCCATGTGAACTTCATGAGGTTTAACAAGGCCAAGTGCAAGGTCCTGCACCTGGGTCAGGGCAACCCCCGGTATCAATCCAGGCTGGGGGATGAAGGGATGGAGAGCAGCCCTGCCGAGAAGGACTTGGGGGTACTGGTGGATGAAAAGCTGGACATGAGCCAGCAATGTGTGCTCACAGCCCAGAAGGCCAATCGTATCCTGGGCTGCATCCAAAGCAGCGTGGCCAGCAGGTCAAGGGAGGGGATTCTGCCCCTCTGCTCTGCTCTGGTGAGACCCCACCTGGAGTACTGCGTCCAGCTCTGGAGCCCTCAGCATAAGAAAGACACGGACCTGTTGGAGCGGGTCCAGAGGAGGGCCACGAAAATGATCAGGGGGATGGAACAGCTCTCCTCTGAAGAAAGGCTGAGAGAGTTGGGGTTGTTCAGCCTAGAGAAGAGAAGGCTTCGGGGAGACCTTATTGCGGCCTGTCAGTACTTAAAGGGGGCTTATAAAAAAGATGGCGGCAAACTTTTTAGCAGGGCCTGTTGTGACAGGACAAGGGGGAATGGCTTTAAACTAAAGCGGGGGTAGATTTAGACTAGATATAAGGAAGACATTTTTTACACTGAGGGTGGTGAAGCGCTGGCAGAGGCTGCCCAGAGAGGGGGTGGATGCCCCATCCCTGGAAACATTCCAGGTCAGGTTGGACGGGGCTCTGAGCAACCTGATCTAGTTGAAGATGTCCCTGCCCATGGCAGGGGGGTTGGACTAGATGACCTTTAGAGGTCCCTTCCAACCCAAACTATTCTATGGTTCTATGAAATTTGGTATCCACTGGTGGAAAGAAAAGTATTATTTGCACTCTGGCAACGCTTACAACAGATAGGTATTGTCCACATAGAGTGGAAGACAATCAGCAAGCCCCAAACCACTAGAACTCAGGAATACAAGCAAGTGTCCAGCAATGATTAGAAGAGAGATATAATCCAAATCTATGCAGTGTTTATATGTATAATTCAAATTCTTTTTTATAAATAAACAAAATACCAAATATATTTTGGTGCCCTTCAAGACAACCAATTACAAGTTTCTTGTAGACTTCACAGAATGTAGATTAATATGGATTAGCACCTGAATACTGATATTTTATTATTTCCAATTTTGTGGTTACAAATATATCCTCTCTGCCATGTGATTGAAAGCCAAGGATGTCATGTTTTGCCTCAAAGGGCCCAGTGAGTTGGAGGCATTTGCATTAATGTCAGTGCTAAATGTCTGAGGAAAGCCCGGTGCTTGGACTGGGTGAAAAGTGCAGGACATTAAATATTTTAAAGTCAGAGTGGCTGGCAGGGCAACTGAGCAGAAATGCAACATGCTGCCAAAAAGACAGAGTTTTGTTATTTATTATTTGTAGCGTGCCATCCTTGTCTGCAGTATTTTCTAGACAAATAAAGGCTACAAAGCCCTTTTAATCTAAATTAGGTAATACATAAAGGGATGACCAGCAACAGGAAGAAATATTACAGAAAAGGTAAAGAAAGACAATCCTGTGGTTACATGCCATCTCTTGTTTCCCACCTCCTCACCTTCTTCTGCTAGAATAGCATTTAGGGCACCAACAGAAAGAGGCTTTCAAGGTGGCCAGTTTCCCAGCCTCCTGTGACAGCAGAAGGTGGCAGACCTAAAGATATTCTTAGGACCCTATCAGAGCTGGCAGCTCAGGGTGGTCTCCAGAAAGCATACACCTCCCCTTCCACAGCCCGTAAACAGAAGCAAAAAGGAACAAAAAAAAGAAGACTCAAAAGATGAAATAACTGAGAATTTCTTTATTTTAGCAGTTTCTTTTATTGACTGAAGAGACAAGAGAATGTTAAGAAATCTATGCACATGAATGAAGACGGTACAAAATAATCATCAGGAGCAGGTTTAAGAATAAAGGCCCACATCGCAAATTAACTTCACGGCTGAGACTCTATTAAGACTCCCTGAAGGCCCTAAAAGAGAGGTACCAGTTAGCATTTGTTGACCTTGGCCGCCATTAAATCTGCCCTGATGGTCTCAGAAATGGCATTGACATTTAAAGACTTCATAACAAGGCAAAGAAACTTTAATGTTATTTCACAGTTATAATATGTTTGCAGGGGGGAAAATTCTCATTAATGTCATTGGATGCGAGTGAGGTTTTTTTAATTCCTTTAGAAGAAGGAGGTCATGTTAGGCAGAAGACTGAGTTCCAACATGCCTTTCATGGCTACTCAGTACTTTGCAGGGTCTAACCCCAAAGAAAAATTAACTATTGGGAATCAGAAGCTAGTCAACAACTTTTTTAGCAATTTGTGTTTTGCTTTAATTGAAAACTACATCTGGATGGTAGAGGCTGCAGGGAAGACAGACTGACATTTACACTTATGAGGGATCAGATGAGACCAGAGCATGCCATGACAGATCTGTAAGATGCAGGCCAGGTGAAGGGGAAAAGCAAAAAAAAAACCAACCAAACATTCCAAAGACCTACCTACTACCGTGAGTCTAAAGATGCACAAGCATAAGGAATTGGGTAATTTTACAAGATGAGTTTAAGAAAGATATTGCCTACGGGACACATGGAAACCATGACAGACCATGATGGAACAGCTGTGCTTTCCCCTCTGTGGAGCTCTTCCAGGCTTGCTGTACTGTATTTAAAGATACAGCTTCCTTTAACTGAGGCTTAAACAAACAAACAAACTCAGACTGCTCCTTGCAACATATGGAGTTAATAAGACTTGATCAGATGTGAAATTCTTGCATGGAAACAAGGAGATATTAAAAAATAATTCAAATAATCTTTAGAAGGGTTTAAAGAGGAAGACATGTGGGGAGCTCTATGAAATCTTTACTGCAATCCCAGTAACTTTTGCTCAGGGATTCAGCACAGAGCTTAAACAAACATCCAGTCCTTAAAACTTCCTACAAACAGACAAACAGCGCACCAGTTTTATGCACGCAGCATTATGATCTCTGCAAATTCTTCTTAAATGCAACTTGTGTGCTCTGCAGTGTTAATTCACAGCACTGGCAGAGGAGACACATTTACAGACTGACTCCAGCACACAGGGCTTTGTACTGCAAGGGATGAACGAGTAACAGATCAGATCCTACAACCTCAACACAGGCAAGGTCCTGACAGATTTCACTGGTAGCTCTGCATGTACAAAACACGTTTAAGAAACAGCCTAAAATCATTACCTTGAGAAGTCTTCCACTCAGGACAAAAGCTAGGGTCTTTGCATACACTGGGCAAATGTCGTGGTTTAACGACATTAATGATATTCTTAAATTGCTTATTAACTTTACCTGACAGATTTCACTGGTAGCTCTGCATGTACAAAACACGTTTAAGAAACAGCCTAAAATCATTACCTTGAGAAGTCTTCCACTCAGGACAAAAGCTAGGGTCTTTGCATACACTGGGCAAATGTCGTGGTTTAACGACATTAATGATATTCTTAAATTGCTTATTAACTTTAGACAAAACCAAAACAATATTCCAAAGAAATACCAACAGAAGTATCTTAACTACCCAAGGATGTTCAAAATACTGAAAAGTTACTGTAATGAAGGAGGAAACATCATAGAAGAAGGTAGTGACACTGCCATTCTGTATTTCCTCTGTAAAAAAACTCTCAGAGGAAGAACTGTAATTGCTAGTTGTCT
>NW_008825501.1:4333621-4334071 GCF_000699105.1 Pygoscelis adeliae
GTTGGGTGCCAAAAAGGACTGTTGTGGTTTAACCTCAATTTGCAACTGAGCACCACACAGCCGCTTGCTCACTCCCTACCTCCCCCCAGATGGGGGAGGGAATTAGAAAAGCACAAGTGAGAAAAACTCATGGGTTGAGATAAAAACAGTTTAATAATTGAAATCAAATGATAATAATAATAATATAATAATAATAATACGCAAAGCAAGTGATGCACAGTACAATTGCTCACCACCTGCCACTGATGCCCAGCCAGTCCCCGAGCAGCGGCCCCCCCGGCCAGCTTCCCCCAGTTTATGAACTGAGCATGACGTTACATGGTATGGAATGTTTCTTTGGCCAGTTTGGCTGTGCCCCCTCCCAGCTTCTTGTGCACCTCCAGCCTTCTCAGTCGGTAGAGCATGGAAAACTAAAAAGTCCTTGGCTAGTGTAAGCATTACCTAGCAACA
>NW_008825501.1:4334623-4358610 GCF_000699105.1 Pygoscelis adeliae
AGCTGAAAAGTCCTTGACTAGTGCAAGCACTGCTCAGCAACAACTAAAACATCGGTGTGTTATCAACATTGTTCTCATCCTAAATCCAAACCACAGCACTGTACCAGCTACTGGGAAGGAAATTATCCCTGCCGAAACCAGTACAAATATATATGAATACAGAAAAAGAGACAATGAACTAAAATTGTTCTCAATTGTCTCTTGAGAACATTTCTCTAACCTGGATTTTCAGCTCTGGGGTTTCTTTTGGTGGGGTAGAAACAGAGGGAGGAACATGCAGGTTCAGAACTAGTCCATTGTGCTGATCTGAGCGTGGGCCCTGGAGAAAGCCAAGAAAAACAAACAGAAGCAGCAATGAGAAGAGAAATACAGAAATTTAAAGATATTTAAAGATGAAGCAAAAATTTCTAAATGGACAAATGAGAGGCTACCATACACAGGGACACCTTAAAGAGCACCAAGGACATGTAATAGTGACCTAGCTAATGCACTCACTAAGGTATACATCCTAAACCTGGAACTCAGGCACCACTACACATTGTTGATGTATGGATCTCATCTGAATAAAGCCTGGCTTTGGGTTTGCAGGTGTAGCAACAGTATAAGCACTTGCTCTTGTCAGTAGAGTGAGGAGAATATATTATAAATAAGCTCAGGTAGGATATCAGGGCAACAGAAATGCCATTTCAAGAACAATTATTTCAAATGATAGGACTATTTGAAGTGCGTTACTAGTGATTAAGGAGCTATTCTTTCCAAGAGTCTGTAAGAATTTATCAAGCAGAATGTAAAAAGGTAAAGATTTTAAAGTAAATTAGTAGGATCTGCTGAAGTCTATCAATTTTTTTTTCTTTAAATCATATAAACCTTTATTAAAACCTCTACCATAAATAACCTAATATCAGTCATTACAAAGTTCCCACATAATAGTCCAGGAACTGTCTCTGTCAGTACCCAAGACAAATACAGTAGATAACTCGGAAGGTAAGCTGACCATTTTTCAAGCAAGAAATAAAGCACCATTTTCTGTAGTAATTATGTATACCTATGATTGCCACATTCCACTGAATAAAACAAGTGGTCTCAAATCAAAGAAACTATGTGAATGACAGTCACAAGCCTGTATTTTTCCTGTAAAAATCTACTGAATTCAATATACTGAACAGGTGTAGCAAAAAAAAAAAAAAAAAAATAGGATCACATCACAAAAAAAGTGAATCTATAGCTGCTAGCTGACAGCAGAGGAACACCTCCTATGTTTGTGTTGCCTTCAATTTTTTTTCTCCTCTTTGTTGAGAGGGTTTGAGCTGGGATGCCAGGTGCACAAAAAACCTGCATTCAAAGTGGCATGTGAGCATTTGCTGGCACTCAGCTTTAAGTGTGTATTTTGCATTCATAAACATGCCACCCTTCTTCTCCAGCTACACAAATATTGTAGATAATCTCTAACAAATGCTTCCATTTCAGATCAGCAAACTGGTTTTACGGTGGCTGATAAGGCAGTCATTAATAATACAATGCTCCAAGAAAACTAAAGCGAGGCGCCTGTACGTTGAGCCTTGGAAGTCACTGTGAGCAGAATGCCCATTAAGCCCAAACAGTACCTACATATGGCAATGCAATACCTGACCACTAAAATTAAGCAAACATGTTTGTTTTCCAAAAAAAACCCTATATTGTTCCTGTTTGCACTATAGAAAAATGCCGCTATACTAATCCTGACAGCACCAGGTCTAACTATTAACATTCAATGTGCTGCCAACATTATAAAAACGAAAAATCACAATCTTCTGACTTCAATTTTTTACTTCTGCCCTTTATTTTACTGAAGAATCAGTAGTTCAAGACCTAGATAAATATTTCAAAAACTATACTATTTGTGAGCAGAGCAGGTCACTACCATTTCCCAGTGCATTTGGAGTTCACGTGAAATAGGGGCAGAAGAGTGATGAGCTGCATTTTTAACATGGGCATACACAGAATAGTTGTCTAACTGATAGAGAATGTGTAATGCAACATCTGCACAGTACGCCTTGCCAAAGCCCATCCCAAATAAATGTAGTGCATTCTCCCTAGTGCAATTAACTCTCGTACTCTGGCAGGTTTTGCTAGAAGATCATCAAGGTAGATTACCTTCCAGCATATGAACTAAATCCTTACAGGTGTTATATCATCAGTTATTACTTACAAACTTCTGCATTTAACAAGACATCCAGGCAAATAAATGATCTAATTTATGAATTATTTATAAGAATTTCACAGCATGCTCCTGGCGTCATCCATGGCCTTTTCCAGGTCATATGACACCAATTAGAGCTGAATTTTAAATTATTCAATAACCTGAACTCTCTTGTCATTTAACATATAGATATCAATGCAGTAAACAAGTTAAGTCTAATGGGCCCTGGAGGTTTGCGTTCCTCCGCCCATCAGCAGCAGGGGCTGTATGCTACCACTGGAATCGGAAATAATAGAATGCAGCAGTCAAAAACATTTGCAAGGTTTTAATAAGTTATTTTGGCTCCCTTAGGGATTTTAGTATAACTTACAAGCACTGAATCTAAAACATATTAAAGTCCTTAGCTATGTGCTTTTAAAACAAAATTGGGACATAGTAAAAGAGCAAGTCTGACACTAACCCTAGTTTAGGCCCTTAATTTGAAATGTAGTGGAAATTACAGAGTAAGCAAGATTTACTATACACAACTCATTACCTTCAGGCTCTCCTACGGTATAGCCAAAAATAGCCCCTCTCCCAACACATATACACCTGTCTGTAAAGATAAGGCTACACGCAGGGAAATGGAAATGTTAATTTAACAGCTACCAGTTGACAGGTGTACCTCGCACTCCTTAGCAATTGGGTGGAGAAGGGACCTCCACCATTCTTCTATCCTAACAGGACTGGGATGACCAGTGCTCTAGACCCATCCGGATTTGGGTATCAGCTTCAAGATGTACCACTTCAGAGGAGAGGTTTAAGGACCTTTGGGTCCTCTCCTTTGGGAGAGGGAATGTAACAGCCTCCGAAGCACAAATGCAATAAAAGACATCTTAAAACCATCGTTTTCCATCATGACTACAAGAAGAACAAGAAGATATCAACAGCAAAGGTACCTGAGATGAACAGCACAACTATATATCTCGTTCTGTCTCAGTGTAAAATCTGCAGGAAACACACAGCAAGAATGCAACATCCTGGCTCTGAATCAGTTGCCCTCCAACACCCCATGAACCTGTGAGCATGGCTTCACAATTGAAGGGGGGTATACAGACCCCCTATCTAGTGCTGATCTAGCCTAAGAAGTCCAAGACATATGGTGGAAAACTTTTGAGATTGGGTGCAGCTCAGTACAAGCCTAAACTTATGTGCCTAGCACGAACCGACTTATTTTTATAGTATCTGTGCCTCAACTTTCTGAATGTTGCTGTACTAAACCCGAGACCCACTCCCGCAGATGGTCGCTTGCAGACCCCTATCTTGGAGGACCCAGCAACCCCACTCATCTGCACATGCATTTCTTTTGCAGTCTCACTGCTTTGCAAGGATTAAGAAGTTTCCTGAGCTCTATCCAACAGCAAGAGGAAAAGATGGAAAGGGAGATGTCCAGTTTATCCTTTTAAACACTAGCAAGAAGTTCTCTAGCCACTGCCATCAAGATGAATGCCAAAAAGACAATAATATTAAGAAAACATCATGCCAAATAAGTAAAAACACACCTATCCAAAATGTCTAGCCAGATTAGGAAGAATAAAGATTTACATAAAAGAACATAACATTGGATTTTCTGCCCCAAAACCTTATCATAGGAGGGAGCTACAAGAAACTTTTTTTTTTTTAAACTTTTTAAGAAAAATACCAGAGAGGGGAAAAAAAGACAACTGCCTAATCTCACAGCACACATTTTAAGAACATACAAAAATAGCTGTAAGGGATTTTATTTTGGTTACCAGCCAGATTTAGTTTCATTCCTACACTGGGCAGCATTTGATTATTTCACATTAAGGGTAGTAACATGTTGGATGATAAGAGGGAAGTTCATATTGGTTTTCATTAAAGAGTAATATCTACCATGTATTTGGTCCTTCAAGGTAACTTTTTCAAAGTTATTTTAAAAAGCAAACAGTTTTCTACTTGGAATCACAAGTTTAGCATATCAGGGGCTACACGTGTTCCCAGCTACTGCCAGTCTCTTTAGAATTCAATCAACATCTGCTCCAAAGTCATGCTTTCTAGCTCCAGACACAAGACAAAAGGGCAAATATACCGTGACCCTACTAAATCGCCCTGATTACTGTGATCAAACAGAAGCCAGATACTTATGTGGATAAGAACGTGTAAAGTTTGATGTGTGAAGATTACTGCAGGAGTAGACATTGAATCAGCATTTGCCAACGTGTACCTCACCATGACAGCCAATATCACCTTTCCCCTGTATTTACAGTAGGGATAACTGTGGTACCCATTGGCCAGCGATTAATTTTAAGTAACAGCCACTGTTCACTCAGAAAGATTACCAGAAAGTTTTACTTCCTTCAGAAGGTGTCTCCTGTAGAGTCCCTTGGGTATGGACATAGGCTTTGAAATACCTTTGCTGCACAAAGAAAAAAAATAGATGACATCTAAGAATTAAAAGCATGTTCAGAAGTAGGGACAGTGTTTTGGGGAAAACCAACCAAAAAGTTATTTAAATAATACAGAAATCCCACAAAAGGAAAAACAGAGAATCTTTTGACTTTAAAAGAGTGGAAAGGTGTGCCCAAGCGAGCGCATTCTGTCAGGAGTGTCCTTGCACTAGGAGCCAGCCGGCATTTAGATTCTGCTAATGATCCCATCTCTGGGAAATAATTCATAAAAAGTAAACAGTAATTTTCATGTGCCTGCCCTTTTGATCTTACATTTGTAGGGAGTATCCCGAGGCTAGCTGTGGGCGCCCCCGTGGCCCTGGCTGATTGACCTCTAATCTGCCCCTCAAGTAATGATCATGCCAACAAGAGTTGCATGTAAGCAGACATTTCAATGCAATCCCATTAAAGACAGGCTGACTCACTTCATCTTGTCAAAGAAGTTTCACATAAGAAAAAATAAAAGCTTTTTAGAAGGACTCTTTTATTTTGTAATGATGCTGTTCTTCAGAACAAAGACTGGAACAAGACTGACACACCAAAATCTATCTGGTATGTAGCTTCACATTAACTGGCCAAATGCTAGCGCAAGACAGAACAACAGGCAGCCCCGTGATGATGTGTTAAATAGTCTTGGTAGCAGAAAATTAAGAAAATCCTCTAGAAGAATCATCAGAACCATGGTAATTGACCTCTCCACGTTTCAAAAAAGTATATATGCCATTTATTAGAGAGCAATTGTCCAAAGGCTTACACACCGACTGCTTGCAGTCTCATCAGCTTCGAGATCACAGCTTGCATGCTTTTAACCCACACTAACCCACAGTAAACACAAGACAGCATAGATGAGGTAGCTTATGTCTCTGTCACTAGGAATGAAGCTAAGAGCCAGAACAGTTGACATGCAGAAACTTGCTGTCATGCCAAGGTGACTAAATTACCAGGAACAACTTCTTTAAATAAGGGAGTGAGGAAACTACAAATTAACCTGCTAGAGTACATAGAAATGGGAGAACAGACTATTTCTATTTTATAGTAATAATGAGAAAAAATGTATACTCCCAAAGCACTGAAGTGTACATCACAATATATAGAGGGATGAACTGGTAGATAGGTAGCATTGGAGTTGCTACCAAGGCGTTTGAAAGGCTGAGTCTTCTCTGAATGGTGGCAGAGCTCCATCATGGGCAGATACTACATATATATTATGTTTCCAGTTCCTGCTTCAATCTTCCCACAGTTAGTTCATATACCTGTTTAATGAGACTTCTGTCAAATTCTCTTGCATTAGCAATCACTCCATTTCTTATCAGAAGTCAACAACTTAGTTTACAGTTACATAGGAAGTCCATCAAATTGCAAATGGCACTCCACAAATGGAGAGGACATGAACATTTTTGACTAGTAACAGATGTAGCTGGAAGTTTTGTGCAAAATACAACCACCCCTGGAGAAGTTCCACCTAAGCAGATTCACAGCATGTTATCCCATAATCTGTTACCTAATCTGACAGTCTTCGCATTGGACAGGTGTCCCCTGAGACCCCTGAGCAACAGCAGCAAACTATCTCACTTGAGTCTGGAAGGCTCATCTCCCTGAACATAAAAATTCAAGGTCCTCTTGGCATACAGGCTGTGATTTCAGTGAGAAATGAAATGTTTTCTATTTGGCAGCCTTGCAGTATCTCCAACAGGTACATAAATTAACTAATGAAAGACTGCAGGAAAAGCTGAATCCAGGAATAGGAGCAGGCATGGAGCAAATCGCAATCTCTCATTCCCTGGGGGTAAGAGAGCTGTTTCCTTTTGAAGCCCACCATGGAGATGCGGACTTCAGAATACTCTCACCACACTTGAAATGCCACTGAGGATGTCCCAGCAGACCTTCCATCTATGGCTGAGATTCCTTAAGAGCTGAGGTCATTCTGCACTGGGTTTAGTACTGTTGAAGGTAGCAACAGCTGACAGAGGGAAATGACCTCTGATATATCAAGCTACAAAGATCAACCTCCTCTTGACTCATGGAAATGATCTTTTATAGTCCTGCTTGACACCATAAAGTATAGCAACGGTATCACCACTATTATTTGCATAAAATGGTCCTAGATGTGGTGCAGAGCAGTTTGACAGTCCATCCTGATGGGTCTCAGCTGCAGAATATTGATATAAAGGCTCTTCTATAGTTACCATAGGCCATTAGGTTGTCTGAATGGACATCCATCACTACCAGCTTGTGTGAAGGAGAACATTAAGTTAAAAGGGCATGACCAAGCATAAATTGAAAGGCCCTCCACTACTCCAGGGCAGCAGTGACCTTGTGAGGCCATCGCCTTCACTCCGAGACACTGCAGTCTGGATGGACAGACCAAATAAAACGCACCTACAGGTTTATTCAAGGGAGTTCAGTTTAGAAAAGCTCAAAAGTGTCAGCATTTGCAATAGCCTGAAAGGAAATCCTTGCACAAAGCTGGGCCTTTGTCGTAAGCACACAAAAATATGCAAAGATTAAATATGTGTTTACAGTCTACATTAATATGTGTTTATAGTCTACATCTACATAGCTAGCAAAACACTATGCCCTGCTTACAAGCTGAAAGACAGGGGACAGGCAGGGACAGTTTCCAACTATGAACCCCTACAGTACCGTCTCTCCAAGTTAGAATGGAGATGTAGACCTTCTTTTCAATAGAGAACCGTTATTTTATTGTGCTGTGCCAACCTAAGAGCACTGGCTCTATAGCTATGAGTAAACATTACATACCTCTTTTGTGCTCCTTCTAGCCAGTACCCTAACAGCTGTCCATTTTCAAAAAAATGTTCCCCACCTGATAATAATTAATGTAGCAGATATACGACATCCAAAATTTGACATTAATTATTCTCAAGGAGAAAACAAATTTTTGAAGGGAAGTTTTTTCCCAGGGAAAACAGTAGAAGTTTGTATTTTTATATTTCACCTTTGCTCTGGTTTATCATTCCCCAATTTGTGAACTCAATCTGTACGATAAGTCTGCACAAATGCAGAAAGCAGAAACAGCCCATGATGCCAAAAGGTATGAATTTTGGAAGTTCTGACAAAATTCGAATGTAGAATGGAAGGTTCCTCTATCTGGGTTCCCAGGCCACTTCTTTGGATAGAGTTAGTTAATAAATGTATTCAGAGTACCAAGCTTAAGCCTTCCTTATTCCATCTGAAAGTGCTGCACTTCAGCTCTCCTTCTTAAACTCTGGATTCAAGAAAGAATAGTAATGCTTTGAGGCTGAAAATCTCTAAAACCACTCAGCGCTAACTTTAACAGGAGCAGAATTAGGTCAACAGTAAAATTCACTCCCTCCAGCGACAGAGTTGAACCATCCAGTTGAGCACAGAAGAAATTCTCACCACATGTTCCCATATCTGTAAAGTCCCTTGGGATTTGTAAATAGTTTAAAAAAAAAAATTATTTCCAAATATTGTTGTAGAGCAGAAAGCTGTATCCTACTGGAGAAGCAAAAAAGAGATTGAGCCTCCCTCGTAGTTACGTGTTAAATGAGTGCATCTTTTCAAATGTCACAAACTTGATGGGAGAGAAGATATGAAGTTGCAAGTATTCTGAAGAACTAAGTGGGGAAAAAAAAAAGAGGAAGACAGTAAAGAAAAGAAGAAAGCCAAATCACATTGGTTCAGTCAGCTATTTAAAATGGGTTTTCTTTAATTAGCTGAACTGTAATACAAATTAAAACTGAATTTCTTGTTCACAATATATTCATTGGAGGGGAGGGGATGCAGCTGGCTATTTCCAGAGCAGTTCAAGCTAAACCAGACTCGGTTCTGCAGGACTGAACAGGAGCCAGTTTCCATCCTTCTCAAAAGGCCGAAAAGCAACTTGGCAGCAGAGAGTCTGACTGCAAGCTCCATCTCAGAAATACTTATGAAGCACGACAAACCTGTGGCGATTGTGACTGAACTCATTAAAATCACTGCAGATTATTTAAAGCCTTCAATGCCTGACATTCAGGTCCTTTATTATGCTTTAAATGACTAGGAAAAGAAGCTGTAGACATAGAGCAGAAATGAGGGCTTTAATATCGCAGCTGATCACTAAGTGACCAGTAAAAGGAGTTTGGTGCCACATGGTATTTTTGGCATGAAATGTTAAACGGATTGATTGTAGAATTTCACTTTGTTTTTGAAATCTTTTGCTTTCTGATGACAGAACTGTTGATGATACAAATGCCCAAGCCCAGCTTTCAGGCTGGATAATCACCAGAAGCAAAGTAATCAGATCTCTCGGATCAGTGTCTGTTTCATGATACGAGATAAGATTAATAGTTCCATGCTGATTTGCCATTTCCTAGAGTGGTGTTAAATTACAGATTTACAGGGGAGTGGGGGGGAATGTATACTGTATGAAACTCTTAGAAAAGGGCAAAACCAAAGCACAGTTATCATAAGATAAAACCATAAAACAATCACAGCCCGTGGGGGACCAGAAGCTCTGTGCAGCCTCTCATGTGTCAGATCATCGTAGGGTGCCTGGTTATTTTATGATAAGATTATCTAATGTTAATCTCACCACTAGAATTGCCTGCAATAAAAATGTTACCAACTTTCTGATTTTAATTACTGGGTTCCTGAAGATAACTACTTTAATTCTGTTTAAAAAAGAACATTCCCCATGGTTTCTCTGAAGCTGGGAGTACTTAAATATCAAACTTGTGGATTGGATGACTTTCAGTGTTTTTAATTCTGTGATTATTAACTCCTCTCTTCCCTCCTGTTTTCACCTAGTCATCCTGACACAGGGCAGTACTATATGCATATAGGATAACACAATTACTTCCATTTTATTTCACAAACTACACCAAAAAATGCCAAACACCGCAGAAGAAATCCATAATGTAGACATTCTTGAAATGATGCAGAAGGGGAAAAAATTATTTCCTAACCCAAAAACTGTCAGTGTAATAACCTTAGGATTAGCCAGCAGAAGTGGCAACCACCACTGTAACAACTTCAACAGCAGAAGCCTACAAGCTGATTTCCTGGATGAGGTTTCTGTTGAGCAATCTCTTCAGAACCCACTACTAACTTACCGAAGAGATAATCTCAAGTGTTAGTTACACCAACTGGTGTTACAACACACACACACTCTCCTTGCATTATAATTTTTATACCTGTAAAGCTTTTTTAGCAAGTATCTTTCTCCCACTATTCAACGCACAGGCACAAATGACTGCAGATCCATACAAGCTATTTATTATCATAGGACTCCAACGGCAGACAAGAAATTTCAAAAGGAGATATTATGCAAAAATCCTTTAGGGAAACAGTTTTCAGGGGCAGTGTGGGGTAGGGTTCCTCAGGAACAAAAAGGAAGTGCAACATTAAATAGGAGAAAAAAAAACCTCAAGCAGGAGAACTCAGGCAATTTCAAGAACTTCCCATTGTATCACAAAGCAGTTTGATCTGGTCCAAAACCACACTCTCACCAGGGATCCCAGTTAACTCATTGATAGTCCACAGTTTGGGTCTGACTATGTTTTTAAATCAAACCTTATTATAATCAAACTAAGGACATCATGTTACAACAGAGGGATACAGAACGAGTCTCTTAGAAGAGTTGTAACATGCTAAAAACCAAGTAACTATGTCCTAATCACACTGTAATTGGATATTATCCTACTACTGCAATTTTCTGTAATGAAACTAGAGAATAAGAACAGTTGAAGACAATTTAAATAATAGATTTGTCATGTTACTCACTAGTATGATGCAATTTGCTTATACATCAGTTATTTTATATATGCATATATATATGCTGTATATATATATGCACACAATAATCTATTGTCTGCATTTCTCTTGTGCTTTTAGCATAAAAATGGTTAGAGAAAAATCTAGATGTGTGTTTCTCCTGAGTTTACCAGTTCCTGCTGTTTGTTTCTCACCTGAAGTCATAATCCTGTCTTTGACATCATAATCATTTGCACAGCCACCAATTGAGATGTCACAAACAGAAGATTATGGCCAGGTGGGGAAATAAGCAGCAGGAGCAGATGAACTCTTAAGAAACAGAAATCTTGTTTTCATGCAAATGTCCTTCATAATAGAGAACAAAAGAACAAAGGAAGAAAAATACAATGGAGAGAAAATACTAGAAGCTGGATTGTTTCTAAATAGATGATCTCCCTGAAGTTTCCTCTGAGGAGTCAGCTGCTGATTAACAACTGCATAAATCATTACAAAAATAAAACAAAAGTTGACATCTGATGATCGAACCCCCCCACTGCCACCACCAAATATACACACAGTTTTCTACTTAACATGAAATCAGCAGAAATACTAGGCACTTTGAGAGAACTTGTAACCTTTAGAGGTATTTGTATACATTATGCCTGAATATTCCTGCCAATAACTAAGCACTGTTATCCTTGTTCTACAGACAAAAACACCGAGGTCAAGACATAGAAGGGACCTCCCTGAATCTTTGTCACAATCAGGTTGCTCAAGTCCAGCACACCTGACATACACATATAAAAAAATACAAAGCTGAAGTGGCCCAAATTTTGGAGGAACAGAAAACCCATAGCTCCGGTTACAGTGCTACAGGAGGCTGTTACAGAAAGGCTACTCTGGGTTAGTAGTTCCAAAGAGTTAAGAGAATTATGAACAATTTTTATATTAAAAAAATCATTCATAAATTAATCTGTCTGAAATTGATTCTAGCTATCAATCTGAATGCCAATATGCAGTCACTGAAAAAAAAAATTAAAAAAAAATCAAAACTGCAATCCAGATCCAAAACAACAGACTCTCTATATGTAAAGAGAAATCCAATCAGCTACACTGATATCGCTCACACTGTAATGTTGCTGCAAAAAACATATACCAGAAATTCTTCTGGTTCTATTTCTAGTCTCTTCTTTTATTCAGCTTTGGGCAAGCAGTGCTAAATTGTAAATTGGTTAAATTGTCATGTTCTTGGCACTGCTGCTATACTGATATCAGTAAAATTGGTGTTTCTGCACCAGCCTAATTAATAAATATAAGAAATTCATTTCTGGAAAGAGTAAAAAACCATGCTGCTCCACGCATTTGTGTCTGCCTCATATTGTCTGTGATGATGCTGAACGAATACCGTTAAATGTGACAGCATAGATAGCCTACAGCTCAAACAATTCCATCATCTGCCTGTATTCCAGTTCCCATACAGTCTTCTGGACATATCCTGTCCAGATCTTGTCACAGCACAGCAGCTGTGGGAGCTCATTTCCTCAGCAGTAAAGCAGGGGAGGAATCTTAGCATGAAAATTGTGCCTTCCGTCCTCTTATTTTCCCTTCTCCGATTTACAGTGCTGAAGTATCAGGACTATTTCAAGTTCATTTGAATTGTCCAAATAGCCTCCCTGTAAATAAATGTGCCATTTGACAAAGGAGTTAATTCAGTACAAAAAACTTCTTGGCTTTGCCAACAACCACCTTGTATTGTGGAAGCAACCCCCCCTTCCCTCCCAATCTGAAACAAATACAAGCAAGAGTTATAAACAGCATTCTAGCTTTTAAATACTAACAGGCATGAGAGCAGACTGCTAACAAGATGTAATAGTCTGGATACCTGTACAACACAATTACACTTGAAAAAAACCTAAGTACTATGTATGACATTTATTCATGACTTCAAGTAAATGAGTTGCTGAATAACTCAAGGCTAACCTAGGATTTTACACTTTGATGGACAAACACCTAAATATCCTAACTAGATATTAACCAAACTGTAATTGCTCTCAAGTTGTATTTAGATTTGAAATCTGCTGTTTCCATTTCAGACCTCAAAAAAGGCTTGGCTGCCCAGAACCTTATTAATTTTCCCAGGCATACCAGTCCAGTTTAATAAAAGATATTATGTCCACCTAGAAATCGTCCCGCATTTGCTTTTATACCTATGCTGTATTTCTTGAAATAGAAGCCTTATTCATCCACGATGTGTTTCTGAGCATTTTCTTTAAACCTGTCGCTTTCAGAGTCCAGCTGGTAAAAGAATGTTTTGCTTTTGTACAAAGTTATGTATTATGTATTAATAAGGTTGAAATTCTATATTCAGAAAGCAGGTATGGATATTTATGAATAACCTAAAGAAAACTGCTTTACAGAAAATACATTTAAATTCCTCCCTCCATTTTTTATAAAGGATGACAGGCAGTTTGTTACACTAGTAACCACTCTGAACGTGCAAAGTGATGTTTAACTGTGTTCATGGGTCTTATTGGTGGCAGTTACCATGCTCACAAAACTTCTTCTATTCATACCAAAAAGTGACAGACATGCAAGAACATGATCAAGTTAAGTGCAGGTAGCAAGCAGTGTGGAAGTCATAGTTTTATCTCACCTGTGCTGAAGCTTCTCCTCTAATGGGAAAACACTGATACTTTTAACTTTCACTTTTCTAAGAATTTACAAATCTGTACTGAAAGCAAAAGTTCTATCATTTTGGAAGGAGCAACATGGTGTTCGTATTGAATCTTTACTTTCAGGTGGAGGAACACAGGGTGCAATCAATTCTACACTAAATATACATCCAAAACTTGTGTTTCCTTAACACCTTTTTAAGGTGAGCAGCACCCATGCTGAGAATTACCCAGTGAGAATACCAAGACACAGCCTCTAGATAACATACTGCAGCGATGGATATTGGATACTCTAGGAAGAGGCTGATAGAAAAATGCCAGTTAAAATATTTCAACACCGAGGACACAGTAAACCTTTAAGAATGAAAAAACCTCCCGTTAGAAACATAAGCAATGAACTACATTGTCCTTTGCTCAAGGTAAAAAGAACAGAGGATGCAAAACCATACTTGTGAAACCAAGGACAGGCGGCCAGTCTAACCACACCTGTACGTAGTCTGAAGCAGCAGCATTTCATTCCTAGAGGCCATTGGTGTCTGCTGTTAAAGGGAAAAAGTCTGCTAGGTAACAGTATAACCTATGTGCCTCCCAGCCAAAAATCCTTACTATTATAAAACTGATTGCCAAGCAGAGCTTTAAATAAAGTTTGGAAGTGAAATGCTCTCAAATGTTAGCCTCTGATTTCTGAAATTAGAGGTCAACTCTATTACCCCTTGATGCTTGACTTCTGAAATTCCTTAAAATATGGCACTTGCTTCCCATTTTCAGGAACGCACCTCATGCAGTCAAACATAAGGAGTCAATAAAGGTGTCTCTTCATCTGCCATCTGAAGCTTTATTTTTCCCACTTATAAATTACAGCTGGTTTTAGTAATAGCAATCCCTGCACACATTTGAAATGCACTTCCATTTGCCACGTTGCAGAGCTATATGGCTTAGTAAATACATGCAATTTAGGTTCAAAACCATAGCTCCAGGCACTACACATCGAGAATTTTATACTACTGAAAATTAATGCCTTTTTTGCATATGCTTGAGCAATAAATTAAAAAGCTATGTCTTATGTGCATCAATCGGGATTTTCTTAGCCTTCATTTTAAAAAAGAATCATGCATACAGAGCTGCATTTCAGTTTCTTCTCTGGGCTTTTAATAAGAGAGTATGAATTTATTTCAATTCATCAAAAGCAACTAACTAGAACTCTAGGAGTCTCATATTTTGTACCGAAATTTGTATGTGTTCAACTGCATTACTATCAACCTCTGAATTCAATTCTCTGACTGAAAAAAAAATGGCACCTGCATGTACCGTACTCATGGCAGTACCCAAGTAGAATAATCAAAGTAATAGTCAATTTCTTTTAGCACAGAAAACTACAGTCCCCATATCAGAGTTGGGTGGAAAATAAATGAGGCTATGATAATTGCTGGAAGGGGGGCACAAGGGCTAAATAATGCTTTGAAGCTGTTCTCTCTTGGAGAGCTCTATTCCATCCCAAAACCTCCATTCTCCCAGGTACATGGGGAATGGAAACACTTCTCTCCTGGCACCGCCTGCTCAAGGCAGCAGGAGACTAAGGAGGTATGCAGGATTTTCTTAGGCCACATGAAGAGGGAACTCGGGACAGATAACTGGAATTGAGCTTTTCCTTCAAAGTTTACCTTTCAGACCCTTTGACTGCTCTTGCCTCACCTCAGCCTGCAACAAGAATCATCCCTCCGGTTAGTTTTACCCCATCTGTGATAAGCAGCAAAATAGCATAGAACAGGCAAGTTTTGCCTAAGCTTCAACGACAGAGCTGGTTTAGCAGCTAGAATTTAGCATTTACTTGCCTTGGCTTTTATCCAGCATATGTTCTGGTAGATGGCACTACATATTTACTATCTGGCTACCTACAGCGATGCATAGGCACATCTATCGATTCCCTACATCTTCACACATGGATTCCTGCCGTTGTCTGGAGCTATTCCATCTCTCAAGTAACCTTTGTTCTAGGCATTTGGTTTATATTTCACAATTAATCCTGCCTGACTTTGCTGAACGAAAGGCCTTTTTTCATTAGTCTTTCAGGATCACCCAGTATTAACATTATTCTTCCTGTTTAAAAGCCTCTGAAATAAGTTAGTTTCTCTGCAGTTGCTACATCTAATATCACTTAGGTCTGCACCAACTACCGATCCCTTCAAAAGGTTGCAGAGCCGTAGCTGTTTGTGACCTGCACCTTTGGATGAGCCAAGGATAATCTGTCTCAACAGTTTGTTCAGAAATATAAAAACTGCCATACTGGCTCAGAATAAGTATCAGCCCAGCTGAGTAGCTCATCTCTAGCCCACTGCCTCTCAGCAGCCCCAATGACGATGAGGAGGAACTGCTCTTGGTGTAGAGGTGCGACCATCCAGGGGACTGCCCACAGTTCTGGCGTGGCCTGCCAGCCACCCCAGAAGAGTGCTGCTGGGATGAACCATGGAGTCTTGCAAATATCGTCTGTTTTACATAATTGAAAAGAAAAAGAAAAATATAAAATCCCAAACTCAGTGGGGCTCGGGACTCTGGAGAGCTAGCCACATTTCCTGCCCAGATGACAGACTGCACATGGGATCTTATGCAAGTCATTTAATCTCATCTGGTCAGGTTTTTTTTTTTTTAGACAAAACTACGGCTATTACTGAATGCTTATTGAATGTGCATAAGAAATATGGAAAGAGGTTTGCTCTCTGCTTGCTAGCATAACCTCGCAGCTTCTGTAGCATTCTCTTTCCCACCCCAGGCTGATCAGTTATGGCAGTAAGCCATAGCTTAGGGACCCCTTAAAATTAAGGCTACAGTGGAAGTGACCCAACAGATGGCTAAGAAAAGAGCTTTGAAGCAACTGTGGGTTCTTGCTCCTCTCCCATCCCCTCAGGCATCACATACAGTCCCCCACAATACAGAAGGGAGAGCCTAGAGCCAATTTAACCTGGATAGCAAGATGGCCAGGCCAGGCCACAGAACACTCAGGAACAGAAAGGCTTCATCCTGAAATCAGCAAGCTGTCTCAAAAACCACTTGAAACAAACATCTCTAAACCAGACCTAATTTGGGAGATGCCTTTAATTTTTGCCATACATTTACCATAAAGAAGATAGAACTGGAAATTAAGCTTTTCCTTCTTCTGTATCTTACTTGCTGCACTCAGAATATGCCTCTGCTCCAAATTCAGATTTAAACATGGGGACGTTATGCTTCAAGAAGTAAAACTAATGTGGAAAAGATCAAAAAGAACTTTCAATATGCTATCTAATACACCAGTTTTTGCCTCCCAAGTAGAGACAGAAGAAGTGATACAATAAGCCAGTGGTGAGGGGAATCTCTTAGCTTATTTTCCTGTGAATTTTAGGAGTACACATGCATTATTAGAAATTATACCATGTGATTTCAAGGAATTCCACTGATTTTAAAATATCTTATTTCATAAAAGCTACAAAAATAATTGCATAAATGGGAAGAATTTGAAAACAAGTATCAACTTCCACTTCATAAGGGCGATGAGTGAGCCAGGCTGCCTGCTTATAAAAGAGACCTAAACAATTAGGTTTATTCTTTCTGAAAACATTTTTAGAAAGAAAACTTTAATCCACTAATGTTTGAAAGGAGCACATACAATTTTTATACAAGCCAAGTTCAAATTAAAGTTTTGCAGTTGTTTGCTTTTTTTGTTTTTTTGTTTTAAACTTTCAGACTGCAAAACCCAGAGAGATGTATTTTGCTTGTGTTTTTCCAGCAGTGGAATCTCCCTGGAACTGGAGCGGTGCCAATTCCCTCCATTCCCACAAGCCTTGATCTCAGCAATGGAAGCCTTCCTACAGTCACCTTTTTGAAGGTAACTTTCAAAGTCTTTCCTATATCACAAATATACTAAATGCACTAAAATATAATTTTCCCTAAATAAAACGGTATTCATCAAATCTTCAACCTATTATCCCACATTCTCTTTTGGAACAGACATGTCAATAGAACAGCATCATCAATCAATCCAATAGATTTTGAGTGTATCCACAATGAATCTACCCTGCAATAAATTGGCTTGAGTCATTTAAAAACTCATATCTTAATATTAGGAGAAGAAAAATTATTATTTTGATCTATTCCTCCTCCCCTTAAAGCACCTTGGGCAAGGGCTAAGCATTAAAAAGAAAAATAACCAACAGCTGTATTACAGCAATCAAGCCTAAATAAAAATGACTGATCAGTCCAGAGGAGAAAATATAAAAGACATCATTCCATATAAAACACACGCAAAGATTTTAACTCAAAAGTTTTCAACTGTGTCAAATGTGTTACAATAATTAAACAAGCAGACAGGGTGCCAAAACTGTAGGTAGTTAGAACACCCATGTTTTCCCCCTTTTCAATTTTTTCTCTAGATTACCAAAGCATTTAAAATTGTATCCTTTTACAAACACTGTTCTATTAAGGTACTTAGCAAGAGCACCATAGGAAATGATGACCCAGAAAGTGGTATGTGGATTTCTCTCTGCTAGTACCTACAGCACCACAAGAAGGGAGCCCAGGATTCTCTCCTCTCTCCTTTCATTAGGCAGGAATTTGCAATTCCTTTTCAGAAACTATTCCCATTACGCTTCCTCCTCAATGCATGTTGCATTACTTCTCTTGGATGAATCCCAGCTATGTCGTACTGCATCGCAGACTCCCATCAGCTCGTTTTAAAAGCTTGTTTCCCTTCATGAAATGGTTGTGCCTGAAAATACAGTTGCCACTTAAAAATATAATTCACTACAATTTGATCAAATGGCACTGAGCAATTGCTTAGCTCGAATTATAAAGAAAGAAGAAGGTTCACCAAGAAACAGTTTCTGCTGGCCATATAAAATACATGTCTGACATAAAAGCAACTTGGTAATTTTGAAAGGTGCTGAGGAGCTGAGTGCTCTCAGCTTTCACCAATTTCAAAGCATCGAGAACACTCAGCATCAGCAGTATTAGTTCAAGCCCATGTCAAATCACTTTATCTGAATATATATTTAAACATGGAAAGTAAGCTACAAATATAAGTGAAAACAGCAACATGCATGGAACAGGATTAAGAGGGCCAGTTTCCCAAGGCAGAGGATCACCTGCAAGGGAGTAGCAAATCACCCTTCCAAGGGCTAACAAAGAAGTCCTTCAGAAGAATCCCAGGCCAGTATTCCCTTAAACATGAAGGCACACAAACCTGTCTCTAACCCTTCTGATACTGTAAGATCACCCTAAGAAGTTTCCCCAAAGTAACTTTTAGACTACATCTATCATTCTGTTCAAATCAATTCTCTTCAATGCATTGCACTAAGGAAGACTGGCTGAGATACGGCTGGCATTAATGGCAGCACCATGAAAACTGAAAAATTACCTCTAAAAGGGTTTGAGAAGAAAATGCTCGACAATGTATTTCATATCACTGAACCTGAAACAGAGCATGCTGTTCTATAATGCTCTTTCAAAGTACTACCATTAAAAAAAAAAAAGATGTATTAATGATAGATGGTAATTTCCAAAACCATTGTTTGTTAAAAGACAAACACTTAAGAAGCAAAACATCATAGTATGCACTAACAGGTTAACACCAAATAATAGGCAACAGTTATACAGGATACTAAAAATGGGTGTAATATGATGAAACAGGAAGTAATGGCTATAAAAATGCTTTCTCATAGCAAACCACAAAAGAAGTCCTCCATGGGAAGCAATGGAAGCCAACTTTCATGCTATTTAAGGCTAGACAAAAATGTTTAAAAAAAGATCTGGAAGGAGAAAAATCCTGCAGTGGGAGCAAGGAGAGGAAGATGAAAAGTTTGGTCACACACATAGATTGAGAACGCAAGGATTAGATGAATTAGCGAAAGTAAAACTGGAAATTTGGGAGAAGCCTAGAAAATTGGGGGGGGGGGGGGGGGGCACGCAGAGAAGGAAAAGGGTAGAGAAGTTCTTTGTCTCTAACATTTCTGATTTTTATATCATTTCTCCAATTCAACAAAAGAAAGCAACAATCTCCAAGTAGAATTAACAACCACAAACATAGGCAATAAATCTGGATTCAAAGTGGAACATCTAATAAGAAAAGAAAGTCTTTCTCTTTCCTGCAAGTGGAGGATGATGACGATTGAAATGAAAAAAACATAGCAAACAATATTCATAATATACGGTTTCTGCAGGCTACAGAAATCGTTGCGAGGTGCTGTATACTGCAGAGTTTTATGACATTTTTTGGCTGAGTTCATGATTAGGAGATTACATAAGCTGTTTATTACTTGCTGCAGCCTATGGAGCGCAAAAAATGAACTGGTCATTTAATTTACACTAGATTTGTACTGGATAGCAGAAAAAAGCAGAGCAACTCACTGAAGACAGAGTAAGCATTAAAATGCTGCAACTGAGAAAACAGCACCATTTTCCAATATCATGTTGTATAGAGAAAATAAATAGTTTGGTAAAAGACAATTAGTGTAAAAAGCTCTTGAACTCTGCCTGGACCCATGGATTAACACCTAGCAACAGAAAGGACTGCACGTGTATTCACATGCATGCATGCATGAGCATAGTGGTTGTGGATGGACAAGGGAAGAGCTTGAGAACGACATGGGGGAAGGGAGGAAAAGAACGGCAATTCAGTTTTCATGTTTCCCCAAAGTCTCAACTAGAACTAATCAAAATGAATTCATCTGAATGTCTGCGATGGCCAAAAATTTAGTCACACACAGTCTGGCTGTCCAAATGAATGGTGAGGAAAGGGCTCACATCAATCAGCTTCATCTAAGAAGACTGGCACAACTTCAATAGGGATTGACAGAGTTCAGTGCCTGCCAGACTGATGAGCCAAGCACCAAGCTGAAAATGTTCTGACTATTCATAATGACATTGCAGTCTAGGGCCTTTGATTAATTAATTCAGGAACTAAAGCCTTCAGTTACTGTAAGAAGAATATTTGAGGTAGCTGTTTCCCACCCCTTACAGTGTATGAAATCCACATCCCACCGCTCCACACTCAAGCCTGCACTGGTACCATTACTGGAATGCCTTTGACTGCTGCTACGCAGGGTCTAAGGTACACTCCAGTTCTTCCCCTCCCTCAATTTACTTTCCTACAAAATCAAGAAAACAATGTAAATGTTCAGTGCCTTGCCTTTGAGAGGTTTTGCTAAATGAGCCTTCTTCAAGCCACAAGAGAAACATTTGTCTTAATTGTTACTAATAATGTTATCTTTCAGCACTCTCCAAAAACCTCTGACCAACAGCGGGGCCCTTGCACAGCACTGCTAGAAATGTTGCTAGGTAGCATTACACATGCAGACAATTAACAGCTTAAAAAAAGAAGGTTGATCATTTTATTGCATTATTGTTCAGACAGAAGAAAATTCATTTTCATTAAGATAAGACCTTTCCACTCATTCTCAGTCCTAAATCCGGTTAGAGGAAGGCAAGGTGTCTGCTATATTAATGTATTCCAATTAAACAAAATTGGGTAACACAAATAGGAAACTTGAACAACTTGCACTGAAGTTAGGGGGCTGCTGCTACACTTTCTTGGTAATGCAGTCAGTCACACCAACTGTGTTTAACAGAAAACTTGAAGGATGCAAGCCATTATACAGAACTCAGAAAAAAATCCCTATTCTAAGCTCTCTCCAGCCTAAGTTATCACACCAATATTGTCCACGTATTTGTCCATGGGGTTGTTCAGCCTGGAGAAGAGAAGGCTCTGGGGAGACCTTATTGCAGCCTGTCAGTACTTCAAGGGCGTCCCTAAAAAAGATGGCGGCAAACTTTTTAGCAGGGCCTGTTGCGACAGGACAAGGGAGTAGATTTAGACTAGATAGAAGGAAGAAATTTTTTACACTGAGGGTGGTGAAACACTGGCACAGGTTGCCCAGAGAGGTGGTGGATGCCCCATCCCTGCAAACATTCCAGGTCAGGTTGGACGGGGCTCTGAGCAACCTGATCTAGTTGAAGATGTCCCTGCCCACGGCAGGGGGGGTGGACTAGATGACCTTTAGAGGTCCCTTCCAACCCAAACTATTCTATGATTCTATGATTTGAACAGAGTACCCGATACAGACTTGGTCCCAAAGCAGTTGCCATTTCTTTCTTGCAGTGTACATTTTTTTCCGTTTAATAATGCTGCTTTCTGTAGCAAGATACTTCACTAAAGCTTCACAGAAAAGCATTTTAAAGAGAAGCAACAAGCTTCACAGAAACAGTAGAAGTGAGATCCCAGATAAACAGCAGCAAGGAAAAAAACGACAATTAAAGTTGGGAGAGGTTATTAAAATACCTTACTTATCCAGTAGTCTGTCTGCACCCAGTGTGCATTCATTTTTTTAAATTCCACTTGTTCAAAATAAAGACTTGCATGCTTCTTGCTGGAACAAAGTCAATCATCAGTAAGATTGTGGCACATGTAAAAGGAGAAATTTAGTTAGAGTCAGACCTGTGCTGCTTTGATATGAAAGTAAAGAGGCATTTCCTTACTTTTCATTGCCTTTTAAATGGTCTTTTTGTTTTAGAGTAAGTCTCACCTGGCAGAAGACCATTAAGCCCCAAAGCACAGAGGATTCACAATGCAGTGGCATGAAGGGCCTCTACAGGCCACATACAATGAACACCTAACAGAAATACACCTGGTAACAGAGGATGCAGCAAACTCACTGGATTCACAAATTACACCATTCTCCGAATTACAATCCATTTGTAAGGGACACACGAAGACTACAAGGCCTATTATAATCCAAAAGGCATATTTATAGGCTTGCGGCTGTTCACAGCTTTCAATTTAGAAAGTTTCAGTTTCGCTCCTGTTGTGAATAAGATATTCCATATAGAGACTATTTTCTTCTCCTTAGCACTGGGAAGTATGACCTTTAGGACATTCTGGCTTAGTTCAAGTGATTTGGCTGCATTTCTCCCTTCTGTCGTTCCTTCTCAATTGACGGTTATATGATTCATCTTCACCTGCAAAGCCTAGGGAAGCCTACAGGTAGAAAACAGTGTACCAATCTATTACAAAGCAATGAAGGGTAAAGAACTATTTATTTCCTCTTAAATGCATACTTTCTAGACAAGTGGTCTGCAGCAGTTTCTTGTAGGAAATAAGAGGGTCTGCAGTTCCAGTACCTAATTCAAGAAATCAACTTTAAAAAAGATCAGAGCAACAGTTACTCCGACGTAGAAGGACATGCACAAGACGCTCAAGGAAACAAAAAGACTGCTAATTTACACTGAGATTTAAATTGAGATCGAGCACATCTGGATGCAAATGAGACCATCAATGACTAAAGCAAAGTCATCCCACCAAAAATGTCCATACACAAACCTGTACTAGTTTCATCTCAACCATACACAGGGTGACACCTTCCATTAAACTGCTAACAGTTGACATGGAGAGGAGACTTTTAAAATCTTTACTCCCTTCTACGCTGCTGTCACTGCTGTGCGCTTCAGCCTCCCTGGCTCTTGGCACAGTCACCACTATGAAAGCTACAGAAGTATTGCAAATTGACTAACAAGATTAGCAAAGCTGTACTTGACTTGTTCAATAAGGTGTTGATGCATGCAGATATATTTGCCGAAATGACTTCATCCAAAAGGCATCAAATCTCACACCGGAGCCCCTTCTATTTTCAGTCCCTAATCCCTAAACCTTTCTAACCTGCATATAACAAAAAAAAGGAGCTGAAAAGGAAGGAGAGGAGATAATGATGCCCGCCGCGAAGGCAGCCGATCAGGCAGTGCCTCCCCCAGCCCCTGCACACACAATCAGCACCAGCTGTAGGCCAATTAAACCCAGCCGCTCACAGGTGTTCACAGAAATGACTAACACAAAAGAAATTCCCACTTCAGAACTGCAATATTTAAAAGCTTTGAGGTGGAACCAAGAAAGATAAAATTCCGAATTAAGTTTATTGCCACCTTGTGCTTCACTCTAATGCAGGTTTTGAACAGGGCCTCCCATTGGTATTAAAAGTTGGATGAACATCTGCATTTAAAATACAGGGAAACCAAGCACGTGAAGTGCTTTTAAAACGCCAGTTGCCATAGTAGATAGGGGGCTTTAGTATCTGTTCATTTATTATTATAGTTGTACGGCAATATGGTAAAATATATTTGCCAAGTGGGCAATACAAGCTCGACTCTAAGTCAACATAATATGCTAGATTGCCTAGATTTTCATAAATATTTTTGGTGCTTATTTTCCCTAAACATAACTCTCATTTCCCAAAATAACAATTTCTTTAATTTTTAATGAGAACAAAACCATGGTAAGATCTTATCACGCTCTTTTACGTTCAGATTAAAAACCACAAGAGGGGAGAAAAAGGAAAAGAGAGGCAGCCCCCTGACAACTCTCCTTGTTCTCTTAAGTGGTCAAATGACAGGAACTATCCAGTAAGTGAATTCTTTCCCTCCCTCCACAGAGCAGCAAACAAAGTATCTGTAAAATGAATTTCTCTTTATGGTCTTATACCAAAAATATGTATACAAATTAACATCCAAATGTCTTTAATTCCCATGATATGTCTATTAAGCAGCAATTCTCCATAAAGCTGTTTAGCTATCCAAACAGCAGCCTAAAATTATTATCTCTATAAGCTTTCCATAACTTATCACTCAGTTCCTATGAAAAGCCATTAATTTTGGCCTCTCTCTATCTTGGTCTCACAGGAAATATTCTGCAAAGGGATGTAATAAAAATGTGATTTCTGCCATCATTTCATTAAAATTCCCTGTTAAATTTCTATCTGAACAGTGTACATAATATAAAAAAAAACTCAGGGCTCTTATTAATGGTGCTGTTCCTTATGATACGGATTTTAAAAAATAATGAAGACCATTTCTTACTTGTAAGAATATTGTTCATTTTTCATTCCTATTAAAATTTAATCTGGAAGTTGTTTAAAAATGTTTAAGTTTCATTACATTTCAACATCTTAAGAAGGGGAAAGA
>NW_008825501.1:4358764-4375337 GCF_000699105.1 Pygoscelis adeliae
CTGTCTCTTCCACTGATATCTCAACAGTAAATCACTCAACCTATCTATGACTCAAGATATCCATTTGCAAGTTTACTACTTTCCCATCTCATGAAAGCACTGTGAGACAATGTTTTCTGAAGAGCTTCAGCTCCATGGGTGGACAATGACAGAGAACAGAGGAGCAAATCACTTCCTCAACCTCACAGTAACTTTGAAGTTTCAGGAGAGGGGATTTGGTATGGGTTTTTTTGTTTTGATTTGGGTTTTTTGGGGGGAGTGGGTATTTTTGCAGGATTTAAGCAAGCTGAAATCAGTGCAGAAAATTGTGGTCAATACACCATAGAAAACACATTAAAAAGCCACTGGGTCCCCAATATGAGAGCATTCTTAGCAACCACTCTACTGAGATGCACACTGGAGCTGCCTTTCTGAAACTGGAGAGCCGAGTTGTGTAGCAGCATAGCCCGGTTCTCAAAAGTGGAAACCAGCCAGCCCTCCCCGCAACCCATTGCCTTCCACAGCAACACCAGGTTATTTCACATTTTAAGAGCTTTTTAGATGCTACTAGTGGTCTAACTTTAGAAGAGTCTTCTCTCTGCTTCCTCACCCCTAAATACTCAGTGGTGAGACAAAGGTCCACACATGTACCGTGGAGTCCCACCTACCTTGCTGGCCCTGCTGCAAGGGCACATCGCGCAGGGCACATTCCTGTACTCACTTCAGTAGTGCTCAATGCACTTAAGTCAAGAGAATTAGACATTCTGGGGCAACATCAAGTTAAACGAACTGACAGTAAACCACCAAGAAAACTAAAATTAAACTATCAGAACTAGGACATGCATCTCTCTACAAACATTGTGCTTAAGCACTTTCCACAATCAGGTCTTTTATTGAGGGGTCTAATTTTAGACATCTAAGTATAAAAATTCTGGCCCATACATTAATGGAAGCACGCGATTTGCCAAGCTGAGAATGTTAAATCTAATTTTAGTTTTTCTTTGTGTACTAGTTTTTTCACACAATTTCTGCAACTGAATAGAAAAATATCAGTGATATTTTCTGGACCGTATTTACAATACTGATTTTAGTTGTTGCATTTGGTGTACTTATAAAGCCTACTCCAACGAATTGGAGCTTCTTCATTATTGCCAGTGAGACCAAAATGTCATTCTCGGCAATTAAAGTACTTTCTGGTAAATTTTTTTAGCCTTGAAAATATTTCTATTGAAATTAATGTTAATACATCGTGATTTGCACACATCCTAAATTAGAAAATAAAACTTCCCTGAAAGTCTTCCTTTTAGATCTTTTTATGCAATTATCATCCAGCTATTGTGCTACAGGCAAATTTTTGAATTTTCTTCCTCACATAGATGGTTTCATAACAGGGACACATTGATTTAAGCTAGTTTCATTACTACTAATGTTCTGCTAAATTTTAAAGACAACGCAATATTGAACAGAATAATGTCTTCTATTAATAAGCGTGCTATTGAAATACTGAGCAGATTTATTGCATTTGGATGTTCAAATAAACACTAAGATCATTTTCTATAAATCATCTCCTGCCTAAAAAGATCACTGAAATGGGATTTGATTTTTAAAAAAAGTAATAAAAACAATGAAAACTCATTTGAAAAATTAACCAATGGATTTTAATCAAGAAGAATATTCTCTGATCGGACATGTTTGGGCCTTGTTTAAAGCAGTACTTATTCCCACAGGTGCAAAGGACCTCTAAAGGCACTGGTTGTAGCAACAGTTTGAGGAAAGAAGTTTAAAAAGAGATTCAAGCTCTGTTTTGTAAATGAAATAAAGCAGAGATGGCAAAACTTTAAGTCCACACTGCACAGCGCTTGGCTCTTGCACACATACTTAAGCTGGCTCAGGAACCAGGAGCTAAGTATCCATGTCAGTGCAGTATCTGCTTGAGCCTGCTAATTAAGCTTGCTGAGAAGAACTAATTACTGATGCAGCTTTACTGCTTCTGGGAGCTAATACCACTATGCAGTACAACACATCAACCCATTTGGAGCAGGCTCAGGTACCTGACCAATGCAGGGTACACGCATGCCCTTAAGTAATTCATTTTCAATATCAAACAACAAATAAAGATTCTGTTTCTTCAGCAGTGACCCAGCATGTGATCTCCCACAGGCCCCCTCCTCCGTGCCTCATCTGCCACATGTGGAAAACACTCTTGAAAGAGTGCCTGAGCAGGGAAGGACTTACTGAAAGACAGGAAAATAAGCACCATCTGATCGCTAGCATAACTGCGACGGAGGGTTTGCACACACTGAAATCTTCGTTAACTCTGCAACAAAGCATCCTTATTTCCTCCGTTTTTGATTGCCACAAATATTGTACTAAGTGCTCAGGTTAAAAGAGAATGCTTTAAGCCATTTTCCAGCACGGATTTCAGCTGCCATAAAACATTTCTTCCTATCTTACTCTAACAGTTCTCCATAAGAATACTGCTAAAATTACATGGGAATCCAAGCTGAGGGGAAAAAAGCAAGATTGTAATCAGAATAGCAAGCCCTGCTAGGGCTAACAACAACTGCTGGTTACTACTGCTAGAAGATAACAGCGAGGCAGGCACAGAGCACCGCTGTGCACTCAGCAAGCACATATGGCAATAAGCTTTTGCGGTCACCCTGTCTTTCCATCTCTGCTATCATCACTACATATTTTCTTTCCTTTCTCTGTTGCCTGTACCCCAAACAGTAAGCTTTACAGGATAGGAACTGTGTTTTATTTACATGTGCAGCATCTGCCTAAATGACTCCAAGACTGACGATTGTGGTCCCTTCATTTCCCAGCATCTCTAGTGACACAAATAAACTAGAAAATCTCTGAGTTTTACTTCTAGTTTATTACAGCAGTTCACAAACCCTGGCAGCTCTCTCGGTAGTTCATACGTATTGCCAGGCTCAGGACCCTGTCGCCCAGAACAGCACCATGCTTAGTATCAGAACAGCACTGGCTCCTTTGCCAAAGTGCTAGATGTCACTGCCTGACCGCCTACTACAGGGCCTATATGCTGGTGCAAGCATCAAGCTGTGCTTCTGCAAAATCGCAGCGTGGGCCAGAAGTCTCTTAATATTCATGCTATACCTGAAAGAACGGAGCTTGAGCTTCTAAGCACTATCACAATACAAACAACTACAATAATTTTTTACAACGCGCCATTTCTGCTTGCACACGCTGTAAGGCCTACAAAAGGTTATGCATATAAAATTGTTAGGTTACAGTTATTATCGTGTTAGAAAGAACATTTTAAGAGTGTTTGAGGAATGAAAGGACTTCTTTATATTAGTATTTCAGTAAAACTATGAGTGTGTAGTACTTTCTTCTGATGTAGGAATAACTCATTTGAACTCAGTAATCCAGCATAACTACATCCTCAAATCCCAACATGCCTCCAAAATCTTAAAGACATAAAACTGGGCCATCGTCAAACTCTAACCCAACCTTCATTACCTCAGCAGAGATCTTCTACTGCCTAAACAAGCTCTCTAATTACAGCTACGTGGAAATCTCTGCCTGTCAGATATTAAATCTTTATAATCCCAATACTGATTAAGTGTATTTTAAAATGTTCCTACAATAATTGTCATTACAGAGGACCTCTCATTGATCTGTGCTGCAAACTTTCTATCACAAAAGCATAAAAGCCTCTTTTTTATTAAATGCTCTCATCTTTGATGGGCAGCCGAACTTGGCAAACCCATGACACCCACTGTGTTGGAAAGGCATATACTTACCCTTACTTACAAAGGGTAAGTACTTACAAGTTTGAGAGAAATATCAACTCTGGATCTCAACAAAGCCCTCTTACCAACATGACATGCACTTATATATAATCTTCACAATGCTTATCAGAGAAGATTACCCTCTCAAGAAACAATAACCTGGATGAATTTTTCCTCTCCTGGGAGTATCTACTGAGATAGCATTATCATAGTCCATAAATATCATCAAACAGAGCATGGCTATGTCATCTTCCCATTCCTCTGCTTGAACACGTCTCTCTGTTTCTACCCTTTGTCCTTTTCTCATTGCCGTGGTTTAACCTCAGCCGGCAACTGAGCATCACACAGCCGCTCGCTCACTCTCTCCTGCCCTGGTGTGATAGGGGAAAGAATCGGAAAAGTGAGAAAACTCGTGGGTTGAGATAAAAACAGTTTAATAATTGAAATAAAATAAAATCATAATAATAGTAATACGAAGAAGAATAATATACAGAGCAAGTGATGCACGATGCAATTGCTCACCACCCACCAACCAATGCCCAGCCAGTCCCCGAGCAGCGGCCACACACTCCCCTCCCCCCCTCCCTGGCCAGCTTTCCCCAGTTTATGTACTGAGCATGACGTCACATGGTATGGAATGTCCCTTTGGCCAGTTTGGGTCAGCTGTCCCCCCCTGTGCCCCCTCCCAGCTTCTTGTGCACCTCCAGCCTTCTCAGTCGGTAGAGCATGGGAAGCTGAAAAGTCCTTGACTAGTGCAAGCACTGCTTAGTGACAACTGAAACATCGGTGTGTTACCAACATTGTTCTCATCCTAAATCCAAAACACAGCACTGTGCCAGCTACTAGGAAGGAAATTAACTCTATCCCTGCCAAAACCAGGACACTCATTCTAGTCTTATATACCCATTTCCCCCATTTACTGTTAATCTCCAGATAATGACTTCTGTAACAAACAAGTTACAAGTGCTCTAGGTAAACATTATGTAAATGTCAGAGGTCTTCTGCTTATCTTCAATAATTCTCTATCTATACTGGCTTACTGAGTAAATTATTTGCCGATGACTATTAGCCCTCTTCTCACTTATGTCCTAAAACAAGCTTTAAATATTAGGTTAATAAAAGAAATGAGGATTGAGCATATCAGGTCTGACTGAGTCTTTAGCAAGTCACTCAAGATTATTCCATGCACTCTTCTTTAAGTGAGCCACCCCCTGCAGCTGGCATGCGTCAGGATTACTTCCCCCCCTCCTACCCTCTCTGAACAACTAATTGGAACAGTGATGGAGTGGACCTTACCAAGTACTCACTGGTCATTAGCTCACTACCTAGCCAGCACCACGACCTGCTGCTAATACTTTGATTTCCACGAACATGCACAATTCAGGCACATTACTGCACAATCAGTTTGCTGAGATGTGAAAACTCAGGTTCTCACCTGAGGTTCTTGGGCTTATTTCTGACCAAAAGGAAAAGCAGCATTCAAAAGCAGCAATTTGAGGAGGCTAATGACCCCGTTGGCATTTAAATGGTTTGCCATTTTGCATGAGCGCTTCTTATGGCTATTTTATATCTCTTAAGTAGAAGAAAATTAACAGGTTTGATTCACCACTCTTACTCCAGCACAACTGTGCTTATTTCAATAGAGCCCTTTGGTGCAAAGGAGTAATGCCATTATGAACCATGACAATGCTTTGTACTTGTGGTTTCCATGCACAGAACTTGAAAAGCTTTACAGGCGTTGGTGGGAAGCACTGTTAATCTCACTGTACAAATAGTGACCTTAGGCACAGAAAGCTGAAGTAATTATCCAAAGGTCACAGAGTGAGTCAGTAGTAGATGCGAGACAAGAACCCACTTACATTCACTCCCAAATTCTCTAATGGGGCATCCCCCCCTTACTGCAATGAAGTTTTAAATGTAAATCAGTAATTGAGGTCACTGAAAACTTTCTGCGTGCAGATTGTAGCGAAGTCACTCTCTAGGAAAGCACTGACAAAAAGGAAGGTGCTTAATGAATTTTTCAGTGGTCCTTGCGTAAGGATAGAGCATTCCAGGAGGAGGCGAGAGGAGCGGACGCTTGCTCAGGAAGCCCTGTAACAGGGCTGCAGTGACAAATCATTACTCCCAGAACACTGCTCAAGGAAATGTAACGCTGCCGTTTTCCAAATGCTGGGTTATAAAACCTTTCACATATACAATATTTAAAACAGTGAATTACCTTTGAGAATGTAGCCAAACATCTAACAGCATCAAGTCATGCTAACGGTTATCTGTTTATAGGTCAGAAGGGCAGTAAATTATTGCAATGGAAAGTAGTAAAGCCCGCATTGTATCTAGTTGTGCTGTTTAACAGGTGATAGTGAAAAGTAGGTGATGCATGGAAACTTCAAGCTTTTATAGCTCCTGCCTCAATCTGTATTCACTTATATAAAGATGTCACATTTTTAAACATTTAAAAGTCAAATTGTCTGGAGAATAGATTCATATAAAATTTATTTTCAGAAACCGATATTTAGCCTACTACTATCAGAGTTGATTGCTCTTATGTATAAGCTTTATTCAAGTTTCTACAGGTTTGAAAAGACACAGACTGACATTTCAGATCCCATACTCAAGTGTGTCATTAACCAGAAACGGGAACATTTCCACTTTCTCAGAAATACTCAGTTTGTTAGGGTGATAACAGCACTAACCGCTTTTGAGTTTTTGTGAAGCTACTAAACATGACTCTACTTCAACACAGACAGGAAGGAGGAGTCACAACAGCAAAAGGAAAATCCTGAATTGGTGCCTTACCCAGCACAATATGCCCTGAGAATTCAACAGTTTTAAAGCTCTGCCAAAATAGCTATTTGTAAGTGGCTAATGGCAAAAATATTTTATTCTGTTTGTGTCAAAGATATGTTTGTCAGGTGCTGGACAGCCAGACAAATCAGGGTCTAATTAGTGCAGTCAATTCCCTCAGTTTTATCCTTTGAATCTACATTGAGTTATTAAAGCATCAGAAACAAAATGCTACTGAGACAGCAATAAGGGAAATAAGATGTCAGAACTCTATTAACAATGGCATTTTCAGGAAGCAATGCAAATGGAAAACAGAATTTATGCAAAAAATATATATCAGTAAGTAATACTCAATATAATCATCCTACATTTATCTTTAAAGCAGCTTTCATCTCCAACTGATTTTAAAAAAATGCTGCAACACATCGACATCATGACTTCTTTGGAACAGTGACCATCATTCAGATTCAGATGCCTACCTGGTATAAGAGGATATTGGTCCCCAACCCAAATACTACAGTTGTACAAATAACAGTATGTGAGTAATAATTTATTCCACCCTTGACATTTAGCCAGCTCAGAGAGAATGCGTGACAGTTAAGAAGTTGCAAGATAAAAAGAATCAGAAAATGCCACATTCAACTGGAATGACAGGAAATATTTAGGTAGACAGAATGCAATAAATTTGGTAGACTTATGGGAGTTTAATTGCCCCTTTGTGGAAAGGGATAAATACATGTAAAAACCATAACTCTGAGGACCAGTTTCTGGGGGGAACAGCTTTCTGTTAGAGGTGTCTAAGTCTTCATTACTTGAATATGACCATCGCAGAAAGGAATTTTCTCGTCCAACGGTGGTGATGGTTGTGCTGGTGGCAGCACCTCCCAGCTCTGTGCCAGGCTTCATGCAGGCACCAAGAGGACCGTGGCCTCTGGCCCCAGAGGGGCTGTCACATGTAACAGCAACTTCCCGGTTTTACACTGGCTTACATTTGCTAGCACAGATAGAGAGATGTTTCCTACTTCGGGCAGCATCTGCCACCCAAATAACTGAGCCTCATTTGCTCCCAGAAGACAGTAGGATGCACTTTTTTCCTCCCCCTACCACTACGAATTAGCTCATCTACCACGATGGCTGGAAAGTCCCACTTTAGCTCTCACTCAAGTGTCTCAAGTCATCCTGTCCATCAAACCATGATACAGAAAGATTGCTTCACTAGCCCAGAGGAAAATAATTTGGTGATTTCACCAGCACCTTCACTGGATAAGGAGAGATTTTTCCTGGGCTTTTGCTTGTTTAAAAGACGACCAGTCCCCCATTTTACCATGTTTCTGACATTTCAAAATATTTCCATAATATCCTTAAACTCTTTCTTACTAGTTTATTTTAACAGAAGTATTCGCCTCTTATTTCAATCTATTAACTTTCTCCTATCAGAAAAAAAAGTTAAAAGGGCATAATGAACATCCCTGTTTTTGCCAGGTCTGTTCGGCAGCCTGCCAACTGGATATGCTCCCACACAGAAGTTTAGACTCATGGGTCCAAAAGGTTGAGGACAAATTAAAAGGAATACTTACAACATTTACTAATTTTAACACAAGGGATTAGTTTCAGCATGTAAACAGCATTAATGATATGTCTGAAAATCAACAAGCCATACCAAGAAAAACATGACCATATGTATTACTTAGGATTGTACACTTTGTGTTCAGTGTTGAACATCTTAGTGATGATGCCATCTAATCATTCATAAAAAAAGTAAAAGGAGTATCTCGATATTTGATAAAATAATGAGGATTTCAGAAAAAAGATGCCCAGATTCTTCTAAACTGAATCACCAGCTGGATCTGAGTCACCTTCTGGAGCTGCCTCACACTTTCACTCTTGTTTTCCACAAAGGGACCCCAAGAGTCACTGAGGCTCCAATCACACACATCGTTAGGAAGAAGGAATCAGGGAGTAACTTTCTAATATGCTAGTATTCACTGAGCTACATAGCCTGACTGACAAAGCACTAAAAAAAAATCTGCAAGTTTTGAAATACCTTTTTTTAAAGAAAATCTTTAGTCCTCTACATTTACTTCTTTTTAAATAAGGAAGCTGTTACAGTAACAGTACTTTGGATAAACCGCTATAATTTAAAGAAAAAGATAATAAGAAAGTATAGGTGTGTGCCTAGCTAATAGAGGACTCTAGTGTTTTCTTCTCATGTTTTACTTACAGAAGTGCAGACTCTTCATTTCAGATTACATGATCCTTTTTATCTCTGATGAATAAACAAGCCCGTGAAATGAATCATATAGTACGTGTATCTGCCTTGTGTCATACAGCATCGGTGGGTTTTTCTCCACATTGAGTACTTGTTCTTTCTAACTCAGCACAGGCAGAAAGACTACCTTTTTACAAGAATTAACTTATGTATGGAGAAGTCCCAGACCAACTCAGCTCTACTTACAGTACCTTATAACTAGACCAACAATTCATCTTTGCATTTACACAGCATTTTAAATTCACTGAGCTTACATACTTTAACAAACATGGTCATCATCTTCTATTTAAAGAGCAAGAAACTAAGCCAGAAAGCAATTAAATAACTTGATGGCAAGACAGTAACAGAACAGAATTAGATCCCACTTCATCTGCTTGCCAGCGCTCACCTACCTGGTAGACCACAGCAGCGGTCCCGGTAGCACACTTGTATGCAGAATTCTTATGGTCAGCACAAGTAATGAAAAATATTAATCAAAACTTCTCATGTCCCTTTAATGACATTCCCATGGATAAAATGAAAAACAAAGGCCTAAATATTTGAAGACCTTTCTGCATGTGTGTCTGAACTCTCGTTTCCTCAGGTAAAAAGGACTTCCTCCAGGCATATCACTGGCTCTGATCTTACCTGAAGCTTCAGAATCTACACAAAGGACCTAAGATAACATTTCAAAAGGCTGACATCCATTGATGAACTAGAATGTTCAAGTTAAAAACAAATAAATTAAAAAAGAAAATCAAACTGGAACTTATTTCTGTGTTAAGATTTAGATAGAGTTTCACAACCAGAGGCAGTATTATATTCAAAGCTTGCTTACACGTATAACAATTCAAGTGTGAATGCTGAACTTGTGCTGCTGTTTCATCCATAGGTTTGTGTCTTCACCAGGTGCTACATATTGGTTTGAAAAACAAGAGGTTACTTACAAGTCAACCTGTCTATACATTCACATGACAGTTGCACGTGCTCCCAGGCACACAGAACAGGAGGATTTTTGCATTACCAGTGCTGGTCAGAAGCAAGTCCTTCCCACATATGTGGACATGCATGCTGCTACCTGAACAGTACTGTGCATCCCAGGTCCTCTGTTCCTCTCAGCCTCAAAATCTCTAGGGACTCCAAGGCACTGTATCCACACTTAATGCAAGAGTTACAGATCAAAATAACTGTTCTGTCTCCTTCAACCCCTTGCCTAAATGTACATGCTCACTACAAGGGACACTATCAAATATTCAAAACTACAAATCACAAGGACTCCTAGGGTGCCTAACTGAAGGAGCACTGAAGAATAAGTGTCCAAGAAGAAGAGTTGTGCCAATAAGCTGTATTAACAGCGGCGTGCTGTGCTTTATGTGATGAATGTATGGATCTCAGGAAAAGTGGTCTCCACAGCTGTCACTTGAAATCCAGAAGAGTGACCTCAGTTGCTCCACAGGCTGTTCTACCTTTACAGTCTCACAAGCTCATTTAATGAGACAAGTTCTCTATTAAAATTTTCATTCTCATTTTCTGTAACCATGAATATAAATGGTTCCTGACTAAATGATGTTCTCGATATGACTGAGTAAAAGCTTTTCTGCTGAGGTTTAAAAGTGACATTAGCCTGCAAGAGTGGGTCCTTGACCTAGCCATAGAAGGCACCAATGTCCTTACTCTGTGAAAAGTCCTCTGTCTGAAGTTTTACAGCAGAGACATTTCATCAGATGCACTGTAAACTGAGAGTCTTCAACTAAGGTACTGATGTTCACGACTCAACTCCAGAGAGTAAGAGTTTTTGAAGTTACACACCAGAAAACAGAAGACATCCTGAAAATTTGTTTGGAGTGCCCCAGTCAACAGGATTGCTGCTGCTTACGGAGAGAACAGAACAGATGGGGAAAGATGTAACGTGGAATTAAATGCATCTATTACAGATTGACTAGAAATGACTTTATTTCAAGGCAGAGACCAAGGTAATCCAGACCTCCGAGACAGGTCAGATGACATAATTTGCTTTCCCCTACTCTAAATCCTAGGAAGTAGCTCAGCCAGCCTGAGAAACCATGTATCTGCATGGTTAGCTCTGACTACTTTGGTTTCAGATTGACAGTTTTCTGGCATAGACAAGAGAAACTCATGCATACCTGTTTGTGTTGATGGTACTATGAATCATCACTAGCACATGATGGTCTGGAATGTCTGCATGGTCTGTTTCTACCCACATCCCAAGCTTTGAAATCATAAGAGTTATTTGCCAAAATGAAGAGAAATGTGTATTACTATACATCTGAAAGTGGGATATTTCAGACATTTTCTAGCATCTGCCATGAATAGATGGCAAACAAAAATTGTTACGCAATGATATTTAATGCATTCACTGGTTCAAAGGCAGGTAATCAGGCTGTTCTAAACCATAATCACATGCAACGTGTATGCAGTCTCACAAAAAATGCGGTAAATGTACAGTCTGTGCTCATGCCACCTCACCAGATATATTCTGCTTATATAGGGAAATGGGTCCAGCTGTCTCAAGAACTTTACGAATTTGTCCTATGGTGGATAAAATCCCAGGAGGAGAGTCCTTATAAACTTCAAATGGCAAACTGTGCATCAGAAAAACTTTAAGTTTGAACTTTTTACAGTTCAAAATGAAAAACTCAAGCTAAATCTTAGGGTATTCAGAACTAACTCTAAGAGATATTTCTGCAGGCAATCATCCTGGTACAGACAGATAACGTATTCCCACCTTCTTAGCTGAAAGAAAATTACAGCCCTGGCTCTCATGAAAAATCTTTCTGCCATACAAAGACCAACCTATAGTGCCCTGAACTGATAATTACCTGGCTTTCATTAAATAAAGACACTTCTAATTAAACAACTTGATCAACACACAAAAATGTGTGCTTTGCAGGCAAGAGGTGGTAAGCAATTTATCTTTCAATATAATAATCACTAATATCACAGATGCTATCTGGAATTTAAACTGATGAATAAAGATATTTAGGTTATGAAGCCCTAGATTAATCTACAGACTCTATTTGTTTCAATAACAAGAAATAGCAACTCTAATCACTTCCACTTTAAGAAATAAGTGTTCAGTTGTTGGACTGTTGCTACTGGCCCAGAAGTATTTTCGCTTTTTACGAAAACAGGTTCTCACAGGCTGATCTCTCTCTTGAATAGGGTTGATGAAGAGAGAATACAGAATGGAGTCACAGAAAAATTCAGGTTGGAAGGGAACTCTGCTAGTTCCTGGTCCAAACCTCACCAAAACAAGGCCACCTTCAAAGTTACATTAGGTTGCTTGTTCAGTCTGAATGTCTCCAGCACTGGTTTTCAATAAGTCAGGAACTTCAGGAATGTAATCTTGATCACAACATACAGGACCTGCCACACTTAGAGGAATCCGAGAAATCTGTTACCAGGATCTGGGAAATCAAGGAGGTTGGAAGTACATGACAAACCGATTTTCAGGAGTCTCAACTTTTGAAAAAGGCCAAAGACAGCAGAACCAAAGGGCATATGCATAGGTCAAATGGACTATACAACCGAAAGTGCCAGCATATGGGTAGGCAGCTGGGATATTTGCACTCCTAATAGCTGTCAGGTAAACAGGTAACTCCACAAAGCAAAGGGTAGAACAGAAGTTTTCTTCCTCAAGGCCTGTAGCATCACACAAAATCTTTGACTGCAAGTGGAGTCTTATGAAGCCTTGCATTCACTGAAGAAGCCTTACTCTCACTTCAAAGGGAGATTGAGAGGATGCTGGTAGTATAGTCACAATGGTCTCTCCCAAGAGCCAATACGAGGGTTATACTGAAGAAATTGCAATATCTGATCTAAGAATTTGTAAAGTGCTTCTCAAGGACAGGCAGTCCTGCTGTGAATTTCTTAACTTCTCATAAAAATCCAGAGATATCATTTCACAATAGTAACATCATCATCAGAAGTCTACAAGGCCAAGAGAATGTTTTGCTGGAAAGGAAGGCACTGTCTTCTTTCCAGATTTATCCCCCAACAGAAAAATACATTCCAGAGATGAGTGTCCACCTAAGGAAAAGATTTCCACAGGAGGGACAGTTTTTAAAGACAAGTGGATGAAACCAAAAGAGGCATCTTCAAAAAAAAAAAAGAAAAATAAAAAGAAAATCAAAAGACCCTAAAGACATTAGAGACAAGGCTGATTAAAGACAATAGAACAAAGAGACGGTGAACTGGCACAGATCTCAGTTAAGCAGTGAACTGCTCAGACCTCGCTTCAGCAGTGAGCTGAGAGTGAAGTGCTTATCACCACGAATACAGCATCATTCACAGCATGCAAGTAGACAGGGCTTTTATGCGAGCCAAACGGTTCTACTATGGCACACGTTTCCAGGGGATTGAGTGCAGGTGGAGTTCTATTGGGAATGTTAGCAATACACAGATATTTCAATACTGATGTTTCCTTTTCGTTTAAATATTTATGTCCATCTGCATTGCTGTTTGGTGTTAGCATTTTTTAGAAAAGACAGGTAAATTAACTATGACTTAGTAACCTAGAAGTGAAAGGAAAAAACATGATTTGTCTTCATCCTGTTACAAGGTAGTCTACTCCAGACCACCCTAAATTTGAAATATCATTGCTAATCACTTTCAACGCCATGAAGAAGCACCCAAAACCTGACATTCTCAGCAGAAAACAGAAAGAATGAGGACAAAAACATTATCTCCCTTTTACAGATAAGAGAGGCACAGAGAGAGATCAGAGGATTTGCCGAAAGTAACACAGGTAAGGCAAGGCTATTCCCGATATTTACTCATGCTAAAATTCTGTCTCTATCTGGCCTCGTGAAATTATTTCAATACCCTTGGGTCCACAGGCAAATTAGTTCTTTATTTATTATCCCAGTTCTCAAGTATCTTTCAGATGGGCTCATCCATTGTTCCCATACAGCTGGGTAAACAGACAAAGTCAATTCTATCATGTAGGTTTACCTTATAGCATTCAAAACCCTTTGCATATGTGGGATTTTTTTTCTTTAAGCAAGCTAAGAATGTGTTTGAAGGTGACCTGTGTTGAAAAAAAGAGGAATGGAAAAGTTTGGGGACAACCAGAAAGTAAGGGCTTCTGAAGATTGACTTGTTTCAATATCCTTTTCAAAGGAAAAAAACAATAAATTAAATAACCAATGTTTGAAGCTTTAGTATGTAATCGCCCTTATTAAGGCAAAAAATGACAGTGATATGAACAAGAATTTTAGTCACTGACATGAAAAGAAAACAAGCCTTTCTAGTCCTTGCAAGAAAAGGCTTCCTCTGGACTTTACTGTGAAACGACATCACAACTGTGTCAACAATTTTCAAGATTAACAAGTGATTCAAGAAAAATAGTAACATTAAAAAAAAGTAAAAAAAATTATCCTCCCCCCAAAAGTTAATTTTAAGATTTTACAATCTTCCCAAAGCAGACCATGTCTTTCTGTATGCTTGCACAGTGCTTAGTACGCAACAGTACCTCGTTCCTCATGAGGGCCTCTGGCATTACTGAAATATAAACACCAAACAGGAGACAGACGACATAATACACAAGAAGAGGGGAGAGCAGGTATCCCATTGAAAATAAATTCTTAACATTCCTTTCTGTCTGCAATCCCATCACATACCTGTGCCACTTCTACACAGGGGAGAAGAACTGCAGCTTAAAACACATACACAGCAAGAATCTGTGTAAATCAAGGAAATTAACCGATGTGTTGGTAATATTCCACAAATAAGAAACAAAAAGTGCCAGCTGTACTTGTAAATTCAAAGATTAACATTAATAGGCAATGCTGAGACTACAGGTATTATCTCTCTTTTAGGTGAAGTAGCTCAAGCATCCCAGTCCTGCAGAAACTCAGCTGCCTGTCCAACTTGTGAATCAAGTCCTACCCTACGCTGCAGAACATCTACAGGTTCATCAGCCAGAGACCTGCCAAAGCAAACTGGATTCTTGCCACTGTTTGAGATGGCAGTGAAGCAGCAACTATATAACTAGGTCAGATCAGATTATCTAGAACAAGGGCAATTTTCTTTACATCTCTGTGTAAAGCTTCTGAAAATGGCAAAGACTGAACATTTGGGAGCTGCAGAAAGAACAATCAAAAATCATTTTTGATAGAAGAGGTTTAACTACATTTTAATATGGATGGTATTTTCTATTAACATCAGGGCAGAAGCCTATTGTTCAGTAGAGCTCTTCACTTCCTTTACACAAGAGCTATCTCTGAATCTGTCTGAGTCAACTTTAGTGACCACTTTAATATTCACTTTACAATTAATGCTTCTTTTTATGGGTTGGTAGAAGGTAAACCAATTTCAGTTCAGCTTCTAGGTATTGAATTTATTATAAAAAGTTATGTACTTAAAGCTCCTAGAATGAAACCAGAGGCATCATGAGATATTAACCTAGAGTTAATGCTGAGAAGGCCAGTTTGAATAATTCAATTCATGTCACCTTAAGTATCTTTTCAAATGGAATTAACTTTATCTCACAAAAAAAGGAAGCTCCATGTTCCAGTTACTGATTATTGACTCCACAAGAGTTCTGTCTTAAATCATCTCACCACCATCTTCCCAGCAATTTTATTTCACTGCTACCAGAATGCTTCTTTAAATTTCGAGGGCTGACTTTCGTTATAAAGAAGCAATACTAGGTAAGACGAAAACATGATTTCAGAGTTATTGCTACCGTTAGGTGATGCTAAAACCGACAAAAATAAAAGTTAACACTAAAGAAGCTGCATTAGTTCGATATAGCTACAAATCAGGGCTGCATTTCAGCCACCTGCACACAGCTACTGCGGTTGTTTGCCTCCCATACAACTGCACCTCTTTTTGCAACAAGCCATAGATGTTTGGTAATGCTGCAGTTCTCTTGACTTGTTAATTGTCTCATTCTAACACAAAGCCCAGCATTTAAACACTGAAAGGAGATGCTTTCAAATACCTATCTAAGCCCAGGGGAAAGTGACAGCTCATTGTCAGCATTATTGTACAGTAAGAATGAGGGAGTCAGGCAAAAAGCAGGTGATGTTAAGGTATAGGTGTAGCATTAGAAACAAGTAGGAAAAAGAGGGGAAAGTGAACAGAAACAAGAAAGAACAGCTCCTAACAGGCAGAACAAAGAAGTGCTTCAGTACCGAGTATAACTGTGCAGTCCCATGTTCCTGCAAGACACAGGAAAATCAGAACGACTTCTTACATTGAAGCACAGATGCCCTGGTAACCTCTGCAGTCACCTGAAACAGGAAACGCTGATTACCTCTCTCTATTGATTTAAAGTCAGACATATCCAGGATTTCCTTAACCCAGTCAAAAACAAACAATAGGGAAAAGATTCCCAATGGGTCAGGATTCAAATAAAACTCAGGAAGACTTCCTTTAGCCTAATATTTAAACAAGGTGACTTTTTTCCAAAGTCCAGCTTAAAACAAAAAGAGGAAGAGTATAAAAGCTTCAGCAGGGCAGAGAGAGATGGCGTGAGCAGTACTCAGAGAAGGAGAAAAGTTTTCTGGGTCTGTCACCTTCCCAATTCTTACCTCCCAAAAATGCCTCCCTGCTGCGTTCCCCTGTGGCATTTCCCGTCAAGGCAGACACCTATGCCTGCCTGAACTACTGTGTAAAGACAACACTCAAGCAGAATAAAAAGAGATCGATCACGACCCTAAGAGCCCACAGTTCAGGTGTCAAGACAAGAGACAGAAAGACAGCAACAAGAGAGGTGTGTGAAACTAATGCAGTAGTCCAACAAGAAGCAGCCCAGTGATTTTTCTTCAGTTTTGAT
>NW_008825501.1:4375373-4447389 GCF_000699105.1 Pygoscelis adeliae
GCAGTCCTGCAAATCTTTCCACAGTTTCTGAGCTGTGAGGAGAAACATAGCATGAAGTGCTTGTTTGGGAAAAAAGGTAACGATTTATAAAGCCAAATGCATTCAAGATATAAACAGCTCTAGGCCTACCAGGACTGCATAGAAAGAGAAAATTGGAGAGGAAGGCTAGAAGCATTAGAAATACTTTGTAAGCTATAAGAAAAAACAGTTGAAACATGCTTTGACAGACTTTTATCTATGCCTACAAAGCTTTGGACAGGGCAAGAGGGCAAGGGTAATTTCAGACCTGCTAGGTTGGAGTTGTAGACTAGGTAACCATAAAAGAAATGTCAAGGCAAACCTCAATATAATATCTGAATTTGCATTTGTGGACAAAAGTACCTGTAAGTATAGAAAAAATAAATAATGGGATCAAAGATAAGCTTGATAGAACTTTGCACATGAATCATAGAATCATTAAGGTTGGAAGAGACCTCCAAGATCATCGAGTCCAACCGTCAACCCAACACCACCATGCCCACTAAACCATGTCCTTAAGCACCTCATCTACACGTCTTTTAAATACTTCCAGGGATGGTGACTCAACCACTTCCCTGGGCAGCCTGTTCCAATGAAATCAGAAAACAAGTTCAGAGAAGTCTCTGTGTATACATTTATAGAGTGATTAGGAAGACAGAAGAACGAGAGGAGGTGAACGCGGATTGCTGTACCATCAGATGCTGATTTGACAGTTAATGGGCTGAAGGTTTCCTGTTATCTGTTTCTACACTTTAGCACTGTAGATGTGATTACACCAGATATCTTTATACTAGGTGCTAACCTGGTACAAGATACATGTATTTAAAGTTGAAGGGCTAAAGGTGAAAGGTTAAGCACAGCAAAACCCGAGAGAAGTACTGGCATCATCCCAAACACAGCTGCCATGGTGCTGTTGGACTACATGGGCTCCTCTGAACTGTTTCCCACGGAGACCCCCAGCAAGTCACATACCACAGGCAAGAATAAAGTCATCATCTATTCTCAGAGAAAGAGATCCTTGTTTTGAACTTAACACCATCACAGTATGGATGGCAGATAAAAATACAAAAGAATGGAAATGAAATGTTTATAAAGGCTAAAAGCCTGACAAACAGCTCAATGTCCAACAACATGTTTTACAAAAAAAAAGAAAGATCAGCAGAATAAAAAAATATTCCTGACGCTGATGAAGTTAGAGAATTGTTGCTACCCGCTTCCTGAACAGAATTAAAAATGCACCCCTTCCTTCACAGGCTCCTGAGAAGTAGGATCTGTCTGTGCAATTTTGTTAGTAGGGAACGACTGAGAGGCCAGAATCAGGCCAACATCTGGATACTCTGTGCTGACGACTTTACTTCTAGCCCTATTATAAGCCTTTAAGACTCTTCCAGCAAAAGAAAGGATCAAGGGCCCAACCTACATAAAAGGCATAATCTTAGGTAGGTGGGCTCTGGAGATCTGCAGATGGAAGCTACTGAAAGAGAAAAGCAGGTAAGAACATTTGGTAGAGCACTTGCGTAAGTAGCCTTCATTTCCAGGGTATAATCTGCTATCAGCAGGGATGCAAATCAAGTACCTAGCTATCAGAAAAAAAATCTCAAGCAACCATGTTTTCAAGTCTTTGGGTGCATGCATCTGAGAAACGTTCTACCACTTAATTTAACACGTCGTACCTCTAGTCAACATCTTCTCTTTTTAAACTGCATATATAATTATAGCTCGTCTGTAAACAGCTCAAATCAGATGGGCTGCCTTACAGATTTGAGAAAGCACTTATTGACCAAATACATCATCTGTAATGTCCTTTTCAATCATCAAAAGCCACAGTGAAAATTTGAAAGGCTGTATCTATAGTGACTACAATTATTTTACTGTTTAAGAAACAGGACAGAAAACAGAAGAGCATCTTAACTTTTCCTTTAGCAAAGGCATGGATTCCTATGATTCCTACTCCATTACAACACGGTCAATTAACTTCACCCATTTGATTGACCCAAAACTTGGGTTTAGGAGGTTTTTTTTCCTACAATCTATGTATTAACGGAAGGACTCATGGGAAGCCAATCATAAAACACTATTCGACACCATATAATGCAAGACAACAAAAGTTGCAGTTCTACTAAAAGAGAATAGGTGTTTCAAAGATGTCATTAAAAAAGGAGGTGGGAGAAAAGAGCTTACCTTCTGCTCCTTTTCCTTGGCAGCACTGAGTTCAGAAAGGGAGAGTGACAGTTTTTCCTGCTGCTCAGCTAGGTACTTCTGATAAAGGCTCAAAAGTTCCTGGCATTCTCTGTACTGCTGCTGCAGAGGTGAGACGGCAGAAGTTAAGGGAAAAAACACTCTTTAACGATTAGTTAGAGTCAAATATATACCAACCTACTCTGCGTAAATCTGATTTACATCCATAACAGCTCAATTTAAAAACAGATACTGTGTGTTTGAGTACTGCCTAATGATGATAAATCTGCCTAGAGATGAATGTTCAAGTACAACCTTCTTTCTACTCAGAGAATGGAAAAAGAAGAATTGCACCAAATTCTTTTATCATTGGAAAAGGGACAGCAACAGGAGGCAGGTGATGACATTGTTTCAGTTGGAACAATTACAACCCTCTGATTTGTATTCAGCAAAGCCAGACACTACCAATGTTTATTTATAAATAAATATACAGCCAGCCAAGTAAGTATATAGTCCGTTTTTAAGCACAGACATGGATTCACAAGCCCACATACCCAAATCCAAATCTCTTTGCTTGAGCACCAACGGCTCCAAAACGCACAGCCACAGATGCAGCGCTACAGGCCTTTCAGAGACCAGCAATGATTTTTGGACAGTAATCTGGAGAAGCAGCAACTGTGGTGTTTGCACGGATATTAGCAAGAAACAGTGTCCTGCCTTGCTTGCAGCATTGAAATTCCAACAGGAGATAAAGCTGCTCTTCACCTGTCATTGTGTAATTCCCTCCCTTGCTCATGTAGCATGGTAAACTATTTATGCTCCCCTCTCTCCCCCCTCACTTTTAATTATGCGTGCAGATGGGATAAGGGCTCGCTGTCCAAAGAGATTACTCTGAATAAATACTTTAATAACAAGTCACTGCAATTAAGGTAGGGAACAAAAACTTCTTCAATCTATAAAATGGTGTTGAGTTACAGATTTCCTTAACATTTTTATGATCTAATCATTGCTTCTGGGCAAATTCATGTTGCAATCATTTTTGCCAATCATGGCTGCATAAATAACTCATTGCTTTGTTATTCCCTGTTATGACCCTGAGGTTTTTTTTTTCCCCTCCTTCTTCTTGTTCTTTTGGGGGAGGGGGGGCCTTGCCAGGGTTTGTTTTGTTTGTTTTTCTTTCCTTTAAATAAAAGGCTACACAGAGAATAAGCAAAACATTTTAGGAAGGAATGGGAGGTTATTAAATCCCAATGTTTAAATCAATCAGGAGAGCTCCTAGAACACCTTTGCTCAGCACCTGGAAATATGGGAGGGTACAAACAATGGTCTAAACAAGCTAATTGCTTTCCAGAGCCAGCCTGCCTGAAGCCCAAGCCGTTTTACATTTCAGTTCATTTTGTCAGAGAGCACCAAAAGGCTGAAGTGATTTGTGGTGGTCTCAGGAGTCTCTGCCAGCTATGATGTATATAAAAGGAATTTTTTATTCCGGTTGTAACCATAGGCAGTAATGTTTATAGTAGGTGAACATATTAGCCTGGACGCAGGGCATGAATTTTACTCTAGAAAAAGCTAGTTCATTTATACAGCCTAAGAGTTAAATGTCGGTATTTGAAGACAAATTATAGGGAAATTCATTTAAACCCATGTTATGTGACAGAATATAAAAACAGACAGTCCTATCTTTATCAATTTTTTACTGCCCTCTTAATTCACTTTGCTTCCAGCAACCCCTTCCCCACAAAACAGATTTTTACCCTCTTCTCCCTCCAGCTAGCACACTGCTGGCACAAGGAATGAGTACCCTAAACAGCCTTGGGGCACAGGACTGACGGCCATGCACCTACCCTCGCTCTTGCCACAGTGTTAGTATCAGTCCTGCTGGAAAGCTAGGCAAGATTGCCCTCACTCCCAAGCTTAGCGCATACACGGTGCAAGTGTACCATAAAAGAGATGCCCAAATTGTGTTTTACAGACTGCAGAGCCCTTGCTGTGCACACAATGCCACCACCTCTTGCTTGCAGCTGCCAAATTTATTTAAAATACAGCTTAAAAAATGACATACAAAATTAACATTAGGAAAGCATGCAAGCAAATCCTGATTGTCCACGGGTCAGTTATGTGACCATGACTGGGAAAGGCAATAGTTAACATGAGCTTGAATGGCAGCTGAGATATCCCTGAAATTCTTCTAAGATTTGGTCAGCACCGTAACTGTTAAAACTTCCTGTATTAGAAGATTAAAACCTTGTTCATTCACACAATCACTCTACACTAAGTAATGCAATGTCGCAGCCACCATAGTCTAAGAGTCCAAAGTCTTGCTTTGCTTACTAAGTAAGTAAACGTGAGACTTCAAATAGGAAAAAAAATAAAAACATTCATTTGTTTAAGACACATGCAGAATAGCTCTAAGTACGATAATTCTCCAGCATAATGTGCTGGTACATTTACTGCAGAATATGTTCTTAAGAAAAAAAAGCCTTAATATTAGATCTTATTCTTCCATTCTATTGAATTTTTGCTAAAAGCAGCAAGATGATCTCTTTTTTCCCCCTACAAATTAGCCAGGCAATATACAACACTGCCACAAAAATATTTAAGTCATTCAGATATAACAAGGGCACACGTACTATGACAATACAGTCTCTAGACAAATACATAGGTAATGACAAACACTTTCATAATCTGCTCTAAAAAAAAAATGTTACAAGGGTGAAAAAAACCTATAGGACAACAAGTCCTACAGATTTGCATTCTACAGAAAAAGCAATGTGCCTAAATGCTCACATCAGATATTTCGCTATGCATTCAGGAGCACAAATATTGGATTTACAAGATGTTAGTTACCTGAGAGAAGTGGTACTTGGTATTTCACTGAACGGTAGTTTTACGTCCAAGAAATAAGCGTGTGAATTTATCTGAGTAATACATTTTATGCAGTTTGTTAGTAAAGTATTAAGGTTATACCGGGGGGGGGGGAGAGACAAAAAAAAAATCAGAAATGCAAAGGTTAAGATTTCAGCAGCCACATTTACATGTCATACTGCAAGTACTATATATTTTATAGAATAAATTAGTTAATTTTGTCACTGAATGTAAGTCACAGAATTAAGAGTTCATTTATGGCTCTTAAGAGATAATACCCTCAGCGGAGATAGAGCTGGCTTTGAGAAGAGGGACTGCTAGCATGCATCAGTGTCACGCTTACAGAGGCCAGGAACAGTTTTCCAGGGAGAGGGACGTTAGGCAGGGAACAAAGAGCTTTTTCTTAGGGGTGAGGTTTCATGAGAAGGCACAGCCAACGTAATGCTCAGCTGCTGCCACAGACACACTCCCGGCTCACCCCATTGAGTCTCACTCCCTCAACTCACACCAGCTCTGCAGCTCTCCAAAATTTCTCACTCACCCCGAGAGCTCAGCAAACTGAAACAGCAATGCAAAGGGTCAGTTAAGCGTAAGAGCTGGCACAAAGTGAGCAGAGGGAATAGGCTGCTGAGAGAGGAGGCCACCTCTTCCAGGAGCAGTGACCTGTCTGGTAGGGTCCATCCACCTTACAAAGTCTCAACCCTATTCTCTCTCCAGCTCCACTCTTAAGCCTCAGGCTTTTAAGTCTGCTCTGTGACTACACCAACTACTCCCAGCTTACTCATTGCTGAAATATTTTTAGCCCTCTCAGGTTGAAGTAGGACAGACAGCTACAGTTCCTTGCTTTCTCAAAATATTGGGAGAAGAAATGCCAGTCTCTACCATACCCACTGACACCCTGTACTGTTCCCAGTACACTGTTTCCACTCCTTCTTTGACTGTAAGTGAAGCCCAGCTTAAAATCAGAGTGTTTTGGTCCAGAGCATCCAGCAATTTCCTAGAAAGCTTGAGTTCTACACATCAGGCTCTACATCCTTCTGTGAGCAACGTTCATGCTACAGCAGTTCAAACACCCGCTGGTCTCTTCATCTGGAGTCGAGGTTTTCAAAATGTTGCCAATACCAGGCCACTCTGCAAGGGCTATTTGCTGAAGTTCTGCCTTTCTCAAATCACTCTCTTTTAAGGGGCAGGGGGGAGGAAGATAGAGGACTTTTTCTTTACAGAGAAGTTTTTTTAGCCTGTATCATTCAAGGAGAATTGTTTGGTTTTACCTCCCTTTATTTTAAAAAACAAAAAAATTAAAGCAGCCTGCAATCACAGGAGTTTGAGGCTGGAAAAAAGTTTCCTAGAAACTATTATCAAGGGAGGAAAACACAACTAATGAGATTTTTTTGGCAATCAAACTAATAACAGTTTTTTCAGAGTGGTTGTGAGAACTCCTTACCTTGTGACTCCTTCCTCACTAGCTTGTCACAAGCATTTTTGGGACAGGCATAAGCTCTAGTGTTCCCTTTTTACATGTGGAAAAACTGTGTCACAGGGAGTCTTTGGGCATGTCTGTGCACACAGGTGCAGCCCAGCAGTCCCACACTACACAAGCCGGCTCCAGGACACAAGTCTTGTAGCTGTAGGGTAAGTTAGCACAGCTCAGGCACAGCACTAACAGACCAGATTCACCTTGCACTTGATTAACTTAGCATGCAAGTTTGCCTGCATTCACCCATGCAGACAAGCCCTAAGAGATTTCCCAAGCATCAAACAAGATGCCCGGGGATGACTGATTCCCGTAGTCCCTGACTGTAGCTCCAGCTTGGACCGTCCTTTCATTCAAGGCTGCATACTCTGATCCATGTCCAGAAGAGAACAGAAGAGCTAAATCTCCATCTTCAGCAACAAGATGCTCCATTCCCATCAGCCCCTATATCCAGTGGAAGATTCTCTAGAGACTCAGCGCTATTATGATGAAGATGAATAAAGATGAATAAAGCAAGCAAAGGAAGGAAGAAGTCAAACAGGCGCAAGTTAGACTTAAATTTAAATAAGATAGCAATAACTTACACTTTGTGGTAGAGAAGCAAGAAACCTTCAGGGATATGATTTCAGCACATGATGAAGAAAGCTTTTTGACATCTGCAACATGATCTAGTAGCCACAAAACACTTCTTCTTTTAATCCCTGCTTAAGGACATACAGCTAGAAAGCCGACTAGTTATCATCATACTGGCAGTTTCAGCAAAGACCAAACTCTCTTCACTGCCTCGGGTAGTCCCTTCAAGACAAAGGCTGTGAAAAAACTAGACTGAGAAGGAAACAGGCGCTGAGGAAGTACCACTGACACTAAGTTGCTGAAGCTAGGCCGAGCAGTGAAAGACAGGTCTTCTGTCTCCAAAGAAAAATCTATTCAGACAAGTTGCAGGCAGACCTGAGCTTGTCTGCCTGCCCTCCAACTAGGTGTGCATAAACCAGACCTATTCAAGGAGCCGTGCACAACCACAGTAGCACAGCATCAAGCACTTCATGCCTGATCTAATGTACCTTGCTTTGATGTTTTTGTGGGTTTTTTTAGTTTGGCTGCAACACCAACACTACACCATTTCCAGAATGCGGCTGGACTGTGTCTGGCAACTTGAACAATGCCAAAGCAAGCTCACATCTGTTTAACAGACACACCTCTGCATCTACGTACAAGTACACACCTTGTACTACTATGGCATCCCACTGCACTGTTACTCAGCAGCCCAAAAATGCCTTAAAATGCTGCTGCAAGAGTAAGGAAGCATTTCACCAAACTCAAGCAAAGACTAAGACCCAACATAGCTGGGTCTCCAAATAGTACTATACTTGTACCTACAATAAGGCTTAAGCTACATTTAAATACTCATAATACAAGGGAAGAATTCGCAGAGTCTGCAGAGCCCCAAAGGCCCACGACAGCCTCATGGCAAACTCCACTACAAGTGTGCTCAGTTTGAAGTGGGCCGACATTTCTCCATGCATCACCCAAGCATATATTTTTCATATTTTGACACATATGACAATGAGGTTTATTTTCTACCTTAATATTTTGCATATCAATAGGAGAAAGATACCATGCCTTTTGGGAAAGAAGCAATATGTATGTCATTCTGATTTCCACCTGCAGGCTCTCTTCTTCCTAACCAAAGAAAGGATTAAAATAATGCAGCTTCTACTACTTATATATGAAAAGTCATATGATTAAAAATAAACTGCTGGTATTAATGAATTAACATCTAAAAGGAACATTTTAAAATATAAACTAAGATATTCTAAGCTCCTTCCTTTAGCATTAAACAATTACATACTTCACTGGAAGCTGACCCACATTTAATTTTAAAATACAACTTGTGTTTAATACACACACAGTCCTGCGCTTTCACAATCTCATCTCAGAAAAGCAACAACAGGACTGCATTTTGGAAATCAAACTATCCAGGCACAGATCAAAGTCAACCCTAACATGTTTCTTCTGCCTTTAAAATTAAGAGAAATAAAATAAGTGGCTTGAACCTATGTGAATCATTGTTCTGTGAAAGGGTAAAGACTAGTAACTTCTATGAAGGTTTATGATCTAAACTCTGAAGATGCTGCAAAGACTGAAGGTAATAAAATGTTTTATGAACAACTTCACTTTGCTCGTTCTTATATAACGGAGTTTATGTGGACTCCTTGGCACAGTGATGCTAAGAACCTGTAGGGAACTTTCTGCGCATCCACTTTTCAATGTATTAAAGAAATCACCTGGTGCGGGTCTGAACCTTATGAGCCTTCAATTCAAAACACAATCTCTTTCTGATCCAAAATCCTCAGGAAGCACGTTTCTGAAAACACTATAAAGAAGCAAGTCACATACAATAAGATAGAGTGATCTCTAATCTGAAGCCCAACAGTTACATTTTAATTTACACTTGAATATTTTAATGTTGTTATCCAGTCAGTAAATCAACTCAAGATGCAAGAATAAAAAGGGAAGATGCATAGGGAAAAAGGTCACAAGGTCCACAAAAGTTAAGAAATTCACTTCTGTTTGAAGCATCAGCATGATGTTGTTGAATGCCACAGCTCTCATATAAAGGAATTGCTTAATACATTCCCATTCTGTTTGAAGGGAAATTAAATTTACATTCTTTGGGAATATGGTATTGTAATTAGTTCATGACTTGATTACACTTTGAAGTGAGCCAAGACTGCTTATGGCGCATACAAATTAGTTAAGTTATGGTTACCTACCTGAAGAGAAGCTACAGAGTTAAGAACAAAGTTAGGGATAAAGCCAGGGCAGTCCTTTGGAGCTTTCAGGAAGCATATGTAAAACACCAAATTCAAATCTAGTCTCTGAACTTACTGATGTCAGGTGGGAACAGAAATAAAAAACAGTTTCCTAAACAGCTGAATGACTTATTTTCAAAAAATAATCTTTCCATCTCCACCCATACCACCTATAGGGCAACTGTTAAAATTGGTCCTAAAAAAAGGCAATAAAAGATACAAGATTTCCTACCCTGGTTAAATTCTCCAGGATGATTTATTCCTAGCACTTAAAATTTTTTTAATTTCTTTTATAGACAGACTGTGGTTTATATCATCTACCAAGATGCTCCGTTCCACCCAGATGATGAAATTCCCAAGTTCGCTTTAAACATATTGAAAAATACTGAGATGCACAATATAAATATAGCGCATCTAAAATTTGCCAAACAAAAAGATAGCCAGTATGATTTAAAGAGAGCAAGGAAAGCATTTAAACCTAAAACTAATTCCCAATATAACACATGAACTGAGAGAAGTCTCTATCATACTTTAAAAATGCAAAAGCAGTTCAGGGTACAGGATTTGATCCTATGTATTGAAAATCCTTTCCACAGGATATGCCAATCAAACTGGACAGCTTAGCTGCCATATTCTCTGGTTCAAAGGTGGGTAAGGACAAAAATATCACACGCCATCATATGCCAGCAGATGTGCCTGGATCAATAAATGCAAATACCACCTCAGAGCTTGCACTTTCCATTCCAAGTGGAAAACACATCTCCAGCCTTATCTTCATTAATACAAACAAAAGGATACTTACAAGCAAAGAAAAAAAGAAAATAAAGGTTTATTCTGCAGCCTGGCTGTGCTAACAACTTTATTCTAGTGAAAAGGAGAGAAGAACTCAACACACAAAAGGCAAGTTATACCACTACACACACTGGTGAAAACACACGTTTTCATAAGAATGAACATCTGATGACAGAAAACCTAAGAACCTGAATACGCAAAATACAGACCCCACAGATCATCATAACAGGCTACTGGTCCTGGCATGGGCCATAAAATTTTTTCACTTTTGGCTGAAGAACTGTGATGGCAGGAGATTTTCCTTCACTGGCAAGAAAGAGTTTGTTCAGAACATACTCACTCCTTTCAGGGGAGCTCTGCCAACGTCTATAGCGACTTTCAGGATTTAAAGATTTCCTTTGGCATTTGCTTAGATGGCACAGCTACCCAGCCTCTTCCACTGGAAACTGTTAAGGAACTTGTTACTTATGTATTTGTCTATCAGCCTGTAAATGTACGATCATTTTTTATGGAAAAAAGGAGCCTGGACATTCAGCCATTTACAATTTCTGTGCAAAACAGTCCCAGCATCTGAGAACAACACCACACACTTCATCATGTACGACAGAAAATAATCTCAACCTGTGCTGTGTGAGAATATGAAGCCAAATGAAAGTATTGCACCTATCACCATCCATGCAAAAGAGTGCTATTTATTCCTTTTACATATTTAGAGTGCAAAATTAAACAAATAAAAGGAACACTACATAATTTAGCTTTCATTTTCTATCAAATTGCTCATAATTGTAACCATAAAATGATAATATTCTACCATATGTGCATCTGCAAAGCTGACGAAAGCACCGGTCAGCCCCTGAGACAAGAAAAATGGACCTGTCGCTCCACCTAGTGACCTCGCTGGATATTACCACTCTCCTAACTGAACTCGCAGAGTGCTTGTCAAATTTTGAGGTTAATTTTGTTACAGAGAGGGATCTAACACGATACTTTGAAACATGAAAATCCGCTGTGCAATCCTCCTGCTACTGTCCTTCCTCAAATTACACTCCCCTCCACCCACACAGGCAGCCACAGTTTACATAAAATACTCACCACTGGAAATATTTGCTGTTTTAGTTGCAGGCCTTTGTGAGAATTAAAAAATCTTTCACAGTAACCACCGTTAGTGTTTACACAAAGCCATTTGTCATATCAGTACTAATCGATATTAAAACAGGCATGTTCTTCACTCTAATTTGACAACGGAGCTCCTGGCAGAAGCCCGAGGAGAGATGAGGTGCTTTTAGCCTATATGGGAATTGAGGTATCTGAGAAAGGATGCTCAGCCTCTTATGTTTAGACACACTTAGAGGAGTTATTTAACAGGATAAATGTGAGCTCAGAGTCAGATGTGTGGAGGAAAGAGGATGAAGAGGTAAAAGAGAAATGGAATGTAAAACCTGAACTTACTGAGAGCAGAGCTACAGCACCTCCATCTCAATTAAAGAACATGCATAGTAAATCAAAAAGGTGTCTGCTTTGCAGGGAATGAGAATGTAAGATCACAAAACATCAACTCATTTTATAACGAAGCTAATCAGGTTTGGTCTCAGTTACTATCAGAATGGAGATCACCTGAGAATACACAGTGGTGTCTGTCTTGTTGCTTCCTTGCAGGAAACAATCAATCACCACTCTTAATTTTATATACTTGATGTCTCTCACTGAACCTTTTTCCTTACAGCCCTCAAATGGGAATAACGCTGAGGGACAAAAGCAGACTCTCCTTCAGCCAAGCTCCAACCACCCCCAGAACGAGAGGTTCCTCATTCAGGTCCACACAGGAAAGGAAACCTGGCCGCTATGGGGAATTCTTTTGTTTGCTGCTTCCTCATGTGGTTGCCTCTCTGTATCAGTCTGCATCAGGCTTGGGTATTTCAACTTTCTTTTTTCACCCTTTTAAACTAGAACATACTCAGATAGGGTCCCATAGATTTTAATCTGACTATCTGCAAACGGTGCAAGTGGCAAGATGAAAAATCTGTAAGTGTTGCTGGATCGAAATAGAAAAAAAATAAATGCCAGCGAGCCAAGCAATCTTGCCCTTCTTATGGAACTGCCTTCAGTATTATAGCTAGAACAGCAGAGAATGTAAAAATCACAGATCATTCTAGATAATTTAATTTTTTTCTTTTAAAACTATTACTATTTTGACAGTCTTTCTAGCCTTGTTAGAACACAATCTGTTTGCACGCTGCTGATGAGAGAAATGCAATGCCACTTTTCCTAAAAGGCAGCTGAGGTCAAATCAAACTCCATACAAGCGCACTAATACTCGTTTTAAAGGAGGTGTCCCCAAACCCAAAAAAGGAAAGTATTCCACGTCAGAGTGCTCCAAAAATGTTCTTTTCCATTATGTGCTGTACACATCTCTAATTAGATAAGTATTTCAGAATGACATCAAAGGCCTCAGAAAGTTGGTCCTTTCTTGTAAAAACTGGCCTTAAACATGCCAGACTGAAAAGCACTGGTTTCACTGAACTGAAGCCAGTGAAGAGAAGATTTAATAACAGCCTCATTATAAGGTTCATTGTTGTAGGACTATTTAATATACAAGATTAACACATCTTATCTCCCACTTTCACTGAAACCTATTATACCCCTCATTAATATATGCACATTTCTACATCATTTACAGCACTAAGGTCTCAAATGGTATTGTCTGAAACAGGCTGTGTTCTGCTGCTCTTCCTGGTGGTAGCTCTTTTTGCAATAACAGTACTCAAAAATAAGCCTCACAGCTCAAACTGGAAGACATGGCTAGGTAAAGTTAACAGGGCTGTTTAAAACTGAGAGAAATTAAAAATGAAAATCATTTCTCTTGCCAATGCTCCAGATTTCATTTCTTGACTTCAGTTCCCTCACACCCAGACCAAAAGGTGACACATCCACATACTGTAAGACAGGAAACGTCTACCTTCCCAATCTAACGAATAATTATATTCTTTCCTTCTGACAATTTGAGATTTAGAAGTAGATAAAGTGAACCACAGCTCCTCAAATTAACAGGCATTTTAAAATTCTTTAGATCTGGATCATCAGAGAAGAAAAGGAAGCTGTATGGTACAAACAGTACAACACTATCCCAGATTACATACATCTGTGTCCATAGATATACCAGGACAGACCAGAACAATGTACCTTAGTATTATACGAAGTGGAGGGAATCAGATAAGGAAAAAATATACATTTTTACATTCTCAGTAGACCAAAGGGACCAGGTTGGCCCTTGTTCTTGAATAAACAGGAGAACTGTTAAGAGCCAGATAAATTCAGGACTCAGCAAGACAGAAAATTTCTATTGGAAGCATTTCAGGACAGAGAATATGCATTTGTCCAGCAACTGAACAAACAGATTCAGGCGTTTACAAGCTCTTCTGTACTTCTACCCACCAGGTTCCAGACAAAGAATCAGAGATTTTTCACAGAGTTCCCCTAAGCTTTGGAACTGCTCTCCAGAGGAGGCTGTAAACATCTGAAGTTTAGGTGGACTCAGCTAAACAAATTCATAACAACAGAAAAATCCATCCGGTGCTATCAAACACAGAGAAACATTCTGACTGCATTTTTTAATTACAGGTTTGTGGACACTGGGAGACTTTTGTGAGCAAGTATTACGATTTGGTTATCCTGTCCTTATATTTTGCCACATGCTTGTGGCCAGTGTCAGCGTTAAAACACCAGACTTGGTCATTTGACCAGGTACAGACATTTTATGGTCTCATCATACTACAGTTAACAGGTTAAATATATTAAAACTTGCTAAGTATAGTGAAGATACCTCTTCTCCAACCACCTGAAGAGAAGTGCTACCACTCGTAAATTGTTAGAAAGCATGTTAACAAAATTCCCTTTCCCTCACACTTGATTTTCTGAAGCTACCCTATGCTAACAAAAAGATTTCCATATCAAATGGTTAATATTTATTGAAAAGGAAGAAAACGAATGACCTGGAATAATTCTACTGGGAAGCATTTATAGCAAAGACTTAACTTCCAGGAGCCAAACATACAGCTCCTGGGATTTTTCTACTGTTCTTGGAGACAAAGATGCTTCCTCTTGCTGATCAGTTTTGTATTAGAAAAAGGGTCTTGCCAGGACAGGCCTATTCCCAGAGTGACACTGACACATTCACATTTACTTTTGTCTTTTTGGAAGTTTACATGCCTTCAGGAAAAAACAAGTTTCATGAGGCTCTGGAAGTGCTACCTCCTGAAAGAAAAACACTCATCTCATCCCTATATCCTCACACTTATTACTACAGAAGAATAGCTGGCATTCTGGAGGTCTTCCTGGCTTCTTACGTGGAGCATACCAAGATATCCAGCTGGATGTGTATAAACGAAGGAAGTCTAGTGTATTGGTGGGGAAGAGAGAGAACCTCTTCTCCATAGCTATGACTTTTTTTTTCCCCCATTATAGTTCTCCATTCCTCTTAGAGAAACATTGGTAAGTGTTAGCCTTGAGGATATCAATGCTGGAGGGCTGTTACTCCAGAAGACAGGAATTCTGAAATCTAAACTCAGAAGTGCTCATCAGAAGAAAAAAGAGCTGAAAAGAGTTTGCATAAAGACAGTTACTGGCAACAAGGAAATGATACTTTCAGATATCCTCCTCTCACAGGATTAATATTTGAGTAAGCAAATAGTTCTTTGGCAAATTCTTTACTTATTGCAATACAGTCAGAATCAGAGTCAGATGCCTCCATGCGTACAGGCACTCTCCATAAAAACAAAAGCAGAAAAATCTGTGATCCAGCGGGTCTGCAGATAATGCTGGGCTCACCACGGATGCTTAGAAGGGCTTAGTCAAGTCAGGCACTGAAAATGCCTTCTTGTAAAATACATCCCCATGATTACAATACCCTTCTGAGCCATCAAACCAAAGACACTATAAGGAAATGGGTAAAAATATTCAACACTAGAAGATTTTATACAATAGGGGCCTATAAAAATCAGAGAAGTTACAGGTATTTTCCAGACCATCAAGGTAACCTGCACACCAAGCTATACGGGAATGCCTGTTTCTTGCCAACAAGTAGGAAAGGAAAATCAGTGTATGTGAACACCTTGCAAGGGCACTAGTCTAGAAGTGACTGGCTTTCAAAAAGAGGACCATCAATAAAAATAAATAAATAAATAAATCTACAGAGCTACTTTCCTCACAGAAGTTCGAATTGCAAGACAGGAAACTGTTCAGTGAACAGTTTAGTGAACCAAGAATACAAGGTCTCCGGTGATACTTCTGCCAAGCTCAAGGCACAAAAGCATGAACATTCAGTGAGGTGTTCTCATTGATAAACATTGTGGAGACCATGGACGAGCGACAGCCCCCGAAGAACTAACTTTTGAAGTGCAGGATTAATTTAGAAGTCAAGACTGCAGCAGAGCTTCTCAGTATCTTTCCTTAATTTCAACAAATCAAGGAAACACCCATACCTTTTCCATCTCAAATGGAAACTTACTCTTGCGCTAATAGCTAGGAAGCTTCACCACTGCAGTATCTGAATAGCTTACAGGTATCAGTGGACTTACTGTCATCATCCTTATATGTTCACTCCATAAGGAAGGTCACATTTCATAAAGGGGAAAGCGAGCTACAGAGAAGGTACATGATTTACATAACTTCACAGAAGTCTGTGCAGTGCAAGTAAGAGAATTCACATGTCTTAGATCTCAGAGTGCTTCCACAACAGCTTGCAGTGCTATTATTTCAGGATCATTTTCTGAACTGTTGTGCCCTGTACTGGCAATGTAGCTTTGTGGCCAGTCTCCTTAACAGTCTAATCTCTATCTAAACCAGAAAAAAAGGAACCTGCGCTTTCCTCTTTTTTTGACAGTTTTCACCAGTAAGACATTTCATATATTCTTGCCCTCCCCTTCCAAGGATTAAGGTGAGGGAGAACTGAAGCAAGATAGGGGCAAAAATTAAAGCAGTAACTGTACCATAACACATCTGCCTCTGAAGTGAGAAGGAACAGACAGCACCAAAACATCTTCAGATCTGACAGGTTGCTCTGCTACCAATCTGCACTAGCAGGCAAGACATGTCACTCCATGACAAGTATCAGAAATAAAGGAGCTTAATGCAACTGCAAGTGTTTTAAATGATTTCTCTCTATCGTGCAACAGGAGACGACAAGCAGTCCTAACAAAACACTTGGAGATTTTTCTCCCGAGCTTCAAAGCTTTAAAACTAGCACTTTGTGTGTGCTTGTTCTTTTAATGTCTGCATTTATTAAGGAGCAAAACAACCATGCATCTGAAATGCAGAGAAATATGGATCCATAAATAATGCCACATTCCTATTCGCACCTAATCTAAATATTTATGTAATAATTTACCAGCAAAAGATGCAAACTATTCTTTAAATGTTAAATTGTATTAAAGGTTAACCACATTACATGTTTTGTTATGAGGCTCTGAATTATGTTTAAGACAAGTTTTTATTTTCAGTGGAAGTTTTGGTGTTGAAATGGATGGACAGAGGCAAGGAAGTCTAGTCACCTCTCAAAGACGAATGCTGATGTTCAGACTTCTTCAATATTTTTTTCAGTCTACATAGCCATAGGCCATGCAACTCAGCAGCATACTGATTGAGAGAGGAAGGGCCACCTTCTTCACAACTAGAAGAGCTACAAATAGATCTATTAGTGAGACTTGATTCTTACAGCAAGACTGATGATGCTGAGTTTCACTTAGAAAAGCAGCCTGTACTGAGATCAGCACCAAATCAAAAAGACTGTGTACACACCCCCAAGAGAAATGTTAAACGTAACAGCAGAACAGCCCTCAGTACAAATACATGCCCTCGGATTTCATAAGTGCTAGATGTAGCCTCATCTTGTCAGTAATGTAATGCTTATCTGCCCAGTACCTTACGCAGAAATTCATGATCCACTCCTCACTCAGTCCTACAAAATCCAGCTTCTCTTTTAATTTATATCCTGCTACAGTCATCGTCACATATTTATGGTCTTAACTGTTCCCTTTGGTTCCTCCTTGAGCTCTCACCATCGTGCCTTCTGTTCCTAAAACCTTTAATATTAGACATAGTTTCCAACTTATCTTCTATTTTCTCTCTTACACAAGGCTTTCTTTAGAAATATTACTTTACTGACTTTGTTTCCAATTCTCTTGATCTCTACATGATCTTCCACACTGAATACTTTCTTCATGTCATCACTTTCCTCAGATGCAAGACCTTTGAAGCTTACTACAGACTCAGCCATGTAGGAACTGACACAAAGATTTTCTTGTGTTTTGCTTTTTCACTAACAGAGTTGCTTCCATGTACACTACACTGAGTAAGATCCACTCTTGTGTGACTGTTTTGAGCCTATCAGTCTTCCAGAGTTTCCAAGGTTGTAAAATGGAGGGGGAAAAAAACACATTTAAATTTAAGCGGTGTTCTAGGAGGAAAATATTTTCCAGTTTGGAGGATAAGAACAAATTGAGCACTACTGTCAATATTACCACCTCCTACCCTGAAACCCGTGTGAGAAGAGAAATTCCCCAGCTCTAAGCACAAGGTATTCACAAATAAACATTACAACCCTTTTTAAATGTATTCAAATATGAATATAAACAATAGGAACAGTTAGAAAACACTGCCCAACTTCTTCACATTTCCTTTGTGACTGTTAAAGCACATACCTCTAACTCATCAGTAGGAAAGGCTCATTTTTTCCAGATACAGCTAATCAGACAGAGTAACATGAGGAGATCTATTAATGTTCCCTGCTTCAGCGAGACATTAAGTGCAGACTTACTGATGGAATCTGCATTTTTGGTTCTCATTTGTTCTGCTTGAATAAGCTTACCAATCTGAGGTAACATTTTCAGACACTGGTACTTTGAACATCACTGGTCTCTGGGACTATCCTTTTTCTCCACCTCACCATATCTAGATCAAAGAAACCTTGGGGAAAAAAAAAATGTAAAAAGCTGCAAGCATAAACATTCGTTCTTAAGATGCACTAAAACCTTTCATTTCAATGGTATACAAAAGTACTCAGAATGTATTACAGCTGATCAATGCAGAAAAGAGGTATAGAATACTACTGAAAATAGACCTTATTTGTATGCACGCCATACAAATATGTTAAAGTATGTAGTTAAATATGTTGTTGGAGTTAAGTAGCTTTCATAGAAGAGAATCATTGCAATTATCAGTGGTAATAGCAAATCCTCTCCGATACAGATGTTTACTTCCTGTTCCAAGAACTACAGCAGGAAACAACCCTGTTAAAAATATTTGTCTAGCACCAGCCATTGTGTTCCTATTTGTTACCCTTAAGTGTACAACCTGTAACAAAAATAGGTAGCTTTTTGTCTCCCCCCAGAATAACTCAATGTATTTAAAATATTTAGTCAACAACCAAATGCCTGCTCCCATATTTTGTTGTAAGCCTCCTCTGACTACAGTCCTATCTCCTCGGTTTACAACTGGAACACAGAATTAGTCATCTCTAGGAAACAGATAGCATTAGCTTTTCATCACAAAAAGCTCAATTAAAACCCATTTGAGAGAAGCTGAGCCACCACTTTACTGTATTTTTTCCCTGCCTCTTGATAGCTAGGCTGAACCTAAATATCATTAACGGCTGTGAACACTAACATGCAAAGCCTATCTATAGCAAGTGCATCTATCAGTTTTGTTGCACGGGGAAAAAAAGAAAAGGGGGGGGAGCGCCATTGACATACAGACACAGTTTCTTCCCGATGCCCACATGTCTACTTCTTGCTGATCTCTTCTGGAAAATGGAAGAGGTGGAACTGTCTATCCAATTTCTTAGATTTCACAGTGCACCTTCTATTTCTTCGAACATGGCAAATACTGTCTCTACACAATATCCCTAGTACTTATAATGCAAAACACTTTATGACACTTCTAGCTCTGGGAGAAGAGAAAATGAAGCATGAAATAAGAAATATACTAGCAGAACAATATTCATTGACACTGGTAAGTCTGTATACTGCTGCACTGGGAAGTATTAGTATTTGGGGGTTTAGGCTTTTTTTAATATAAGTTTTCCCAGCTTTTCTGATGTCAATGGTATGTCAGTCCTTGCAGCTTTTCTCATGTAACATGCAACCGAGAAGCCAAATTCATCAAATCATGCTCAAATCCAGCAGATTTATATGTTCTCATTCAAATGACAAATATTTTTTTGGCTCTGAAGTATGAAATTCTCCTCACAGTTCTTCATAAATCCCCTGCCCTTGCAAAAAGATGATCACATTTTTGGAAGAGTCTGAGCCCAAACATAGAACTAGCAATAATCTTTTCTTTCCTAGCAAGAGTCAACATAACAGATTCACAAACAATAAAGCTATAAACGCAGAACAAAACCCATAAAAGAACATCTTGACTGACCAAAGATTGACCTTAGTTGAAAAAGCTTTTAAAAATTATTCTTTGTAGCTTGTACTGAAATTGAAAGAAAGTGTCACAAAAACATCATATTCTTAAAGTCCCGTATATACAGGCAATACACAATTTAACCTGTGCTAACTTGGTCAACCTTACACTGATACTGGATAATATGCTCTTGCACTGTTTTTAATGTACAAATGCTAAAAGTCCTGCAGAAACATACAGGCAATAACAGAACTCTAAAAATGGTCACATCTAACAAGTAAGAGTTGGGCAAACTACAATTAGAAGAAAATACACTGCAGACAGAATAAATGCTTTTCAGGGCAGACTTCTGAACCTCGGTCCCAAACAGGGAGTGATCCAAATCAGCTGTTTACAGCATGTCCTGATCTGGCATTTGGCAGGAAGGTTAGTGGGACTCCACACTACCATGCCACAGAAAACGTGGCGGCTGGCACTTCTGCAGCAGGTACCCAAAGCAGAAGCAGATTTACTTACATCAGCTGATCAAGACCGGAATGGATCGTATATGGCCACCTAGTGCCTCATGCCAAAAATTCAAAGTAGTCTGAAAATCACAACTGGCTTTTCTTTTGGACTATAACCACCAGTACAAACCCCTTCAGATTCCACTTGTACTGTCGCCACCTTCCTAACAGCTCAGGGAAGATATTCCTCTTATTTTCTTTTTCATGGGGAAACTCTTCCATATATTAGAGGAAGGGACAAAACAGATCCACACATCATTGGGTGAACTACAGTTAGAAACGTGGCTAGAAGTCGTTACAGCTAACCGACAAAGGCTTAAATCTTTTATTACTGATTTGCTTGAATAATACATCAGACACGCACTAATGTAATAGGCAACGTGAAACACGCAGCCCTGATTTACCAAGGATTCTTTCATCAGGAAATATTTAAAGTAAAAAAGGTATAAAATAAGTAACAAAAAAGCAAAGATAAATGTTACAACATTCATTACCACCAGGCCCAGTACAATACTGACGGTGTCATAGCTACAGCATTGGGAATTTACACTGTAAACAAGTAATAAACATTCAAAAATCACTCCGTTTATCTCCGCTTTTTTGTTTTCTTTCATTGGCTTGGGGAAGGATCATTCACACCTGCAGTTTTACTCCCCTTCAAATCTACCTGGACTTTCTTTGAAGGGAGAAGTTGATATTTCACAGCTTCTAAACCATTTTCAAAGCCTACCACTTTGGTCCTGATACATTTCCAAAGTACAAAAGGAACTACCCCAACTACCATTTACATGCTAAAAAAATATAACTACACAATTTAGGACATCAAAAGAATTTTCTCATACTTTGCAGCAACCTTATTTATAGACTGCCATAAATGGACAATAGTATTTTATTCAGTTTCCTTAAGGCAGGAGGGATTGGATACTGCTAGGGGAGACAGCAAAACCAAAAGACAACTTTCAACATCCAATGTAGGTAACGATGCATAGATGCATTTTTCATTTTGCTCCCCAAAAAAATGATGGGGTCTTACTCATAAGAAACAGTATTGAAAAAAAGGTGCTGAATGCATTCTTTGCATTAAGGATAGTATACACTTGATACAAGTGTCTTGTTTCTCGCTACATTAATGAAGACGTTGACTAACCACCCTAAAATAATCCCATGCCACAAACACCACACACCACTCATCACAGCGGAGATGCTGACATTTGCTGCAGGGCTAGTACTGCTGCACTGAACTTGGGCACATAATCCACCTCTTTTCTAATTTAACTAGAATCTATTCTAGTCTGTAGAAGAACTGCAATCTTAACTGCACAATATGTATATTTTTCCCTTGATTGCGCCTACTTGTTCTTTCAAGGGCATTCCCATTAGGAACAAACACTTCTCCATCCTCTCTCCCCCTTAAAGCAGAGTGAAAATAATCATATCAAGGGAAACTTATTACTGTTTCCAAATTGCGTCTGGCTCTCAGCAGGCACACTCTCCAGGCAACAGTTTTGCCGCTACATTATGACTTTTCTTTTTTTTTCCCCCAGATGACATTTTGTACTGTAAGTAGGTAGAGGAAGGACAGATATATGTGATTTGGGATAAGACAGAACCTCCTGAGTCAAGTGAAATGGCAGTGTCTCCCCTCACTCTGCACCCTCCTGCAAAGAAATTTCGTTTTCATTCTAGAGAATAATTTCTTAGCACACTGCACCAAGCACAAACACAGATCCTTTCACAAATTAGTTTTTTAAGAGAAGGATGAAACCTGTAGTTTTGTTCAAGTTTGGAGCTCCCGGTTACCTTGTATAATGAAGAAATAAGAAAAGGCAAAGGGGGAGAACAAAAGAAACCCCAAAAGCAATCATTTGATTTCTGGCTACCTGGACAAAGCACACGTTGTCTAATGCTGCCATCTGCTGTCTACGTAGAACGGCAATGCAGCTCTGGCTGTAAAAAACAATTTTCAGGAGTATTACCCAGACTGTTCTCTTCCACAACTAGCATCTCCTGGATCACCATTTTGAAAACAACAAAACTTCTCCGGTTCCTTTTCAATTAATATTTATGGCTTTCTACAACCCTTACAAATAGAGGTACCAGAGTGTTTTCAATAAACTGTTTCTACTAAGCAAAAAAAAAAAAAAACAAACCACACACCACCAAACCAAGCCACTCAACAGAATAAAATGCTGTGCATGTGATTTTTAGGGAGTAGATAAAGAGCAATTTTAAAATTAATTCAAACTAAAGCCACCAAGCCTGCTTCAAGATCAATAAATAAAAATGCCTCAAAGTCACAGGTAATACGACTGAACAAAGAGAAACTTACCCAAATACATATAAAGGAATTTATGTATAATTTCTAGCTATTTAAAGAGAACATCCACGAACATACAAGCCTTACTTACAGAGCCACGCGAAATTTAGCAAGATGAAACAACCATTTGAATCAACAGAAAGGGCTTCATATCTTAACAAATTCTTCTGAGTAAAATAAGCAGGGGAAATAGATACTTCTCTGGCGACAGGACAGAAAGAACCCAAGAGTAATTGTACATTAAGAACAGAGAGCTGTGTACATCAGAACACCGCTTCAAAACCCAATCAAAGAGAAGTCAGGAGCCAGGTTCCAGCCTTTAATCAGTAAATGTAAGAACAGCAACTCTCAACCTACCTGTAAGAAAGGTTACATATTGCCATGCTATCTACTGGTAACCCCTGTAGCACAGCTCCTACTCTGAAGAGTCTTAGCTTAAGGGCAGATTCAGAGGTATTATTTAGCCATGTCATGCTTAACTGAACATGACACTATTCTGCATTTCACCAGCCTCCCAAAGGAATTTAACTAGCCACATCAATGTCCTCTCCCACCACATGCTCTTGTGTTCCTAACTTGAGTAACGTACTTGCTCCCCACCACATCTCCCCAGGCACCAGCAGGATCACCTTCCCCATGCAGAGGCGTTTCTGAAAAGCTGGAGCACTCCTCTTGATTCCACAACTCAGGCATGCAACCCTCCCAGATTCACAGCATCCATACCCTTCCTGCTCACAGAAGTGAGAAACAAAAGCCTAGAAAACCCACAGCTTGTTAAAGTTTTAGGAAAATGTACTACAGGCTTAATATGAAATAAGGACTTAGTTAAAAGACAGCTAAGCAGCATCCCAGGCCTGTTCTCTAGATGATGCTTAGAGCCAACTTCCCACTTTCTGCACAGCACCTTTTCATGTCAAATACAACAGTTGTAAGATAGTTGCTTAAAAATCCTTTTGGCCAACGGAGAGTAACACTTTAGAAGAAAAGTCAGAAGAAGAAAGTAGTAAGAACTATAGCATAGTTAAGTATCAAATTTAAAAATTACTCATGCAGTCAGTTTTACAGCAGTGGTGCCACAAAGATTGTCAGGAATGACAAAGCTTTGAAGCCACAAAATCCTCTTCGAAGTTTGGCTCCAAGCAACTATCGCTTTTAAGTTTCAACTATTCTGTACTGCAATTTTAAGTGAAAAGGCCTGGCAAGCCTGAAGCACTTTGAATAAAAAATTTTAAAGGAAAGGCACTGAAAAGCCGAAGCATTTGAAAAAAAAAAAAAAAAAAAAAAGGAGACACTGTGATTTAGCTCCAGCTTCAAAAAATACAAATAAGATGACTTACGTCAGGCTTATTTCTTTAACTGTATGGAGGGAAGGACTTTGTAAAGCACACGCAGATTTTTCTAAGTAATTTAAATACTGCAGATATGAAAGGCCATACTGGTGCAATACAGGCCTTTATAATTCCCATTTCCGTTTCTTATGACTAGTAAGTATCATTGAGCTGATTCAGTTATTTCTTCTTCTAAGTCTCAAAAAACAGGCTGACCTTGGTCACTAAAATCATTCCTTTGGTTAAGTGAAACAGAACACTTTTTCCTTATGAACTCGCTGCATCCTTCAGTACAGCACGCAGTCCCTGTATCCTTATTCTGGCGCCCCTTCGTTTCCAAAAATGTCACAAGTCAGGAGGACAATCAAAATCAAATCACTTTTCCCTCAGCAGGTCTCCATAGCACATTCAGCTTGCTGTGTTTTCCATGGTTTTAAATCTGTAATGTCCTCTTCAATTTGTAAGTTTTTAATTGGGACCACAAGACAAGCAATTGTTCTCCCATTTCTGTAACTCTTGGGGACCCTGTAGCGCTATGGTCTTGTTATTGAGCATTTTACTCCATAGGGTCTGACAGTTTGATGCAACTGTTTCCACCACCACTTTTTTTGTCACTATCACTAAACTCAGATTTCTACCATCCTATCCACTCTTTCACTAGAAAGTCAGACTCAGGTAAACCTTTATCGCTGTTCACTGCCTGTATCACCCTGCCTAAGTACCTACTGCCTTTGAAATTCAGACACGAAATGGAAAGATGGTATTTGCTTCAAATAATTTACACTTGAAATGTAAGCTTTGCAGTAAGCTCTCCACCTTGTTTCTCTCATCATCGTGATCATAAAGACAACTGCTGAAGTTTGTATCTTCTCTGAACAAGATTCCCAACCCTATCCTGAATTAAGTAATCTAAAGGAATCCATTACCTTAGTTCGATCTAATGCTCAGTTTTGATTGTGTCTGTGTCTCAGCTGTCACTTCTTGGCTTCTCCACCTCTTCCTATCACTTCAGTGCTTTGCTTCTCTGCCTTGCTACCCACATTGTCTTCAGCCTTTACTCCCATTGCTCTTTGGACTTCAAAGAGAACTGACATCTGCTTTCAAAGATGTTCTGCATAGGAATTAACATTAGCTTGCCCTCTTCATTAATGGTTACTCTACAATCTCATCTATTACGTTGCCATTTTTAATTATCTTGATTTGCAAGATCTTTGGATGGCAAATGTACTTGTGAAAGACTGTAAATACGCATGATTAACACAAAAGCAGAAATACAGTTCCAAGCAAGTCACGTTTGAACCAGAAAATGTAAGGCTGCAGAAGTAAAACACCAGTACTTTGAATTAAATTTTGGATGAAACAAGGCAGTAGATTAGAGATCTCCAGTGTGCCATGCTCAATATAGCTCACATTGCTACAATAAGCAGCAAGCAGTGCTCTAGCAGAATATTCCAATTGGCTTTCAAAATAAATCTCAAGTAGGGGGTATAATAATCAAGTTGGTAAACTCAATTTGAACACGAAACGTATTGATTTCTTCTGTGGCTAATCACCATCATGATTCTAAATTATAAAGATCAGAAATTCTCTTCTCCCTCAACGCATACAGTAAATTGCAAACCAACAACAGCCCATAGAGCTGTAATTGCTATCCTGACAGGATAAAAACGCCTACTTGTCCTATTGTTTTTGTCAGTCCATCTCCTCTCTACCCTTTTCCTCTGCTTGTTTATATTATCTGCTTGTTCACCACAAATGTGAACTTTGGGGCTATAACAATGAAGATCTTTCTCCAGATGTTGCCACAGAGCAAGAGAGGACCACCTTCCCACTCCACAGAGTACTTCCTTGGATGCCCCAAAAATCTGCTCTTTCCTGCAGTAACACATTGCACGTTCTCAGCTTAGTCGATATCCAAGATTAATGACAATGTATCCCACATATTCCAGTATTATTTCCTTATAAGTTGCACTCCATTTCAACTGAGTATCTTCATGCATTCTGTTAAGCATGTCCCTCTTTTTTTTTTTTTTTTTTAAAGCACAGTCATCCCATTTCCAGTTACTCCTAAAATACAGATTTCCCCCGAGAGTCCTGCAACACTTAATTTAGCCAGGAAGATAAGCATCACCAGAGGTATTCATTTAAATGCAGAACTAACAAGACCTATCATAAACACCATTACCCATTTTGGAGTATTTTGTCACATTTCAGCCTCCAAATTTCACCTCCAGTATCTATTTAAATTCTAAGCCCTTCAGGTTTATTACCAGTCCGAAGTGTCTAACACATTTGATACCATTAATACATACCTACTATACAACTTTGATTATTTTTCCCAACTGTATTAGTCTGTGTTTTTTCCAAATTTAATATGACCATATCATTATCTACTTCTACTCTTTTGGTTCTTAAAAGAGGAACTCAGTTTCATAAAGGTAATGATTCACGGAGGTAATGTTTGTACTATGTAGAAAGACATGGATAATCTTAACTAAGTGTGGCTGACCAGACACCCACAAAAGAAAGCCTTACACACTCTTGTTGGGATCACTGCAATAGAAAGCTAAACTCTGTCTGAAGACAGTATCTTTGAGTGAAGTATACACAGGACCTAACTTTGGGGTGGGAAGAATGGCAGAGCTTTCTTTTTGCTTTTCTAAAAGATATCATCATCCAAAGCAATAACATTGAAGTTGTTCATTCTGAAAAGACTCTGCCACACTCAGAGATCAGGACATGCAATATGGGAAATTAGGCTTCAGTAAATAACTGAGATTTGGCTCAAAGTAAGGATGGATGCAAATTAAAGTATGACAGACTGGAGTTTACCAGGAAGGTCCTGAACTATGACTGTCATCTTTAACGATTAGACAAAAAATGATAAAGATCATTCTCTGGTAAAGAACTGTCTTGAAAATTATAGGAGGAACAAGTATTAAATATCCTGCCTTCACTTATTTTCTTAACAGCCATCTGCAAAAGGAAGGGAAGGTTTCGAAGTATGGAATGTCTTTTTTAAGAGGGATTAGATATCCCCCAGATGGTGCTTATTCTCAACATCTACCACAAGACAGCGTACATCTTCCTGTATTAACCTCAAAACTAATATTTCAACATAACTACTTTAAACAAAACAAAAAAACCCAGCTCCTTTGAACAGAACATCCTGCCTCTAGCATACAACACAGCATTCTTGTTCAACCAGTGTAGATGATACTTTTGGGGAAAGAACTATACTTTTAACCAGGGCAACATGAGCATTTTTCCTCCCCAAGTAATCTCTCACTTCTGGTGCTTTACAATTTCTGTAAGAATAACCTACAATGAAAGGCTGAGGGCACAGGGACTGTCTACTCTCCTGCACCTCTCACTGTTCAGAGAATATCCTTTCATCCACACCATTTTCGGTCTATCGATATTCAGGGGTCACTCCCCCTTCCAAAACAAGATTGGTTGCAACTTTATCAACTCCAAAGTCTTCAGCAGCTAGATACAGCTTTGTCATTAAAAAACAGAGGGATGCCATTACTTGAAAGGAGTCTGTTGGATGTCATTGTCCCCAGCATTTGCACAGATGAACTGCTAACAAATGAATTCAGGCATATTTTCATTTGAACTCTAAAATATCCCCAAAAGCTCCAATTCTGTGCCAGAAATTTCATCCTCTCAGGCTTAAGCAAACACAAAGAGGAACTCATTTGCATTCTCCATACAAACAAGCTTCAATAACCAGAAGAAAAGAAGGCCCTTCCCTGATGTCAAGGAAAGAGGAATATTGTTCAGATGACTTTATCCACAACTGGCTCCCTGCTCACGTGAGGGCCAGGCCAACTTAATCATTCTTAAGTTTTGGTATTGTGAAGAAGTCCTGCTGAGAATTTGTTTCTAATTTTAAAAGAGAATTCAAATTTTTCATACCTTTCACTGTCTATATACCCCAAAACCGCTACATCTCTCCATCTGCCAAACTGGGACTTCTGCATTTTAGAAGTGCTCCATTAGATCCTACACTTTAGGTCTCCTGTTAGGCCTGGATCTCACCCAAATCTGCCTGCCAACGGTAGCTCCCCTCTGAGAAGTAAGTAAGGAAAAGTGCCCTAGCATTATCCACTTGGTCAATTCTCCCAGTACATAATTACAGCTAGAACAGAAATCTGTGCACCTCCCATCAACCAAGCAGGCTGGGTCATAAACCCCTCCCTGCTGGTACATAAGTCTTTTCTTTTCTTCCCTTGGCAGAAGGGAAGGAAGCAATGCTTCTCAATCATTGCAGGAATACAAAATTGTATATACAAAGAAAAATTACAAAAGCATACTCCAAATATTTGGAAGAAAGAAGGTGGAGGGGGAACTCAATAGAGCAGCCACAATCATTAGCAACAAGCCAATCATTTTACATGGATAATTTTCCTACAGAGTTAGGAATATCATCTTTATAAAAGCAAAAAACCCCAAAACCAAACAAACAAAAAAACCAACACAAAAAAAACCCAGAAAAACAGCATGAGAAAACTAGTTTTTTTCTTCATTGATCAAAATTTTAAGGGCAGCTATACCATTCCAAGAAAGTCTTTGGACACGGCTTGTATACAGTTTCATAATACAGACTGCAACCAATCAACAAAACACACCTCTTAACAGAGGGAACAAAAATGTAATGATTGCAACAAAAAGAAGGCTGACTCTTGCAGACATGCTCTTGGACACTCTGAAGTAACTTCATTTAAGGAAAGTTACCAAGGATCACTACACAGAAACGAGAAAAGATGTCCCTCAGTTCCTCTGTGCTTTAAATTTACTTTCCTCCTGGGAAAGTACAGTTCCAACATACAGGTATTAAGACATTTTCTCTGATGTAAATTCCTACTCATACTCAGAAAGGCCGTGTTGCCAAAGGTGACAGATACCATATTGCACTTACTGTATCTCAGCTAGATAACCAATCAAGTTTGCAATATAAAGTTGCTCAAGAACAAGATAAAATATCCATCCACACATCCAAACAGATACTTAACATGGAAATGGCAAAAGACACTGCTTCAATTTTCACCATTTGATTTTGTAGAAACCCTAAAGCTGTCTAAGGAATTAATGTCCATGTGCAGACAAACAGAAAATGCCTAAATGTTGCACAAGGAGATTAAGGCCGAGTCTGAAATGAAAATACAGGAAGACAAAAGCAGCAGTAACCGGCAAGAACCGTTGTCAGATTGGTTCTTGCAAGTAGCAAAAAGCTACGGTTTGACACAAGCAGGTTTAATACAACCAAAGCATCTTTAGAACTTAGGGCCTTGAAAAAAAAATAAAGAATGGGGAATCTGAAGTTCACTCTTTTTGTGAGCAAAAGGGTGGGGTTTTTTCACAGACTACTGCAGGTTGCCCTAATTGGCAATAAAACTCATCTTCCAATGTTTGTAAATTAAGTCCTAGCCCTTTTACCTTCAGTAAAGGCAGTTTTCACCAGAGTCCTTATTGTGCAAGCTCAGAAAATAGACAAAAACCAAAAGTAAACACGTGCCAAATTAAAGATACCCAAGTTTTAAACATAGTTCTGCTACAGCCTTCCTTTAATATGTTGAACAAATTCTTTAATTTCTACTTCATTTTCTTCATTTTTATGAAGATGAGATGGCAGCAGTACATTTTAACTCACAGGATGAGAACAGAATTATGAGCATTTGCAAACCACTCTGATCTCCTTGAACGAAAGGACCTAGATTAGCACAACACATTATATCAGTCCTTAGAATGAGCTGATTTTAAGTGAGCAGCAACATTACGTAAAGTAGTTACAAGAAAGTAGAAGTTCGAAGGAGATGACTCAAATACAGTCAAAAGGTTGAATAAAGACAGTATATGAAGTTTAGGAGATACATACATTTTCTGTTTGCACACACAAAATGGAAGTTACTGCATCTCCTAATTATATTTCAAAGGAAGCTGACCATTCAATGAAGTTTCAACTACATTATTTTAATTCAGTAACCCTGTATGTTCTCATAAAGCATGAAACATTTATAGAGGGACACACATACACATCACCATTCTAATTATACAATCACTGAAGGAAAACCCACAATGTCTACAAATCAAAGTTTTGTACTGTTTTTTTTCCATCGACTGCAAACTAGAAAAAAACCCTGAGATATCCCATCTCCTCGACAACACTACTCTTCTTCCTCAAAAAATTAGGTGTAATTTTGCAATTAACAACACACACAAATAATTTCCCAGTTCATGCAGAGTTCTATACAACATTGTTACAAGCTGAACAATTCTTAGAATTACCAAAGTTTCTATACTCGCAAGCTAAATTGCATAGTGCTGACTATGTCCGGAAAGTGAAGTTATGCATCAGGTTGTTTTTATGGTTCATCCTCTGAAAAAGGAAGAAGTTGCATGGGAAAGAACATAAAATGCTAGGTACAGTTTAATATCCACAATTTCATGTTTATGTATGCTTATCCAGATCACAAAAGAAGCGATAGCAAAAAATAAATCAATTTGACCTGCATAACCAGGATATAACTGAGAAAAGGATGGTCCCAGGGAAATTATTAAAACTAGTTACAGAAATTAAAGATGTGTGAAGGTGCCTTTCTATGATGACAAGCCTAGAATTATTGCCTAGACAAGCAATAATGACAAGCCTAGAATTATAGTTTTAGAATATAAATTCTTGTGTATTCTCAAGCATTTCAGTGAGATACACTGAAGTGGTCTCTTTCAAGACATTGAATACTTTTTCTTTGGCTCTTACAGCAATAATGTAAGGGTTGTCAACTTCACTGAAATACATCAAAACCCAAGGCAAAATAAATGCAAAAAATTTTAATCCACCGTTAAGGTTCACAATAAGAAAGTAACAAGCAGTGAGGCACGCAAATATTCAGATTTCAGTACAAACATCACTCCAATTGTGCCACATATTCTGCATGTTTTACAACATACAGTTCACTAAAACCAGTAAAATAAATTCATGTATAACTGAAAAAGGAAACAAAGATATATAATAATAATAAATATACAATAAACGTATTAACACTCCAACATAAAAACCTCCATCGTAAACAGGTCTAAAATTCCAAGAGTGGTTTCACTAACAAACCCCCCCACTTGGGGCACTGTGTTTCATATTACTGCATATTAAGGTAAACAACCAACTACTCATGCTCCACCTCACATCTGTCAATTAGCTGTAGTTAACATCTCCATGATTCATGTATCCTGTCCCAAACTTTCAAATGTTCTCTTAAAAGGCACTGAGCATCTCAGCTCCTATGGCCTCTACAAAAGTCAGGGCAACCTGGGAAACATTAACCACAATTCTCCTGCCACCCTATACACCTTTATAATCAGGAGATTGGCTGAATTCTTAAATTGGGAACCTCGACTTATGCAAGGAGATGCATGCAGTGAAGCAGTATAAATCAAGGCCATCTCCATTCCTGTACATATGCCACAGCCATAAATGAATGCAGCACACTTCAAGAGAGCACAGAAATCTTTCTAAAGCCATTGGAAATGATACAAGTCAAACCTTTGCACTATTCAACAGAACAGTTGCAAATATGCTTCAGACTGGCATTTAAGGGCAAACTTAAAAATGACAAGTTGAAATGGGGCTTTTCTTTTTCCCCAACCAAAGCTTTTTTGAAAAAACTCTAGCAAGTTTAGCTTTTAAGATAGAATATGTGTGCCCATCATCACATATTCACTCCCATTTACTGATCTCTACAGTTCCTCTCCTTCTCCCTGCAAAACCCAAACTCCCATTTGTGATCCGTAGCAATTCGAGCTTGGGAATTCACGAGGCTGACTACCAGCCCAGAGAATGGATGTCTTTAAAGACATCCAAAGTTATGCTTGGCATAACAGATCCCCAGCCCATCACTGTTGGTTTCACCTTACTATCATGAATTGCTAATAAAATGCAAATAAAAATACACATGCTGCAATCTGACAATATTTGGTTCACACATGCACACAATCAAACAGAAACAGCACAGTTAGTAGAACATGAGCTTCTGTCACAAGATTGATGTTATTATTTTAGAAGACAATCCCCTATTTTTACTATAGCAGTAGTCCTGTAATATGACTTGAAACAGATCCCTATATGCCTATTAACAAGTGAATGGAAGTTTCTTCTAAGCCCGTAATGTTTATTACAGGATCTCAGTTCTATTCAAACAAAAGCTTTAGACTCTGAATTTTTTGTCTAATTACGAAAAGACAAAGCTATTTTGCTTATGAAGGACGGATTTGCCATTTGGATGCATTTCTGTAAGACAGGAATGGAAGCTAGAGAAATGTAAAATAGTATGAGAACTGCATTACATTCACACAAAGGGTAGTTTAATAATTCAAGGTTTATTTGGAGGCTTGTTTGCAACTGTAGAAAAGGTCAGACCTTAAATGAATAAGGTATTAAAGTTTGCACATAAAGTCTAAGGTAAAGATAAGTAACAAGGCTTGTTTACCATCCAGTTGCTCAGAGTGTGCAGAGTGTTAAGACTTTTAAATCAATGCAGTGATAACAATACGGATTACTGAAAAGATTCTGCATAGAGGTCAGCACACATGCATCAAGAGTTTAACTGGAAATCACAAAATCCGGTAACACATACATTGTGTGAGGGAAGCTTTATTGTTTTAAGAGATGTGTGGCTTTGAATTACATTTAGCATCCTTATCTTAAATTTCTCATTGCTCTTCCTTGCACCTCTTGGATTTAATATTTCACCAGACAGACTGCCATGCTTCTGCATTAAACATTTCCCATACTGTTTACTGGCAGTCAGATACAACAAATTGGTAAGTTTGGACCTGGCCTGTGCTGTTCAGAAAAGTCCTTATTACACCAACATGCATCTACTTTGGGCATCCATAACTGGATGCACATTTTCAAGTCTAGCTAGGCTCAAACCAACTCTTACCAAAACACTGTCTCAAAGATGACAGTGGAACACTAAAAATAGACTCAGAGTCTGGTACAAGCAGGAACTCAGACATCACTTATTAGTAGCCAACAGAAAACAAAAATATTCCACCGCTGCAGAAAACACAAAAAGCATGTTTCACGAAAAGCAAACTTTGGGCTCATTCAGAAATGCTTCCACATCATCTACTCTACCTAGGAAAGAAAGCAAACATGGAAATTTCTCAACCTTGAGGAAGAATTACTGCTGTTCTTTTAACCTAAGCTCCACTGATCAAATTCACAGAAGTCTTAGTAGCATAAGTTTAATCTCATTAAACCCTTTTTGCCTCTTGATCGAACAAACAGAAGCAACTGCTACTCCTGCAAACCCCTACAACCTATCCATACCATCCTCTCAAGTGTCTTCTGGTAGGAAAGACAGCACCAGAGGAGATCAAACGCAAGCAGAAGGGGCCACAGCACTAGACTGCATCTAGAGAGTTCACCTGCTGGTAGGAATACTTTGACCATTCCCAATATCTCTACCTCTCTTTCAGCTCTGAAGCGAGAGCAGAGGACCCTACATGCTGATTCAGCTAACTGCCAAGCTGCCGACCAGGTGGAGTCACCAAGCCCGAGCTTCGCCTCATCAGTGCAGTGCACATACAAAACAGGTACCTTTAACTGTGGGGAAACATATGGTAGGCATCATCTGTGCAAGCCTCACATTCATCATTAAAGATTTAACTAGTCTGCACCTACTTTAACCAAGAATCTGCAATTATTTTATCCTATGGTTTCCTTTACTTACTTGTACTTTCACATCAAGATGATTTTGTTCTGTGGTTTAAACATGATTTATACCCTCAATTTAACTTTGATTCATAGTTTCTAGTAACATCAGTCCATTGTCCAAACACTGCAAGGGGATAGTGAACAAGTTTAGATGGTCTGGGGAATTTGCCCACCAACGTTAAACACAGAGTAAGTGGTTGCCATAATCTTGTTTTAGATAACTGTTTCAGATAAGCAAAGTATAACTGTAATGTGCTTGCTCTGAACAAAAAAAAAAATAATTCAAAAACCGTAAGACCATATTGCAAAAACTTGTATTATTAAAACACATAAGAGGTTACAGGTTATTCCAAAGAACTGTTACCCAATTTCAAATTATGTAAGATCAGAAAAACAAATAAATATTTTAAGTTTTATGAGTGTCTACTGTCCGCAGCTTAATGTGAAGCTCTATTGTCTTTGCCCAGACTCTAGCTTGCTTACTAGCTGCAAAACGTTACCCTCAGGAGCTTATGTTAAATTGTTAGTGTTTTGAAAATTCTGGCAGCTGGTAATATACGCGCACACACACATATATATATATAAAAAAATAAAATTAACACATGCCTAATAGGCACACAAGTTGGTTTTGAACCCTCCTTATTAATGGGTACACTTCTCTGTAGAATAAAGAACGCCCTAAAAATGAAGTGTTGAACAGATGGCTTTTTTAAAGTGTGATTTAAATATGTGGCACATGCATGACATGTGCCTTTCCTTGATTTTTCCAGACGCTAATTGTTAAGTAAGACTTCTGATGCACTCATAAATGCATGGAATTCAATAATCAGTCAGGTATTTAGACTCAAAAGAGAAGTCAGCAGAATTTTATGATAGACAAAAATCAACTTACCAAAACTAGAATATCCTCTGTACTAAATACATAGTCAGCACTATGAAAAAAAGGTTAGAATAATATAAGTACTTGTGCACATACACAGAGACACAAAGGTAATTGTTTCCATTTCACACCTAAAAGCATAGATAACTTTTAGAATTGCACTATTTCCCTTGTAAAATCTAAATATAAGCAAACTGTTTATGAGAAATCTGGTTTTTTACCCTTTAATAAGGAATATACATCTTTGTCCCAGCAGTCTGATACTTTTTTTTTTTTTAACTTTCCATATTGAATTTTCAGTTGCCTTTCATCCACCTCTGTATCTTGGGTTTGCCAGTCAGTTCTCCTTTTCTTTGCCAGTGGTCCTTATTCCAAGCACTCTCCCCAGCATAGTGTCATCAATATTTTATGAATATACATTCATGTACACACCGATTCCAAATACAGCAAGCATATATACTCCACTTGCACATATGTCGTTAGGAGACTTTCAGGACCTTATCATGTCAAACCATATTAAAGTGATATTTTTAAGGCTGACATTCCATTTTCTCTAAGCTTGTTCTGAGTAGACATTTAGTAGAAACCTCACCCCATTCAGGATTTTAATCAAGAGAGAAAATTAAGAAAAAGTTAAGTCTGCTATCTAGGAAAAAGATCTATTAGGTCTTGTCTGGACTAGAGAAATGTATTCTTCTAAGAATCAATTTAGTCTTTGCAATGCACTTGTAAAGTGTCACACGTTCACACACAGAAAGCATTGCAGATACTGTTAAAACTAGTTTCATTAACTCTAAATGCTATTCAGTCAGGCTGCATTAATGCCAGCTAAGTTAAAGGTTTACTGGCATTGTAGCTCATGCCGATCAAACAGCCTACCCACCACTTTCCCCACATATACTCATGGCCCTTTGAAATCTGCCCAACTTCACCACCTCTGAGAACTCTGCCAGAAAACACTGGGACGGGTACCCAAACTGCAATGCCTTTCACAAAGCACAAGTGAGGACAGAGCAAACCTGTGACAGCTTGGAAGGCTTATCAGCAGTGGACACTGCAGAGCTTAATTTGTTGAGTGAGAAACAATTCAAGTTCTAGTCTAGAGAAAGGCTTACAGCTATGGCAAAGCCTCCAAATTGGAATTAAAATCTAAACTTCAAATTCAGGTTATCTGGGCAAAGAACTAGAAGCCAGAGAGAAAAGCAGGCTGTGTCCCATCCTCTGTTGGGAAAGAACAGGATGCCTGAAGATCTTTTTCAGGTCTGTTTTTCTAACATATGCTTCTACATAACACCGACCTTTTGTCAAAACCACTTTTCCACCAGAAAAAGAAAAAAACCAAACGTGCTGAAACTTAAGAAAATAGTCGCTATTTCAAAGAGGAGGATATTTTCATTTTGCATCAGGTGTTCAGTTGCCTGCTGAGATTTTGTATCATCACATATAGAAATTGTCATGTTTTGCTCATTATAAAAAAAGTCATAATGATATGGCAGTAGCTGAAAGCCTAAAAGTATGACTGACGTTTAGTATTGACATACCATGTATGTTGCAATGAAAGACTGACACTTTTTTAAAAAAATAAATAGATCACTTCCATTATGTCAGAGCACGATCGTCAGGATAGCAGGATCACAACATGCATCTCTCACTGTCATGAAAGAACATAAAATCAAAACATGGCATCACAAGAAGTCTTTGAATTTGTTTTAAACACATTATAGTGGAACAAAATTGAATTTCAAAGTATTAACAATCCCTGCAAAATAGAAATTTAAAATTTTGACCAGCTCTAAATGAAAAAATAGTTGTTTGCCTTTATTTTATTTTCATTGCTGCTCAAGAAGTAATATTACATAAGCAAAAAGGCTAACGTTTTCTATTCCTGATCTATGAAATAACGAAAGTCAAAGAATACAATCTGTAAGATATTAGAAGTTGCTTTCTTTTCTACTCAAGATGCATCATAATACGATGTTAGGATCAATTAACAACAATTTCCTAGCACTGCACCAAGACTGTCTAACCACTATAAATTCTGTTGTAATTTTTGCATGTAACAGTTTATTTCACCAAAACATTGTTGGTTCAAGACCGTAAAAACTGTGGGGAAAGTCATTCTGTAAATTAATCTCAATCAAAATTTGTTTTCTAGCATTGCTGAGTTTTTCAAGACTCCTAATGCATCCTTTTCAGAGAGCAAGGCATACAGCATTCAACATTCCGCATAATAAAACTATAGCAAAATTGACATTGTGGCAATGGAGACTACATCTCTATTAAACTTACAGAACAAGGAGCCAACTGAGTTTTAAATAAAAGATAAAGCACCACTTCGTTATACTAGGAGTCTCATGTCTGTCAGCAAGTCTATTCCCAGCTGACCAGGGTTCTGACAGATGATTTGGTATGCAAGTTCATTACAGTCTGTCCACACTCTGTACCTTTCGTACTGGAGTTCTGTCAGGCCAATGAAAACAACCAGACAAACATCTTGCAGTGTGACACCATCCCCTCTACGCATCTGTTTTATTAATGTGCATCCGGTGCAGCTTAACGTATGAAAATGTTAGAGTTAATTACTCTCCTGTTATCATAGACTTATCTTGCCACTAGGCTTGATATTACAATTGATGCTCAAATTGGCTTTGTAAATATGAAACTCTTATGTTCATAGCCTTTAAAAAAAAAACAAACTTGTTTTGATGATGATAGTTCTGATATGGAAGTTTGCAAGCATAGAAGAACTACTGCCCATTACCCACAAATCCAGACAAAATCTAGAAGCCTCTCTCTGCTTGAGATAAAATTGAGATCCAAGAACCCAAATCCCAAAGGGGAATAACAAACTTTAACAAATTCAAGGGGAAATATATCTAATACTAATAGACTAGTACTAACTTATAGTTTCTCAATTCTTTGCTTTTTCCACAAAAAAAAAATGAGCATGGAAAGAGAAATACTATGTGTATTCACATTGATTTATAGGTGAGTCTCCTCAGCAGAGAAGAATGATACCATGTGCTGCACTCATGATTTTTGTTATGACTGGTTACCGCACTGCTTCTGGACATCTCCACATTACAGGCACAGAAGGCATTCTCCGAACACATCAGCTGCAGGCCCATCCATAGCACTGGATCACAGACATGGCTGGGATCAAGGTGGGCAAGGCAAACAGTACCAAGGGCAAAGGGTAGGAATGAGCAAATCAGGTTCCAAAGTATCTCTCCAGTGCACAGCTTAGACTGCACAGACAGTAAACGAGTCATGGCTTATCTTTATTATTTAGCAGGGATATCAGAAAGTCCCAAAGACATACGTCCAGAGGCATGATGTTGACAGAATGTCTGGAGTAGAAGCTCCGAGAGGTCACCTCTAGTTCTCTTTAAGTGATAGAACAGCTTAACTGCAGTCTGCAAGGGAGAGGACTGCTTATCCTCATCCATGCAGTTGCCCAAAGACACTCTAGGAAGTCTTGTACAGAACTCCTCCTGTAGGCTTCACTAAAAGAGCTGACAACAAAAGCCATTATATGGCTTCAAAAAAGTCTCTTGAAACTTCCTGCCTGCTCCTACACCCATACTTCTCCTGACTAAAAACCTTCTTCACTCCAATGACAAGCAGCCAACTTTAATAAACGAGATGTTAAATTCCAAAATATACAAAATATAGATAAGTGACACTAATATAGTGATTTACACATTTGCCTTACTGAATCAACCTATAGCAAATACACAACACAACCCTTTCAAACAAACATCTAACATAGAAATATAGATCCACCATAAGGAACACACTTCAAAGACAGTTAGACTAATTATCTTCCAGGAAAATTCAGAGACTATGCCTACCATACTGTCTTCCTGAACAGAAAACCCCTTTCCTAGGGAATGAAGTTTCACATCAGCTAGCAAGCAGATCCAGAATGAAGAGTTTAACTTTATGTATAATCTCGTATATTCTTCATGAGTGTTATAAATATAAACTTCTGGCAGATTTACTAATCTTCCAGAAGTCTCCAAATTTCACAAGTCCTATTAAAATAAAATTCTTGACATTGAAAGAAAAAAAGTAGAACACCTTAAGCAATGCAGCATTATAAAAAGAGGAGAAGAGAATGAACCAACCTTTATTACAGCTCACAAACACATTTTGGGTTGCTCTTGAGGCCAAAAGATTTACTGGAGACAAAATACCACTGATTCAGCATGCCCACAATAATTTCATGGGGGGCACAGTTCAAAACTGTGAACTACAAAGCAAAGGTCATGCAACACAACAGTTACCCATACTTTATCTATTTTCAAGCAGCAGCAGAAAATAATGACTCTTTCAATAAGATATAAATTGCAGAACTTTCCTTTCATATGCTTTTTTATGAAATATTAGCTAAGAATGTATTTTAGTGTCTACAAAGAGAAACAGACATGCCAGTGGAAAAGGGCTGGGGCAAATCATCCCCAAGAGGGATAGACGTAGACAAAGACTGAGCCCAACTAAACACCCAAGGACAGCATTTAGCAACTTTGAATTAACAGCCATTTTTCCTGTATGTTCTTTCAGAATGGTTTCAGCCACATGTTTATTTCCTCATGCACAGGGAAGAAAACTCACAACATGAAAAGCAAATACATGACTCGCTAGATGCCTTACATGAAATATAAATCTGTTGCAGATCAAGATCCCAAACTTCTTTATTATTGGTATTTAAAAGCAAAAAACCATGATGCTGGGCAGTAAATCCTGACTTTGTTGTGGGCATCACATTAACTGAGACACCAGTAGCTACATAGCTAATGCAGATCCAGCTCCATGATGCTTTTTCTCTCCAAATTTAAACCATTCACAACAACTTGATGTCCTTGAACAACTACCAAAAGAACCACTGCAGTGGTGTCCCACATCCTCCCTGACTGATGATAAAGCAAGGCTGAATAGGATTCCTAACGAGAATTGAGACACGAGAAATAAGACACCTTTGGCATGGTGGAAGTTGAGAGGCCCATTTGAAGTCACGCCATAATTTGTCTGCAGAGTAATCTTAGTTACTTAAAAGCATCAACCTTTAATCGTAGCATATATGTGCATTTAAGTTTGACCTTTGGGGACTTTCCGTAACGCCAACCAGAAGTTTTGCTATGTAGCTCCACAAAGACGAACTTTATCGAGACAACTTTCATATGCAAGAAAAAACAAACAAATCCCAATTAGTACACATTACTGTTCTGACTTTGCTAAGCTCCCTGACCTTTCAGTCGTACAATTCTTCTCAACTTTGTACCATTTCACCAAGATTTCTAGCCTGTTCTAATCCAGAAGTCAAGCAGTTCCCATCATGCATACAACATGCATCCAAGCGAAAGAGAAACTTCTCTCACCTTATCCTCTCTTCTCCTTTGAGACAGGGAAGGTCTATTGCTCTAATCCCTTCTCCATAAACATTAAATAGAAGGAAGACCTATTTAAGCAAAACGCTGGCACAAGAACAAGCATGTCTAAGCTAGCTGTGACTATGTCTAGCTTGGAAATTAAAAGGTGTTGAAAAAACATTAGAGGCTCTTTTAAAACACTGATCCTTCAAAAAAATGGCACAGTGGAGAGAAGTTACAAGTGAACCAAGACAGATATTTACAGCTTTATGAACAGAAATGTTATGAGGGTTGTTCGAGAGCGCCAGAAGGTTTCTTATGGTCATCCGTCCCCTGCAGATGAGCCAGAAGTTCTGCGATGCATTCACTGTTCAGTCAGAACAATGCATTTATATTGTTGTTAAATTCCTTGGACTGTCCTGTGGCTGTTTCCAGAAAGAGGAGTGTAATATACAACATGAACCTTGCCAACATGAGACAAGTTCAATATAAACAGTTCATTAAAATCAACTAGGAATCACAGGCTGTGCAGAGATCCTCAGACATCACAGCAGATGTATCTAAGGCAGTGTACCAAGATGGCTTTCTGGGGAAACCAAGAGGCTTTTCAGGGTAACCAAACCTAGTCTCACATTACCAGAGATAAAACTGTACAATCCTTTCCACAATCAAGCTCTGTCCTGAAGGTAAGTTTATATTACTTCCTCCCGTAACTTCTCTCTGCAGCTAATTAGAAACGTATTTCTAATTTTTAATTTCCCTCTATTCATAGGACAAATTTATACAGTAGATTTATTGGCAGGTTAAAGCAAAGAGTATTGGCAAGTTAAATATGGTTATTTGCACTGAAACAGAGCAGTAAGGCCTCACAGGACTTGTCCAGTTACCTGAAGTGACAGCTGAATGCTAAGACCTGTGCTCACTTGAGTTTTATTCTGCACTGTTAAGAGATGATGGGTAACATTTTTAAAAGCATCTAAGGATCTTTCATCAGTGTGGCTAACAAAATTTAAAGCAACCAAAAAGTTCTCCCTGAAGATAATGAAATATGAAGAAATCTACACAAGCATCTGAGCAGTGTAACTGGAAGAGTTCACATACTATGAAGGCTGTTAAGTGCTTTGCTCACATTTTTACATAATTACTAAAGTTCTATTCTCTGGAGAAACTACATGAAAGCAACACCTTCTTCCTTCAGTGTCCTTTTCCCTGGATGTAAACAAAATCAGACCTGCCAATTATTGTGACCTCAGTACATTTTATTTACCACTTCTCTTATTTTTGCATTTTGAAACATGATCCATATTCCAGTCCTCCTCTTGATGCCTCATAAACAATTTCAAAGTGTCATAGCTTAATGTGCACAAACCTGCTGAAAACAACGTCTACAAGAGGATTACTAAATGCCCAAATTGCACTCAAAAACTTCATTTACAGGACTTCAGAAGACAGCAAGGTGCCACTTTACTGTCAAACTCCAAGCTGAGTTTACAGAACTACGAGGTGGGGAAAAAATTCATTTTTACTAACAAGGACTTAAAATATGCAGAAGTCAAATGACAAACGTTCACAATGGCATTTTCAGATTTCCAAACAGTAACACTAAGTAGTTCAGATGGTAAATATGTGGTTTCATTTATCAAAACGTGCCAATCTCCAGAAATGAAACTGTACAGGGATAAGAAGCCTGGCTGTCTGCAAGCTGCTGAAGGAGAAGATGCATTGCTAGATCAATTCTGTTTGAACCTTGTTGGAGGTAGATGAATCCAGAAGCAATAGTCTTGGCCTGGCAATTAATTTAAACATAATCATCACCTGGCAGGCTTAAAATCATAGTTTAGGACCCCGTCACAGCATGCTGACTATTCCCTCGCTGCACCTGCACTGGCACCGGGCAAGACGCAGTCACTGTAAACAACGCTACTTTTTGATTTCCTGGTTCCTTCAGCCAAGAGGATTTGAGAAAGTTTTGATAGCCATGATTGTTTTATTCCATTTTATTCTCAATACTTGGGATATACATCCTTCAGCTGGATCATTTTTAAATCACTTCAGTACTTAAACTGTCACACTTGATGCATAATCTGACACCACAGAGTCACAGTTTGAATATTTCAGTTCTATTACTTTTAATTCTGTACCAGTTAATCATGTTTTATTTAAAGGTAAAATGTTAATCTTCTGATGTTAAAAATCATCATACTTTACCTTTTTATGGCCGCATATTAAAATAAGGATACTTGCCAATTACCTAGAGCCTTCTTTTCAGGATTCAAATGAGAAGTTGACAAGAGGTCAGCTGAGAATCTCTGCAGTACAACAGTCTGCTCTGCATGCCAGGGGTGGTCTCTTTAAATTTCCCAGTACTTCACAGATGAAATTAGCACATCTCACCAATTGCTACCCCACTTTGGTGCGTCCCATTTTAATCCTGAGTAAAAGGTTTACCAAAAAGCACCTTGCTCCAAATTGTTCCCTATAAACTGGTTGCATGCACTATTGCAAGCTCAAAACTGTAATAGAAATATTTCAAAAAGCCAGTGGGTCTCTCTGAGATAATGAAAGCAAATTTTTTGTTGTTGTTTTACTATTGCTACTTCTCGTGACTTAAAATATAGCTCTACACACACCACCAGAATGAGGTCGTAGACTGCAAGCATTTCCCAGCAGGGATTTTTGTCTCTATACTTGTCTGCAAAGCAACTAGCAAATTGTTAATCATTTATAATTAAAGACACCATAAGCCCAGAACCCATCAGAGTATATCTCCAGTTTGCTCATGTGGACCTTTATACATAAAATACGCCTTTTAATTTCAGTCCAAGTACCCTTTTCCATTTGGGTGCCTCCTTCAAACCTTCTCCTATGATATGCCCAAGAAGAGAGGCATTTTTTAACATTTATTTTTATGTATAAAACACAATGAAAATGACAAATCTGTGTGACACACTTATCTCGCCTTTTGCTTGACCCTAACATTTTTGGTTTTATTTAAGATTTTCAGAGATATACAATGTTTGTATTGCTCAAGGCTGAGGGTGTCCATGAAATGCCATAACTAAACAATGTGCATACATTTAACTTTTCATGTCACACAAAGGCCAGCAAGCAGTACCCCGAATTTTTAAATAGGTAAGTAGGAGAGAAGACACCAGAGTTGCCCAATGGCACATATGGTAAGTCAGTAAAAGCACAGAACTGAGCTGGAGATTCACAGGGTTTCCTCATTCACATGGGTCATGACTGCCTTGTAAGCAACATACTATACATCGTGATGCTTACTTTTTCCTGTGACCACAACTGTATACTGCAGGTTGCACTCATCTGCTCTACCTTTGGCACTGGACTTACAACTGTAAGCAAGTCATCCTAAGATAAAGTTCATACAGAACAAGAAGCGACATACTAATTCCATTTTTAAATGGAAGAAAAGTAGTGTGGTTTTGATGGTGGAGCTGATTTTATTTACTTATTTTTTTTTATTCCGCCATTTCCACATTCAGAACTGCAATTACTGGCACTATCTCTTAGGTCTTTGACACTCTGCTTCCACTGTTAACTTCAGTACAAATATCAAAGCTCTTAGATACGTATAAAGAATCAAAGCAACACTGATCATACAACAACCACCATCCCCAGTCAGTTAGCAAAGGCTCATATACCTCTGAGTATAGCAGCTGAAACTTCTCCCTTCCTGAACCTTCTCTACAACGATGGTCTGCTGCCAGGAAAGCCAGTCCATGGACCACTGCCTAGTCAGGCAACTTGCTATGTAAGGCTCCATGCCTTACACGAGGCAATCTCAAGGTTACAATCTTTATTTTAACACATCATTACCTTGAATTTTAGAACACTCTTCCTCCTTCATGTGGAGGATAGTGTCCCAACCCTTCATAAAGAAGGCATCTGTTACAACATTTGGAAGTGACTAGTAGGGGTGAAAGCTAAGTTTCATTTCTTACAGATTCTTCAGAATGAAACAAACTATATCTAAAAAGTGCAGATATGCTTTTTTATTTCTTTTGCAGTTCAGGGGAGGGGGGGAGGGAAAAGCATCTCTGATTTGTATATTAAAGCGCAAGCATCTGTCCTACTGATGATATTCTAGGGAAGCACATTAGCATAAAATTTAACGATGTCAAATAAGTGGATGTGAAATAGGGACTGCGTAAAGACACTATTTCCAAGCCTGACAGAAACATCACTGTTTAGAAATGCAAATGAAACCATTATGTTCAATAATTATATGAAAATATGAACAGTTCAGCATGTTTTCCAGCCCTGATGGCGGTTAATGGGATGTACGCTTATGTAAATAACTACTATTAAAGCTAATGCTGAAAAAAACTAATAAATTCATACTAAAGCAACTGATTTAGTATGCTTTTAAACCCCAGCAGTGCTCACTTATTAGAAAGGAGTGCATTCTTATGTTTAGAACTCATTACTGTTACAAGTCACTGCAACTCCATCAATTACCATGCATTAATGAAAATGGGACACATACAAAAAAAATTATTGCCTCTCAGCAGTTTTCTTTAAAGACAAAATATAGGGGTATTACCATCATGGGGCCTTGAGGGGAACTTATCAGCAACATAATCTTTATTACTACAACTGTACTCCCTGTGCTATAACCCTGGGGTATTTTTTGTCCCAAGAAAGGACAAACCTTTATGTAAAACTCTTGACATGTATGCAATGAAAGTGACCATACTGCCATCAGTAAAAACTTACCATTTGCACAATTAAAAATGCATTTAAATAAACATATACACACTAGTATGTGAACTGAAAAATGTAGACGTGAAATGAAAAACTACAATTCCTGAAACTAGAGCAAGGAGGTGTAATGCAAATAGGATTAAGGATAAAAGGTACAGATGGAAGTCTGCTATGAAGTTATCATATCTGGATAAATTCCATCCAGTTTTACACTTACACTTTTAGTGACCTCCTAGAAAGCCATGGAATTAAAACTTCAAGGACGCTATTCATTCCTCTTTGGATGTTTTCTCAAATTCCTTGGCATTACTCGAAAAATTCTTAGCCCTGGTTAAACATCACAATTGATAGAGGAAACAAAACCAACACAGCGTTGTTATAGCAATGAATCACTACAGAAACTAAAAGCTCAGGTTTATGTAATGTCTATAACTCTACAACTAACCCACTTTCATTTTCTAAGCAGTCTCTGAAAATGAGATATTAATGTAACGGTCACTAGATCTTAAGAAGTTTAGCAAGGCTGAAAATGCTTTTATATTAGTTTGCATTGGCTGGCAGTTTAAAATTAAGGATGGGTTTGAACAACCTTAAAAGAGACTATGAACAAAGAACTGATGCCAAATGGAGAAGATTCACATAGGTCAGTTATCTGTCCAGCCTCCGCTGCTGTAAAACTTCAGTCCAAGATGGCATTCTGCTACTAAAAGTCACAGCACAGACTCGCAACTCATCTGACTACAAAAGCATCGTCAACAAGAACTATGAAACCCCATAACAATAGAAAGGAGGAAAGAAATAGTGCAAGTTTTCATCATGCATGAACAGTGACAAAGTTCATACAGGCCAGTGTCTATAATAGCCAATGTTAAATTAATCCTATGTTTAAGTGCAATGTACTCTCCACACCATAAGGCAAAAATAAATGCTACCCCAGCCTGAAAAATTTACAATCTAAAAGCAGGTAGTAAAACCAGCCTTTCAGAGGGCCAGCAGCTGACAGCATAACAACAGCAAACACACACGTGATGACAGTCACTGTGACAAATGTTTGACTGGGGAGCGGTGAAAGAAAAAACACAAAACTATCTGATTGCTTTCACTAAATCTCTGTTGAAGGAGAAGTATGAAGTGTTTTGCTATCTAGACCACTAAAACTATTTCATGAGCAAAGGCCACTCTAAGGTTAAAAACAGTAAGACAAATTTGCTACTGATTAATAATAAAGCCATTCATTTTATTCTTCAAATCTAAAGTAATTACAAGCCAGAGCATGGCAAATGGATTTAGCAGAAGCCATTACGTCAGAAGAATCCTTTAAAGAAGAACAGTAATTTAAAAGACTAAACTGAATAATGAACTCTCCTGAACAACAATTATTATGAGATTGATTTATTGAAAGTGTATTTAATCATGCAAGAAATGTTTAAACTTTCCAAAATAGTTCAGGAAGACAGAGAAACCAATAGCAGAGTCAGCCCAACGTCCTCATTATAGTTGAGAAGCTGAAGCAGATGGAGCATTCATTTAGTTTTGAAGGATAAAGTACATCAATTTCTCTGAATCCACATTTCTAGTCAATTTGTTACAGTACCAGCTTCAACAGTTAATGATCTCATTTTCCCATTTGCGCCTCCTTTTAAGAGATCTCAGTCTTTGTTTCCAAATGAGCCAAATATCATAAAGGAAAATTCAACTCAGAAAAAATCACTTTGAAAGCTCACATGCCTAAAGCCAAACATTTCAGCAATAGCCACAAAAGCAGGGGCCAAATTCAGTCAGGTAAGTAGCCTGATCAGTTTAAGTGCCTGAAAAAATAAAGTTCTGCCTTTCACCTGAGAGACAGCCCCTCTCACCAGCCTGACTTCTACAGAGAAATACCTTTTACCTGACCTACTTCAGGTTTTTTCATTACGGTAACTGATGTTGATATATGAGATTGCCATGGCTGAAGCTGCATTTCTAATGACAGGTCTCCCCCGTTAAGTTCAGACAGGGGCAGTTCATCATCATATCCAGTTCTGAGATCCACACCAGATAGTTAGTATAGTTAATATCATGTCTGTGCTTAACATACCATTCATCCTCCAGAGCTAGAAGACAGGTAGTCTGTGAAGCATATACCTACCAGCGGCTATTAACAACCTGGCAGAGCAGAACTCTAGGTCTTTAGCCGGTAAGACTGCAGCTCAGAAAAACGAAGTCTCTAGTAGGAGGAACAGATCACAGCTGTATAAAAACGTCATGAAACAGAGGAGATGCAAGAATGCTACTAGCCCTCAACACTCACCTCAGTGGGCCTCCAAAATTCTATGCCAGAGCTTCTGGGTGAAAATGTCTTCTCCTCTTCAGTCAGCCACACACAGAACAACGTCATTCCACGCTTTACAATATAAATCGCAAAGCAGCTCTGCTTCTCTTATCCCACAGCTATACTTCTGTATTGACAGTACCATCTCACAGACAATCCTGCACCACTGAGTGTGAAGTTTTAGGGCAAAAAGCTATCCAGCTCATATTCTACAGAGGCTGATGTTGACTGTTTAGGTGCTGCCTGTTGATTCTGGATAATTTCATAACATGGACAATGTAGCTAGCTTGTGCTCTAAAGCACTAGCTAGGATTAAGCATAGAAAGCTGAGCTTTAAATGAATCTCCAGTCATTGATCCATTTGAACACTCAACATTACAATATGTTTCACCTTGTTTTAGTTTAAAAGTTCATGAAAAATTCAGAATATCTTATTTACACAATAATCCTTGACTGATTCTTCCACATTTAAGAAGTTCTTAAATACATACATTATTTAGCCAATACTGCCGTTACAGAATAGCATATAAATATTCAGGGACTTATTTAATAAGTTCAGCTTTTATTCAATAGACCATAATGGTTGCTTAGAAACATTTACTAATAGGAGACCTATAATAAGGGAAACACCTTCAAAGAGTGAAGCAGATAAAATGGAAGAAAGGAGCAAAATACTAATTTTTCATTCTCCTCACATGCCTTCAAACGAATTATGATGCACAAAAAGATATACAGCATGCATTCACATATGAAAAATAGGAAGGGAAAAATTTAAAACTATAAGCTGAGGGAGCCAAGTTGAGAAATTAAAGAAGGATGATGATGGTCATTCCAATCCCTCAGTTCATAACTTGTCAGAAACTACACTATCAGGAACTGTACTACAGAAACCATAACAAAAGCAAAAATCACCCTCAGACTTTGCCAAAGTTAAACTCTAAAATTGTTACTGAGTTTTAAATAAATAGCCTGACTTTAAAAAGCACTAGGCACAAGTTTCCCACAAACAGCAAATTTTTCTCTATACAGAAATTTTCCTCTTGCCTTTTATTAGTTTGGGGGGGTGGGGAGCAACAAGGCAGGGATCCAACTTTCATATATACATGCTTAACTATACTGTTAATTTCCATGCCCCATTTCTCTATGACACTCTGTGTTGTCATTGTGAGTTCAGACTAACTGTCCTTTTGCAATCGGCCAGAACTTCTGTTTTGTTTCTTCACCTGTGATGACAACTTGATGGGTCAGATTAAAAAAGGAAAGGAAAAAGAAGTGCCTATTTTTCTCCCCATTTTCAGAAAAGCAAATTCAACATTACAGAGAAAAGTAAGTATGACAGAATAAACAAGTAAATTCTGTACTGATACCTGCTTTTCTATTGTTTTGTTCTTTGGCATTAAGCAAGTCAGCAACTATTTTTCTTCTGAAAAATAATACTAATTCTACATTAACACAGAAAGACAGGAAAAGGAGGAAATATGTAAACAGCACTAATTTATAAGTATATGCAAGAGTAACGTAATGAACAGTACTATGGCAAAACTAAAAGCATTTTATTAAAGACTCTAGATAATGCTTATAAGCAGCCCATTATTATTCCAGCAAATTAATATACTATGTCTCACTAACAATATCAGCAGATGAACCGTTTTAGTTAAAATAATATTCATAAAATCAACTAATTAAGTAGTCCTAAGTTACAATATTAAGTACATATGTAATCAGAGTCTGTGACCATTTTTAAGACCAGCCAAGTAAATCATACGGGATTTGTTGTATGAAATTGGCTGGGTCTTCAAATCAACAGACCATGTTCCATCAGAAGATAATTCCATCAAAAAGCTTAAGTAATCCAGGTACATTCTAAATATAAACTAAAACAGCGGTTTAGTAGAGCTGATGAGTTTACATTCGCAAAAAGAAAAAAAATAAGTTTGTAATAAACAGAATCTCTTCTTTCCTTTACCTCCCTATTCTTTGTCTCCAAAATGATAATTTCAGCATAGCTTAGAATTCAATAACCATTTTTTTTAAATTATTTTTTTTTAAAAGAAGTTTCCTCTTCCCCAATTAATAAATCTTTACAGAAATGTTAAGGCTGTTTTTGCTTCTTCATTTATGCAACACCATCAAATTTAGATGAAAAAAATTCTTAACGGTGATAACAAGAAAAGCTAAAGACCATAACATAATTTCTTTGGGCTTTGAAATAACAGTAGTATTTGTTTCTTAATAATCTCATTATTATCATTTTTTTCCTAAGACATCTATCATGACAGTACTGGGGCATCTTACAAAAGATATTTTCCTGTTTCTTAAATTAAATCATATTTGGGACCTAAATTAATAATAGGTGCTTGAAAGTATGCCAGAAAAAAAAAGGAAAAGCCAGAAGCTTTTCTCCTAACAGCTCCTAGCAGAAGTGGAAGAAGGGGCAGTGCAAGTAGCCGAAGAGCATAACATGGTACACACTGCTCATCCCTTATTCTGAAAATGCAAGCAAAACAAAAATAAGAACATTGAAGTTGCAAGTCAAACACCCCAAAGGCAATGCCAGAATTTAGATTGCTGCTAGAAGCAGTGTTCAGTCACCCGGTATGTATCCATCATGACCTGGGAATACAGAAGCAAAGAGAAGACAAACACTAAGAGCAGATGCTGAGGAAGACACGGAGCTAGGTTACACATGGTAAGCCTTCTCACATAAGCTTAGTCCCAAGTTCTGTTTCAAAGTTTGGAGGGTGCTAGAATACACTGAACAGACACACCCCTGCTTTCATCAGCTGTCTCACAATCATCTGACTGATCCTAGGCCACCTGCCTCCAACCTGGCTCTCCCTTAACCCTGACTGCTTATCCCAAACACTTTTGAACTCGTCAGCCACAGGCTTTACTTCTTTCACATCAGTCATGCCCAGCCCAACCTCCTTTTCCAAGTCTTTCCTTCCAGCTACGTTCCAGTTCTCACTTCCCCAGTACAGCCTCCACTTACGTTTTCCCCTCTACCTCCTGCTTAATCTTCCCTTTCAGAAGATTCATTTTTTCCACTGTTTTCCCATCCTCATAGCTATAAGATGCTTTCATTGTGGAAGCCATCAAAAGAATGGGAGCACCTGTTACTGGATTTTCCAGTTTGGCCCAATTGTACGGATTTTAGTAAGAACAGCAAAAGATGTCATCACAGCATGCATACCTTACACCGCTAAGCATCACATCTCCAAAGAACAGCAGCACTAGAACCTTTTAGGAAGAAGGCTACAAGAGTTAATTACAGAAAAAAATAAAGGTTTGATCCTCTTTCAGTTTTGGAACTGGTTGAAACGCTTTAGATCAAAGTTCTTTTGAAAGAAGTCTGTTTCAAGCGGGAATGTCCTGTGAAAAACTAAGCCAAAATACCTACTTTTGACCGAATTATAAGGTAATACGACAGGTCTAACGATACTGCTTTAGGGAAAAGGGGTAGACCAGACAACTACTTGAAAACCCTAATTTTCCTTAATTTTGTGATAATAAGTATTTGGCAACCCTGACAACAGGCTGGCCTATTTACGATTCACAGCGTGCTCATCAGGGTTGACCTCCATTAATGCATGCCCTAGTAAGAACTACTCAAAGTTTCAACTGCAATGGAAGGATAGAATTGACTTTAAGTTTGCATTAAATTTTGTTGTTCCCTACCCAGACAGCACTGACCAATTCCAAAGCAAATGTAAGCTTAGTCTGCAGACAGATATGTTTTTTTTCAATACTGGTAAGTTACTCAAAGTTTTGGAGTGAGACCACTGCATACCAGCTACTCCCCTTACCCCCAAAGCTTTTGTCATAGTTCAACAGCAATGAATTCAAATGGATGGGTCCACATAGCTTCTAAAAAAAAAAGAAAAAAAATCAACCACAACAAAATGAGGAAGATCTGCCTTTAAAGTAGGGATTTCAAGCACACAAAGCATATCTTTGCTGCAAGAGTCTTCATAAGAAAAAAAAAACCACCACCAAACAACAAAACACATGCTGCTTTAAAAAAAAAAAACTCACTCCCGGTGCTATTCAAATTAAACCTTTACTAGGTTGAAATTACACTTCACTGGATAGCTGCAGTTATATCAGAAGCACCAATTTATTACTGTAGGGTAATTTTAAATACTGGGCTAGATAAAGTAATTTTATAGAGAACAAGTTAGGTTTGGGGGAGGGACAGGGGGAAGAAAGTTAAGTAAAATTGATTTTACCACACTTGAAGTTTTTTTCTTATGGGATTATATCCCTGATATCTTATTCTGTACATTTCAGAAGAACTTCAAGAATTTCAAGTTGCTGTACTTGAAAATAGCTAGAATCTGTATTCAACTTCGGCAAGTCATTTCTACCATTTCTTGTCTCTGCAACAAGCTTTAAGATAAAAAATTAACTGATCAGAGGTACGTTGAGGATCTTGAATCATTCATGCATGACAGGCAAGTATTGCACTAGTTAAAATTATATTGTTTTAAATTATAACCTTGTTTTATATTTCTAGGTTTTACAGAGTTTTATGAAGTGTAAAATTGCATGCATTAACCTTCTGCCATGTCTACCAGACTTCTGAAAAAGTATTCATGCTTGTGTAATCTATGTCTAGTAAAGGGGGGCGCGGGGGAGAACAAAAAAAAACCCACAAAAAAACCCCAACAACAAACAAGCAAAAAATCCCAAGCAAGCATGCCTACTTCCCAGTAGCCAAATAAACCTCAGATGAATTAGTGAAAGCTTTATGTGCATAAATTAAAAAAATATTAATCAGGAACATACATCCCACCCACATTCATGAGCTGACTGAATACACGACCTAACATACAACAGAATACTGACTTCAGTGAAATCAATGTAAAAGAGTTGTAGTCACATCTAATGGCTCTTAAATACATCAGACTTAATATTTTCCAGGAACTGTTCCATGGCTGGCTAAACTTGTTGATGTGTATATTATTTAGTACAAACAGACCAAATTCTTTCTATTGATATAAGTGCTGCTGTGCTACAAGGGATCTTCTGGGTCATCAAGGGCAACCCCCTGCTGACAGAGACAACATATCACTGAATCCCTTTCATAAGCCAACCAAGCTCCATCACAAAAAAGCTTTTCTTTGTTGAGCCATCCAGTGCTAAACTATGAAATATGATTGCTCAAATTTTCAGGAACCTTCCTCTAACTTCATGTGGACTTTGTGGACTGTTTTACCTCCATTTATTTCTGTTCCAACACTGGCCTGTAGCTTGAAGAGTCCCTTTTTGTCTCATCATTCTGTCCCCCATATTCACCTTACCACCATCTCGACCTACTTCCATATGTCCAGTCACTATTCATAAGCATACGCACTTTAGTCTCTTCTCAGAAAATCATCCTAAGTAGCCCTTTTCCGCAACTTTTGTCACTAACTTCATTTTTTACTTGAACAAGGGATGACTCAGGACTGAAAACAGTTTTGCACACTAGGTTTCATCAATGCTTTTTAAAATAGCATTAGTATCCTCCCTACTTGAAATACAGCTCCTGATGAATCACATACTATTTGCTTTTGCTGTAGTTGCAGCACTCTCTTCCATATCCCACTGTAGTCAACTGTTAGCCTTCTGAGAAACTAAACAAGAAAGCATCAATAGCAAAGATTTGGAAGAGAAATGAACAAGAGCATTTTGTAAAGGTCTGTCACACCACACTGAAGGAAAATTGTAATCCCTGCAACATTGACTTTGCATGTGATATTCCAGGATTGGGACTAAGCATACGCAGCTCAACAAAAATGGAAGTCACAGCCTGCAAGAAAAGAGAACGAGCTAACTTTGTATAAAAAAAACGAACAAACACCAAAAAAAAGTCTGAACTGGCTAAACCTCCTAGAACATATATACAGTTTAAATGCCTTCAGTGTAAGTCATCTTTCTCCAGACACGAAGAGCACTGGAATACCATGCAAGTTCTAGACTTCAATTACTACAACCTAACAGGATTAAGTAAAAAAAATGAATCTATAACCGTATTTTAATGCATAAATTCCTTATTGTCATTTTTAGTTGACAAATATCTATTTCATAGCAAAACAACATCGTAGGAACAGCTGGATGGCAGTTTTAAGCTCAAATGAACCAGCGTCACATGCTGACAAGTCATCTCTCTGATTGCTTTTGAATGGCAGCACATGCAGATTTATTCTCTGCCATAAATTAGAACAATTATTTCTCTGTAGTTCACTTTTTATTTCAGACAGTGAGCCCCTGCACATAGTTTTAAAGGATATCTTCCCTTTCCTTGATGATAAGTTCATTCTGTTCCTCTAGCTGTCTGATCTTCTTCTCAAATGACTCCTGTTCAGCTTTCAGCCGTTCTTCTGTCACCTCCTTTTCTTCACTTACCCTGAAAAGAATTTGAGAGAAATAAAATACATGCCCATAACCACAGTGCCTGACTTCAAACTCCTCTGCTTTCCAGGTAAATAGATATCACCCTCTCCACCCTTAAACAGGTTAGTAACTCATAATGTTTATTATATTACACTGGAAGATGCATATGACTTTATGCAATACCTTACTTTTTCAAAGACACTGGCATCACTAGAGTACATGTACATTAATGGACAGCATGGAACAACAAAGTAAGGACCTGAACCCACAATTAGATTTGTGCAGTCTGATTCCCTGCAGCCATAATGAAGACACACGGGGACCCTTACAAGCCTAGGGCATGTAGACAGACAATTCAAATGGGAGAGCTTAGCTGCTGAGACAGGAAGGAAATTGAAAAACTTTTCTGTTTCTTAATCTATAAACTAATCCTTCTTTCACATTTACTGGTCAAATACAAGTCTGGGAAAGGAATCATTTTTCTTATTAGTTTTCTCCAAACAAAACAGTTTGTCCTCTTCCGGGGATTTTAAAGTATCTAGCCATGGGAGTAAATTTTCCTTTCTGTTCTGGGCCATGGCACCCTGTATCTTGCTGCTCAGCATAAATAATTGGATCAAGATTAAAAGATGACAATGTGAGAAAGGTTTACAATGATCGTTTATTCTGCACCTCAAGAGCAGGCTGTAAAGACAATTATTCTGGTATCACATAGGCAAGACCACCATTATGCACAGATGATCCTGTAACTATGCTAAAAAACATGGCTTGGGAATCATGGTTCTATAAAAGCTCTACAAAAATATTAAGTAATGAGCTTACACTAATAAATATTATTGCTCTGCATTTAGGTAATTTCTGTTGCTGAAGGCTCTTAAAGTTCAGTCTTTTATGATGATGAAAAAGCTGCCACAACACAGGTGACAGGAGACCAAAGCAGCACAACTTTCAGAAAACTTCAATTTTAACTTCTTTTAAGTGGAACCGTCCTATAGGAAGAGTAAAAGGGGGGAAAAAATATATTAAAAAAAAAAATATATAGGCATTGGACTAAGCCTTCTACCCGTCCCATCAGACTCACTGACATTCTTAACAGAGAACTCCATTCAGGGACCGAGCCATCCATTTGACATCGTGATGTTTCCCTTAAGAGGGCACAGCTTTGTTCCAATATTCCAGTGGAAAAACCACAAATACCACAATTGGGTCACCCCCCTGGGGTGAACTATAGACAGGCAGTATTCCCCAACGCTAAGATCAACCCACAGCCCTTCCCAAAAGAGCTCGAGCAGACTGCATGATGCTGGAAATAATTAATAATACTGAAACTCACACCTTTTCTCTACAAACCTGGAGGGAGAAAAATAACATATAGCATATAATCAAATTCTGTAAATTAGAGCGGTTTGAAAGCTTGGAACAAACTATTAGTTGGAAAGTTTCTAAATTACACAAAAAAGTCATGGATTCAGCACAAAAACATTCCACTATTCAGATGCCCATGGTCTCATTTACAATCCTGTCCCTGGCAGCGTTCATCAGCTCATTCCCAGGCCCCTATCCCTCCACTCAAAGGCTGTCAAAAGGGGTGTGCACACATCAGAAGATAAAGAATGAGAAAGGAAACAGCTGTATTAACTCTGGATCCATCCCAACACCTACATACTCCTTAGTTAAGCAGGCAACAAACTTTTGAAAACTATCTACCATACATCCTTGCTCCCCAAGGCAGTTACAACTACGGTACATACGCCACAGGCTGCAGACCCAGGCTTTTGCATCTAACCACAACCAGTTTGTTTTCTCTGAATCTAGAGCAACGAGATAAGTAACTACAGGATATATGACCTTCCTTCACATAACCAGTGAAAGATGCAAGAATGCTTCCTGTTTCTTAGGGTAAAAGAAAAAGAAAGTAGAGAACAGGGAATAAAAACCGTCAGTTAGAAAAAGACGATGAAGACAGCAATGACCATGTAGATGAAAGACAGGAAGAAAACAAGAACCGCGGGGGCGGGGGGGAGATCAGAAGGGAAATAGAGGACAAGTATCATCTCCAGGGCACTACATAAGGAAGGAAACTTTCTTACTAACTGCAGGAGTGATGCTGCATTGGAAAAAGGTTCAGGACAACTGAAACACTGGGCCATGCTAGCACCTAAGAATATTAAAATCAAACAACAGTATAAGAAAATAAGATAAGGTAAGAAAGACCAGAGCACTAGAGAAATTAGACTAAACCTAGCAGCTTTTACCCATCTCTAGATTCTGTGATTTGCTGCTTGTATCAGTCTGCATCACATTCGCGTGCTGTGTTTGTATTTAACACAGATCACAGCAAGCTGTCATACTCCCAGACACATGAATATATTGTGCCACATATCTTATGCAGTAAATGACGGAGAACAGTAAGTGATCTTAGAAGAAACGTGGCAGTATGTGTGTATGTATCACAAAGCAGGAGACAGCCCATAAAGGGCAGGCGAGATATAGAAGACAGTTACTCACAGGAGGTGGCAAAAGTAAGTTAGAGAAAAGGAATACAAGAATGTCATCAGATTATGCTGGGTTTATGTCACATCCTATACATAGCTCAGTGAGATTTTTTTTATATACATATTTCTTTGCCTTCCAGCAGTAAAGAACAGATTTTTTTTAGCAGAACTAGGAAAGACTTCACTGATGCCAAACAGAAATATTACAAGGCTTATAATGCTCCTCAAAAGGATTTTCACCCACTTTTCATCTGCTCGTGGTCAGAAAAGAGCAGTGAAAGAATGAAGGCACAGCAACTACAAAGGGCACAACTGCTCTGTTGGGCAACACACTGGTGTCCAGCTCCGTTATCGTTCTTTCCAGGAACAAATAGAGGACTGACAGCTGAGAGTGAAGATGACACATCAGTAGAATTATTCCACTTGCATGCAACTTACATTCACCTATCTTGTGTCACAGGATACACACCATCTTTGTTCAAGATTTGTTTTAAATTCAACACTTCAAAGCTTATGTCATTCTAGACGCATCGAAATAAAGATTTTAATTTTATTTTACAAGACACTGTAGGAAAAGAAAAATTCATAATGCAGTTGAAGAAAAACCCTCCTAGGACATCAGCCTTAGGGTTCAAATTAACTCCTAATTCAACAGTTCCAATTATTATGGTGTGTCTACTCCTGATACTAGTGGTTCTGACTGTCTAAACTGAAGAAGGAATTGATCAACAAGTTTGCTGATGACACTGACTCATTCTACTGAGTAAGAATGATGCTCTCCAGGTGGAATTTTTGAAGCACTGCACAGGTCAACAGCACTTGTTGACAAGTTTTATTTGTCTAACGAAAAACCGGCATGCACAAGAAAGAGCCATGATAATACTCATATCAACACTACAGTAGGGACAAAACTCAAAAGAACTCTTCAGGAATGAAGGCACTTACAATCTTTACAAAGAAAAGAAGAGCTGAAAAAGCAAATTAAAAATAGCGTTTTCTATTTTTTTAAAAATGTTAGAAAAAATTGAGCTTTTATCAAGCGATATCTGAATGTATTAAGAACCATGGCGGAGCAAGTTAAGACAGAAGACAAAATAAACAAAAAGCAGAGACAGAAACACTGGAAACTTCACTGATCAGTCCTATACTCATTGGGAACATTTATCTTTTAGGGAACACTCACCTGATATTAGTCTGCCAACTAGCTAGCAAACAAAAATATTTTGGTGACCATTCTTGAAAACCAGAGGTTTTACATTCCAAGCAAAGAATGGCATCTGGAACAGGCAAGACCACAGGGGAGGAAAAATGGAGCAAGGACCAAGATAAGGGCATCACGCAGAGCCCAGCACGCGCAGGATCCATGGAATGAAATCAGGTATTCCAAGTGAAAGATGGGCTCCAAAAAGATGAAACAAGAAGTTTTCATGCCAGAGTTGATGACAACATGCCTCTGGCAGAACTGAGCAAAGTGACTTTTAATACCAGCACTGCAGGAAAAGAGAATGGCAGCATTTTCTGTCTAAGGACACTGTTCACGAATCTGATATGTTTTACTCAAGTATCTTGGGCAGTTTGTATAAATTAAAAAAGTTAACAAAAAAACCAACAATCCCAAAACATAATTGAAATTGCTGCACAACGGATAAATCTTATGATATGCAACTTGCAAAATAATACAAAACTAGATCTCACAGCATGAATTTATAGCTACAAATGACTTTTTAAGCACAAAAGGTAAGTGTGATTGGTGATACAATAATCCTAGGCATGCTTTACCTATCAACAAGAAGTAATTTCCAGACAAGCTTAGGGATATCTCATCTGCAGTCTCACTGCCTGACCAATTAAGAGAACTGCAGCACAATATTGTCTCCTAAAGTAGCACACACAAAAAAAGATCTTGACATTGCAGTCAAAGCCAGGTAACAATTTGGTTAAATATGAGGTAGGGTAACCCAGGAAAGAAGGCAACCTAAGAGGCTAAACACTGCAGATTTGTAATATGGGCTTCCACAGGCAAGTTGTCCTTCCAAGATCCTAAGTGCTGGAAGAAAAACACTTCAACAGCAGATATACACAACAATAGTTTTACTGTCCTCCTTTGTAATGGTTTCCAGTTCTGTAACCAAATTAACCTTCTGGTTTGATTCCTATTTTCACCTTTTGTTGGAAAAATTTCAATTTTAGTTGGTCAATTTCATCTTCATATCAGGATAAAAAGTCCACATAAAGCAATGCCAGTAGAAAAGACTAGCATCCCAGACTGCCAGCACCCTACAAAGGATTTAGGAATCCAAGGTCTTGGAAAGGAGGAAGCGTTTTCTCAATAAGGAACACAGGACTGTCTGAAGGCCGTTTTACTAGCTGCCAGGTACAAGTCATTCTGGGCATGCCAGTGGTCTTTGCCAGAAACACACTAATCTGATAGCAAAAATGATCTTGTATCTCATTTGAAAAAGGCAATCGCTCCCTTCCTTGGGTGGATAAGGGCATTATGATACCTTTCTACCTAAATTGCTTTGGAAGATTTGTTTGCAAAGACAATCATGGAGAAAGCTGGCTCGCTGTTATCTTATCTGAAGAAAGAAAGAATACAAAGTAGTTAGATAGCAATTCTCACCACTATAAGCAAAAATTAAACTTTTATGAATCATTCTACATCGCTTAGTCAATACCTCTGTTCATTCAAAAGCAAATTGCATATATGAGCTGTACAGGCATATGTGAACTGTGCAGGCAGGGAAGAAGTATTTATGATGTACATGTCATAGGAGGAGCCAGGAAGTCACAGTATTATGGCTATATATCAGAAGTGAGGTGAATGCTTGCAAGTGCACACACACACACTCTCTCTGCAAAGCAAGCTATGACCCTCTTTATTTAGCCAAATGCTGAGACAGAGAGAGCTTTCAAAACCTGCGGATCACTTAAAATATTTCACTCCAGAATACTTTGTAACCATTCTAAGGGTGCTGTCCAGCAAATCCTTAAGGCTCAACAGTCAACCGGCTAGGTCCCAGGGGACCTTGCGCTGGTCCCTCTTGGAAGCGCCTAATGTGCCCTGACATTGGTGCAGAGTACGAGGGTAGGAATCTTTCAGCATCTTCACCGTGTCACTGCTCATTTCATTACGTAAGCTGATGACTGCTTCAGGAGTGGCCTGCAGTAATGAAAGCTCTAAGTCTTTTTTGCCTCTTAAAAGGACTCTGCTTGTAGGGACAGCTAGAATTTGTTCTGTCTGTGCCTGCCACTTTCACCACCACACCAGCAGCACCTTGCTGAAAACACGAAGGTGCATGCTGGTGCTTTTTGAAAATAATGGCTGATCACACTCAAGAATTTCCTATTTACTCACAAAGCACTTTGGCATTCATGGGCATGACTCATTCTACTCAGAAATTCCCCTACAAAAACAATTTGAAAAGAATCTGCTGACACAATAAAAAAAATTCAAATTTACAACATTCAAGTCAAACGTTGGATCCAGTTTGCCTCTCTATTTTCATCTGAAGAGGGAAGATAGACTGGGTATGTTCAAAGAAAGGCAAAATAATGGTTAGATTTACAGGTGGCAGCACAGAGCAAAAACTAAGATTATTTAGCCTAGAAGGGAGAATTAGAAAGGATACAGCTGAGTCCTTTCTTTCGACCCTGTCTCAAAATTCAATTTCATAAAGCTGTCCCTCACAGCTCACATGATGTCAGCCACTGGAATCCCCAGCAGCAGAGCATTACAGGCCAGTAACTGATTTCCTCAAAGGAAAGGAAAATAATATAGCCAGCGTTAGAATTTACTCACACCAAGACAAAGTCTCTCCCTGCAGCATATTAGCTAATGCACAGGCACACACCTTCCCAATGTTCAAAAGCACATTGGGAATGAGAGTTGCAGGAATAGAATTAAGAATAGCAATAGAAAGAAAAGTACGTTAGCTCTCCATCTGCAGTCGCAAAATTCAGGGGAAAGACCAATATCCTGAACTGCTCAAGCAAGACTTCGTTGAAATTCAAGCCCCAAGAGTTAATCATATTTTGCTACCGGTTCCCATGCAGACAGAATTTTACCACTTTAAAACCGTCTTCATGCAGACAGTTATTGAGCAATCTATTTCTGTCCACCATCCTGCAATAAACATGCAAGAATTAGTCCGAACTACCATCATTTTCATTGATAAATAGTAGCAAAATAAGGAACAGTGAAGTATAGCTCTGGTCAAGTGAGATCTTTATTATTCCAATTATTTACTGCAGGACAGTCTTCCTGGAAAACTTTCAGTATTCTCCTGGTTCTTTTTCTTCTCTGAAATAGCAAAGAATGTTCTACTGCATGTAAAAACCCTCCATCATTGCACAACTAGGGATGAAAATTATGGAGAGTTTTAAAAAAGTGACGAGGTGAGCAGAACTGAAGTTCAACTTCCCTATTACTCTGCAAAGGACTTTTAATTACATCCAATAAAAATACGATTAGGTTTAAAAATAAAAGAGAACTAAGTATAAAATAATAGTGTTCCACTAATTTTACTTTTCAAAATTAATGTTGCTGCACCTTCTATTTTTCTTCAAAGAAATGTCAGGCAGAAATATCAAACTGTCCTCAGGGAAAAATCACAGCATCTGAGATTTAAGAAGAATCCCATGCTCAAATGAGTTAGTGTACTACTATTCACTAGGGAGCAGTGTGTTATGAGGAACAATGTAATAAAAGGCTTTTTTTAATATTAGAATATACGTCTATACATCAACAGTGGCAACAGTGTCCAAATAGCTCCAACATCTGACAATTTGTAACCAAGCTTCCCAGCAATCTACTCTTTATGACAGCCTTAACTAGACATTTTCTAACACATGAGGTAGGATAAAATAGAGTTGTAAGCATGAAGAACTTCAGAATTTACTGAAATACTGTATAGCAAGAAATCCTATATTGGTACAAATTATTAGCAGGCAAAATGGTTCACTGGATGAGGATAATCAGAGAGAAAATATTCCTAGCTGCATCAGAGACTCATTGCATGACCTTGAGCAAATAACAATTTCTCTGCCCAAATCTTCCTGTATAAAAAGGACAGTAATGCTTGCCAATTATTGCATAGACATATGAAATCTATGGCAAAAAGCATTTTATTAATACCTGAGAACTTGCATTGTGTTCTAGAAAACCTTTGCCTTTATAAATTCTTAGTATGGACACTAACTTTTAGCCCAAAGGACCTGAGACCATCTCACAAGACTTTCCCCTCTGGTGTTGTGAGAAAGCCTGCCAAAGTTCCACATGCTTCTTCTCAATTTTACAGCCACTGTGCAAGAAGCAGATTCCCAGAGATTCTGAAGCATTAGTGACACAGAGGGGGAGAAAAATCTCCTCACTCAAATTCAACCTGTTTTTCACATCATTTATCTTCGTGAATGCAACTAGCACTGGAATGAAACTTAGAAAAAAACTTTTGCTAAAGCTGTGAAACTTGCACTATTTCAGCCTCTCCTTTCAAAGAATAGGGAGAACTTGAAGAAATTAATCAAAGCAAAATAAAGTTTGGCTAGGTAAGTTAAAATTACACTGGACTCTTTATTGCTCTACATGTTAATAGGTATTTGCCCGTGTTTGCACATGTTTCAGCCATGACATCACCAATCCACCTTTAATGTGGCATTCCATATAAAACCTTACCCCTGACAAATAAGCACTACAAGTTTCATATCAACAGTTTGTCATTTCCAGAAGACAACATGCATTTACTTAAAGCACACGATACAAGCAGCAAACAAAACCCTAGCCCTGTGACTAGGTTTATATGAATGAACTACTGCAGGTCACAAAACTTTGGCTCTTGTTTTCAATATGTTTAGGGGATTTTGGGTCAGGAAGCAAGGAAAAACCAATCAGGCTGCTTCACTGTTCATACCTCTACCAGCAAGAAAAATTACCTTTTACAAATATTCAGTTCCATAATGCAGTTCTACATTGCTTGATGTTAATTAGAGGAATGACTCTCCTTAAACATAATGCATTTTCAGGTGATGCTTATTCTTACCTGGCAAGTTCTTTAATTAAGTTTGCAATGCGTCTCTTGTCCTCAGGACACAAATCCTTTAAAGAAGCACTCTTCATTCCTCCTTCATTAATGACCTGAAAATTTAAAGTAACATTTTAGAAAGTAATCTTTCAAGGAGAACAAATATTTTGTAAGATATTAAAAGCATTTCAAGACCTCATAATTAGAAGTTGAAAGTAGACAAACTCCAACTGGAAATAAAATACATGTTTTTTAAAACATAAGTCCAGTCCAGTGAAACAAATTACCAAACTGTGGAGAATTCTTTTAAGAGACTTGTAATTCAAATGCAAGCTGCTAGCTTCAATACTAAACATGTTGGGTAAAGTTTTAAAGACGCACTATTCATTGATTCATACTAGGTAAAGAGCAGTAGGTTCTCATGACTTGGAAATCTAGTGCAGCGATATGAAAATCCAAGTTCAAACTTCATTATATTAGGATCCTAAAATAAAGAGTAAGAAAAAAAATTCCACCTTAGCATTTATAACCAAAGCATACAAAATAGCAAAAAAAGCATGCAATATATCTTTAGTAGAAGGTAAGTCCTTATTTCAAAGGATTTTAAAAAATCCTTTAAAAATCCTATTAAAAAATCCTATTAAAAAAATACACAGAAAAGTACACACCCTTCCCACACATCACTATCATTTGTTTTTAACCACTTATTTGCTACCTTTCTACTTACTACTTCTTCTCAAAACAAACCTTCAACATGTTTCAGTACTTCAGTTCTTTTAATGCATTTCTTTATCACACTGAGAACTGCAGTATTTGTTATCAATGTCCACCAGAGGGCATATTGCTGTTCGTGTTTGCAACAGTCCCTTGTATTATTGCGGTTATTGTCATTACCGGTTTGGGGTGTTTCCAAGCAGGAAACAGTTCTAAGTTCTAAATTGTTTTTATTTATCAAAAACTTCTGTCATCGGTGACTCAGTTCTCCAGTGCTAGCAATAAGCACAAAATAAGAATCCCAAGATGAAAGCAGCAATAACAGCTATGCTGTTCTGTCCAAGATTTTGGCAAGTTTAAATATTTCCACTTAATCTGACTTAGTTATTTTCAGTTTAGACTTTTACAAACCTACAAATATTACAAACCTCCCTGAGCGCATACAGTGCTTAACATGAGATACAAGAACACTACCAAATGCCTTGCAGTTTGGCCAAGTTAACACAATACAGCACAGAACAACCTCTGTGCATATAAAGCAAACACTGGGCTTCTCTCCCCTCATTAGCAGTAATGGCAGCTGACCTACACACATCAGAGAGGAGGTGCCCCCTTCCATTTTTAGCTAATTGCTTCTTGAACAGTTGTTTGAAACAATTAAAGGACTATGTCACTTTTGAAATAAGTGATGATTTTATACAGACTCGTGTTATACGGACCTGACCCTTCAATACACTTATTTTAATTTCAATGTATTTTCCTCAAAAAAATATAAAATAAATGGAGTTTCACAAGGCAAATCAGACTTCAGGGCTTTTCAAGGGGACATTTGATTTCACAGTTTCCTTCCCAAACATATGCTATTTGCAGTCACACAAATGAAGAGAGAATGTCTTTAACTTAACTGAATTTAACTTCAACTAAACATATGGTTGAAGGATTTCCATTTCCCACGCTAAAAGCATCTGAAAATTATTTTTTTTTTAGCAGCTAAATGATGTAACTTCTTTAAGAAAAATAAAAAGTTACAGGACATTTTTAACTCAAAAAAGAGGCAGTAGTTTGATCACATTAGTGAAAGATTTTAACTGAAGGTACCTCAAGCGATTACCCAAACCTATGTACATACTGTCAGACAAACATCTGTGGGATGAAGAAGAAAATCTGAAAAGTTAGTCTGTGCTTTTTTGTATCACCCACAGGTATGGACAGATGGCTGTAGTGGTTTAACCTCAGCCGGCAACTGAGCACCACACAGCCATTCACTCGCTCTCCCCCCTGGTGGGATGGGGGAGAGAAGTGGAAGAGTAAAAGAGTGAGAAAACTCATGGGTTGAGATAAGAACAGTATAATAATTGAAATAATAACAATAATAATAATAATAATAATAGAATATACAAAGCAAGTGATGCCAAAGCAAGGATAAAAGAATATACAAAGCAAGTGATGCACAGTGCAATTGCTCACCACCCGCCGACTGATGCCCAGCCAGTTCCCGAGCAGCCCCCCCCCCGGGCCAGCTTCCCCCAGTTTATATACTGAGCATGACGTCACATGGTATGGAATGTCCCTTTGGCCAGTTGGGGTCAGCTGTCCTGGCTGTGCCCCCTCCCAGCTTCTTGTGCACCTCCAGCCCTCCCAGTCGGCAGAGCATGGGAAGCTGAAAAGTCCTTGACTAGTGTAAGCCCTACTTAGCGACAACTAAAACATGGGTGTGTTATCAACATTGTTCTCATCTTAAATCCAAACCACAGCACTGTACCAGCTACTGGGAAGAAAATTAACTCTACCCCAGCTGAAACCAGGACAATGGCACACAAAAAATTCTCAAAGGCAGGCTTGTACCATAACACATGTCAAAATGAAGCTGTGGAATTATGCACAGCAACAGCTCCACCATCAAAACAAGATGATAAATGAGATATAGGCCAAAACTGTATAGCCTCCTTTTTCCAGATTTCTGTCCTTTCTACACAGCTCAGGGTAGAATACAGTTTTGTAACTCAGTATTTTCTGCATGAAATGTACTATGTAAGTGGAAGGTTCTCTCCCTTTATAAATCACACCTTGGAAGACGACAATCTGCATGAGAGAAGACGACAGCTTCTGTCAAATGCGAAGCAGGAAGATGGGAAATTTTGGTCAAGGCCAGTATAGCAAACCACTGATTTATTAGAAGTACCAGAAAAGCTCCAGAGCTAGCAAGATCTTTTTGAAGTCTTCTCCAAAACTCTCATCCTCCTTTGTGGTAGTGAAGTCTATCAGAATGAAGAAAAGGTAAATCAGTTCTGCCAAGATTCATATTAGAGCAAAACTCAATCCATTCTCTTCACAAGAGGATTCTGGTAAATTGTAATGGTGAGCGAACTACCAGTACAACAGTGCAAAGTACGTTAAAGTAAAGCAATCAGCTCTCCCTAGAGATGTACACACCACCTTGAAGAAAATTAGTTCTGTTGGTGATGAAAACTCCTTGCAAAAAAACTTTGTGAAACCTTCCTCTTCCATAACAAGTAAAATGTATTTGTTCTGTTTGTTTCAAGTAATTCAGAGCTTATCTTCCAAGTTAGAGCACGAAGTTTCCATGAGGATTTGGCAACGTAAGAAAAAAACAGGTTAAAAAAGACCGAAAAGAGAAAAAGATTTGAACCCATTTTATTGTCAATATTATAAAAGCAAAAACCTCAAATCAAGATTTGGTGTGTTAGGCATTGTATAAAAAGAACAAAGCCCATTTCTACCCGAACAGCTCTCACGGGGAAAAAGGAGTAAAAATTCTCAAAACAATGCGAAGTAATGCAAACAACACACAATACAACAAACAGATTTTAAAGTGACATATGAAGGCATCTATGAGGCAGCGGGCTTGTAGATACTCATGAAGAGATGCTTCTACATAAAGATTCTGCATAATGGCGGCTATTTATGAAATGTCTCTGCACGTGACTTAACAGCAGCATTTGCAAAGTGGTAGTTACATACCAGCCTCCTAAAAGCAAGTACTGATAAACAGAGAAATGGAAAGAGGCAAGTCCAGGATGGGCCCTAAAAATGAATACTAGTTATTAGAGTGTCACGCTGAAGGATTCGAAGGGCAATGACACTGCCAAAGCAATGAGAATTGAGTGATCTGTCTTCAGATCAGAGTTTTGAACGTACATGTGAGGCACACGGCATTTACTCAGCACACAGAAGACACAGAGAAGGACATCTTGGCCCAGATGAAGAACAAGATTTAACTGCATGATAACAGAACAGTGATTCAGCAGCAGTCAAAAGTTTTAGGTTCTGCCTGTAAGTGGGACGATACCAAACCCTAGTGACTTACAGACTTGCCCAAGATGACTACTAGGCAAGAGACTTAAGAGTACTCAAATGACTTACATAGTCACTGTACTATACAAATCATGTTAGAAAAATGGCATCTCTCAACAGATTTCTGAATGTCACAAGACCTACCAAAATACAGAATAACCTTCCAAAGGAAAGCCCACTGCTTTGAAATTTCTAATGCAATAAACTGTTGGAAAAGCGTCACCTATTGTCACAGGAGTAGACCGGACAATTCGAAGCAGAGCCAAAGATAACGTCAACTGACAAAGCTACTCCTACTGCTCAGATGCATTTGTAACTTTTACTGTCAAACACAGAGCGATTTTACCCTACTAACATGAGCAGCCACAGCAAAAAGGTCTCTGAAAAGAATTTTACAAGTCTTGTTTCTAAGTGATATGGCTAGAGCAATGAAACGGAATAGACTGAAACACAACTTCTTGCGTGTTTGGCTAGTAACATACAGATTAGGGGCTACTCAAAGCTACACTCACTTTCTCTCTGTACACACACATAGAAATGTATATAATCTGTTTTACATAGCCCAATTTACATACCACTTACATATATTAGCACGTTCAGACTTTGTTCTCTTTAGGTGGGCAAGCGATCTCAGTGGAAAAGCAATTTTTGCCAGAAAGCCACCATGTAAGTGGGCAAAAAGTGTAAGAGATTGCAAAAATAATAGTACTCTAAAACTGTTAAAAGGTTTCAATCTAAAGGTTTCCTGCCATTTTTCTACTATGTGCACGCTTAAGAGCAAGAAACATTTGCCTTTACTTACCTGTTGCCCTGTCAGATCTCCTGTGCTTCTAACAGGTTCCATGGAAACAGAAGCAACAGCTACAGGCACCTTTAGCTCAGTTTCACTTTTTTTAGATTTTGGCAAATTCCTCGTTCTTAGATTTCCTTTTGTAGACACTCCTGTAGATGAAAGACAAACAGAACAAAGATTATAAAGTCAAAAGGTACCCTTCTCTTGCCTCCTACAATAGGACTTCCACAAAGGCACCCTTGCCTCAGAAGCTCTTTTTGAAAAGAATGAGCATTTTGGGTATATGTTTGCAGCCTCTCATTCCATACAAAATGTTATTGAGATGAACATATCAGCAGAAAAAGAGATGCATGGCATTGAAGTGCACCCAGCCACATGAACATCAAAGTAAATTCTGAAACGCACATGCTGTCTTCTGACTGAGGTTCAATACAAAAACCTGTGTTTGTTTAAGATGCAAAAGCATAAAATTGAGCTTCTGCTTTAACACTCCAAGACAATGAGGAACTAAGCAGCAGTAATGCTGTTAAAAGTACCGCTTGTATGATAAAATATAACTTTTTTCTGTTATACAGCCAGCCTACTGATCGCTCAGGCTAACTGATTGTTCCTTTCAGGACCAGGCATATCAGTAAGGTAACACTGCAGCGCACACTCCACAAATCATCTGTAAAAAGCTTCCTGCCATAATTAAAATTAGTTCACCCCTACCAACAGTAACAACATTAAAGCACTGAAAATCCTGGTGCTGCAATTGTAAAGTCCCAACACTAACACTAGAATCATAGAATCATTAAGGTTGGAAGAGACCTCCAAGATCATCGAGTCCAACCGTCAACCCAACACCACCATGCCCACTAAACCATGTCCCTAAGCGCCTCATCTACACGTCTTTTAAACACCTCCAGGGATGGTGACTCAACCACTTCCCTGGGCAGCCTGTTCCAATATTTAACCACTCTTTCAGTAAAGAAATTTTTCCTCATATCCAATCTAACTACATCTAAGAGCCAGCTAAAAAGAGCTGGCTATCTAAGAGCCAACTAAAACATCCCAGAGCCAGATGAAAGCCAATAGCTTCTTGGTACTGCCTCAAGGTTTGAGTTTTGACTGTTCAGAAGTGCAAAAAGTTTTGAACAAAAAAATATTGATTTTATACTAGCAGATAGATTACATTTATTCGGGTAATGAATTTCAGAAGTATGCCAGCAATTCAAGTGAAAGAACTAAATCATAAGCTTTAACATCTCCATGCTCGTACACAAGGGAAAACATTGTTTCTGAAATTCTCTTCCACAGAAGTGGAAGAATACTTCCCAGACTGAATCCATTTCCATCATTTAGGATCGCTGCTTTCTTTCCAAGGCACACAGAGTATAGCGATCTGACATCGCCTGGCTTGAACTATACTAGCTACAAAACACGCAGAGAGATTTTTAATAGAGCTGTTTGGCCAGTAGTTTTGAAGGGTAACCATGCTACTCCAAACCTAGAGAGTAGGATTCCTCAAAATTTATAACTGCTGGCCATACTGTGGACATCTACATAATTTTACCAGAGTTAATCATCTCCAGATATGTTTTCAGGACCTGGTGTCACTGTAAAAGTTGTGTTTTAAAACAATTAGAAAATTCTGAAGGGGGACTAAGAACACCTATCTTCTCCCCAGGGATGTACACAAGCATGCACTCAGTAAATCAAGGTCAAGAGAACTGATGAAAAAAAAATTTGATTTTTCTTTACACAACGAATCTTCGTTTTAATTGTTCTCTTCAAAATTTACAAAAGACCTGAACATCTCTAATGCTTCAACAGTCTTTGGAGACCACGTTAAAAATTCAGCTTACCTTACAGATTGGATAGAACTATGCTGTACCTGCAATAAAACAATTCCCCCAAAACTGTTCATCTTATACCGTATGCTTACCTAAGCAGCAGAGCATAAACCCTCTGCTATAATCCTGTATGTCCCATTATAACTTGTGATGACTCTGTACCTTACACACTTAAGTACACAAACAACATACCTGAAAAGACATTGCAAAATTTAGCATTCACAGGAAAAACCTTTGTTTACAGCTATTAGAAGGTCATACCTGAAACAGATACCATTGGCTGTTCTTCATCAGAAACTGCATGTGGCTTTGTTAAAGGTAATAAACAAAAAGAAAACAACCTTGGCCCTTTAAACAGAACTATAAAAATAAGTATTCTGGCTCTTAATTTTAAAAGACTGTTGATAAGAAAACAAACTGGCAACACTTTGGGAGCACCAAAAGTAAGAAAAACTTGACTAGAAAAAACAAACCGCGCATAGATTGCTAAAACAAAAAGCGTTACTCCTTCACTGTGCATTAACTTTCAGCCTGTAAAGATTATCTTAGAGGTCACCTTCACAAAAGATCCCAGGGACCAGTCCCAGTTGCAAGTGCAATTACTAAGATAATGAAGTAATAATATTTATTTAAATTAGAGCAGGTTATCATTACATAAGAAACCTCTTGATATGTAGGGAAGACAAATTCCAAAATAGTGTATATTCAAATATACAATACTGCGATGAAATACATTTTGTACAATATATTGTAAGAAACATAAATGAGGATGAATGCAAAAGGAAGTTGGTCATTCTCATCTGATCATCACATGATGAGTAACAGATGAAAGCCTGAGGACTAATTTTCTTTAAGAAGATAAAGATTTGTTCTGAAGTAGTTTCAAAAAAAAAAAAGCTATTTCAAGAACTTTCAAACAACACGGGGCTTTAACTATTCAATTACTTGACTGCAGAAAGCACTTAAAAATCACAAAGAATCAGGCACAATATTATTTGTGCTATGTTAGCAGTCACTGAACTTGAGTCCTCGCCTCCTAGAAGTCACTAAAAATAGGACTCAACACAGTTCACAGAAGGGTGTAAACTATAGTGTCTTCCTTAAAGCGACAGTTTCATTTAGCTGAACGTAAAGATTTTCATTCCCACATAAGTAACTAACATTATACTAAAGTGAAAAACAAAAGCACAGGGTGCAAAATTCTGCTCTACTATCTTTTGTTTATACCCCTTTACTTTCCTCAACCTTCTAAGGTTGGCCAATTAACTCAATTACCTAATTTGTGTACTGTTTACAGATAAATGCATTTAAGGTTTTGCAGTTGTCTTCATACAATAAAGTCAAATTGTGAAAATATTTCAATTAACCTATACAAACTCTTGCCTTAACTAAAATTTGAGTTCAATAGTACCATCTCTAAAACTTAATTTAATAAATTACCACATGGTGGAGAAAATTAGCAACAACCTAGAAGCTTCCCCCTGTGGACAGCAACTTCAAATTCAATCAAGTCCCACTATCCATCACACAACTGGTAGCTGGCTCACTGGAAAGGCTTGATCACAGGCTCACTTGTGATCTTGTCAATCCACTTATCACTTGTAAACAATTATCACTCATCAGTCTCACACCAGTTTGAGAGTATGTTCACTCAGTACTACTGTCAAAGCCATCTCCCTCTACAAATGCTGAAAGCACTTTTGTTCTCACCTCTAAGCTGCAGCCTGCTATCTCTAGCTGTTACAACACATTGTGGGGTCATGCCATGAACCAGGTGAGGAAGGTGAATAAACTCTGAAAGTAAAGCACTGTGTCCCCTCTTTCCGAAAAGCACCAAAGTAGATCAAAAGTCGAAGTCTGGATCACAGCCCAGCCCAAACAGCTGTGTCAGCACAACTGCAACAGCAATCTGCAGGACACTGAGGACAGCGTCTTCAACTCATACTACTACAGGAAACAAAAAACTTCAGCACAGGCAATTGCTTTCTCAACTGATATATGGTTAATCTATGTGTCAACCCGCAGCTATAGGAAATAAAACAGATTTGCTTAAACAACATTCAGCTTTCGAAGTTTGCCTCCAGTATTGGCACTGTTGTGGACAGATACCTAGTAGCAAGATGAAAAAATTAGTCGAAGTTGTTGCTGTTACTCCCCCCAGCTACCAGGACCACTCTCCCATGAAGGTCTGCAGCCTAGTGTACTAGAATAAACCAAAGCCAGATCAGGTTACCCTAATCAGCTGGACTGAAAATTGCAGTGACTCAGGAGCTGATTCATAAACAGGTCCAACATCCTTGTCTCAGAGTGGAAGACTGAGGACAGTACCAGCATCAACTATTTGACATTAATCCACTGCCACATGCCTCTCAAGACCCCCAATAAGGTGACTATACACATTATAAACCTTGTACCACCACAGCTAACGTTCAAGGCGACAGCAGAGACAGTCATCACAGGCATCAGAGAAACTGAACATCTTACGGTGCTGTATGGCTCCCCTACGGCAAGAAACAGTGCATCTGCCTTGCAATGCTGTATCTATTCAGCAATTAGAGAGAGAAGTTCAGTTTTCCAAAGCTATTAAACCAACATTACCAAATCTCCCCAATTTCCCACCCCCACCCCGCTTTTTTGAAAGCATCCACTATTATTTGCTGTTGTGCCACATGCATTTCTGGACATTTAAACTTTTCCAAAATCAGAGGCACCACTACCTACTTGCAAAAACATGTAAAATGGAAATGGCTGTCAGGAAGAGACTCATTCCTTGGAATATCACGCTACATGAGGCCACTGCTGGGCTCAAGAAACCTTATTTAGTAATGGGAAACAACCTGTCACCCCAGTAGTTAATTGATAAAAATACACTGTCATAATAATGGCATCAACACTTCCACAACTGAACAGAGTAGTGACAGTGTGGCAACAAATCTGATATGTGACTACCAACCTTCACCCTATCATGTCACAGAGAAAGTTGTAGGCAATTTTTTTTTTCTTTTTCTTTTACACAAATGGGAAATCATAACAACATGCTCCCTAAACAGTCCATTGGATGGTTGGCCCATTTCGTTTGTGCACTATTTTCCAGTGGATGTGCAATCAAACATAAATACAAGAGCACACACACATACTCTCCTTTTCAATCTGACACTGGAATCCCACTCTCAGTGTGAGCGACAGCAACGTCTCAAGTCCCTCATACCTACAGCTAAATTGTCAGCCTCTAAATTTCCACCAGGCCAGACTGCCAGTTCCACCCTAGTGCCTTCAAGTAGCTCTAACTCAGTCACATGAGCCCAAACATTAATGCCAACTCCTTCTGGTTCTCTGAACCATGCAAGTGCATCTCTCTCTAGCCAGGCTTTTACAGGCTGAATACCCAACAACACCACAACCACCACCTACTCCATCTACGTGCCCAGCCCTATGTAGTCTCCCACAACTGGAGCTTGCATGTCTTCTGCAGAGGAAGCCACCACGGCCTCCCACTCGTCCCTCACAGACAGAGTCTTCCAGCCTCCAGGTCCCCCACAGGCTCACCCTAAACATTATGCTTGTAGTCAAGCTTAGTCGCCAGTCACAAAAGACACATCTGTTTCTTGCTGCCTGTTCAGCCTCAGTTTCTCTGTTGATCCCTTGCACGTTTCTATAACCTGAACCCACTTCCCCCATTTCATACATATTTATCGCCCCACGACTTCATAGCTAGGTCACAGAGAAGGCGGACACCCAACCCTCCCCTCCTCTTGCAGGCCACT